>NC_090654.1:215656878-215956878 GCF_040937935.1 Hyperolius riggenbachi | reverse complement strand
TGTAGTTGTGGGTCCTTGTCCAAAAACCACAGGAAAAAAAACATACATCCAATTCCCAGTAAAGCTGCATTTTTAAAAAAAAGCATTACTGTAATCCATGAAAAAGAATCAGCCAACTCCACAATGAGAAATATATATATTCTTTTCTGTTAAAAATACAAAAAACATTTTGTAAGAAAATTCTGTTTGACAGACATTTTTTTTTTTTTTGGTATACCAAATGGTTTCACCCATGGTTTGGTGTACCCGGAGGTCATAGTTCATACAAGTCCATGTAAAGCTTTTGAATACTGTCCTCCAAAACTTGCCCAGTACATTTTTGCATAGTCTGCTACCTCACAACCACCTATAAAACCTTCGTCCATTTGAAACAATTAAATACTGTTCAAGCTTTTTTTTCCTGATTTTCTCTGGAAATTGTTCTGGCTTAATAGTGTCTCTTGAATGCAGGAATTCTCATATGCGTACACGTGATCCAGCGTGGACAATGATGTGCCTCTCGTACGCCTTCTTCATAGTCTTCTCAATTTGCTTGAGGAAGACTTGTGGGATCCGGCCGCACAGAGTGTGGACGCTCTCCAGGAACTTTGACTGCAGGGGGTAGTACATCTCTTGGTAGAGATTTCCATCAAATGGATACTGCAAGGGACAAGACAAGTATTATCTTTTGGAGTAACAAGAAAGACTTTATTAGACAAAGATAATGAAATGTTGAATATTGCTATATTACAAAAAATGGGAATGAATGTTTATAATGTTCAGTAGGTTTGTTAAAATCTACACACACACAGTGGTACCGAGTGATTAAGATGAGGTTCTGCCAACCTACAGTTGGGGAAAGAGTGTCACTTGCTTAATGTAGGGAGCATCTATAAACACTGTTGGTGCCGGAAGTTGTCAAATGGTTTACCACACGGTTCAAAATCTTTGCAGGTCATGTCTGATGATGACTGCTGCCTGCTCAGATATTCATGAAAGAGTAGGTGCCGAAGAAGTGCCGTACTACCACCACTACCATCACAACATGCCTTCAGTTACCAGTGAACACCAGCAGTCCTATGGGAGCACATGGCAGGTGGGGAACCCACTGCTGTTACCAGTCTATGTTATCAAACCCTTACAATTAGTGTTGCTGGTATGTTCCAGAACTCATAGAAGAGCATGTGATCAGTTTGATCAGGTCATAGTTTTGATTGATTTTTCTCAGCCTAATTGCAGGGGGACCCTTCCCAGTGCCCCTCGGTTGTGTGCCACAGCTTCTCAATGCCCCTAAGTAGGGCATCTAGCCTTTTCATTCCCTAACCCCATAAGTGTGTTTTAACTTCACAGTTTCCCCAACGTGTCCCGGCTTCTCAATTTCCCCAACGTGGCCCGGCTTCTCAATTTCCCCAACGTGGCCCGGCTTCTCAATTTCCCCAACGTGGCCCGGCTTCTCAATTTCCCCAACGTGGCCCGACCTCACAATTTCCCCAACGTGGCCCAGCTTCTCAATTTCCCCAACGTGGCCCGGCTTCTCAATTTCCCCAACGTGGCCCGGTCTCTCAATTTCCCCAACGTGGCCCGGTCTCTCAATTTCCCCAACGTGGCCCGGTCTCTCAATTTCCCCAAGGTGGCCCGGCCTCTCAATTTCTCCAAGGTGGCCCGGCTTCTCAATTTCCACAATGTGGCCCGTCTACTCAATTTCTCCCCCAGTATTGTATTCCAGCTTGTCAATCTCCACACAGTGTGTCCCAGCTTCCCTTGGCCCAGACTTGACTTCATCTAGTAAGATAAATTAAAATAAAATAATGCAAACAGAAAAAAAACAATACTTACATCTCTTATTACTTCGTAGAAAGCCCTGAATGCTGGTTGCTTGTCATCATGGTACACACCTCGGTTGCCATGGAGAATGGATACACCATCCTCTTCGGCAGACTTACAGTTGCTGCCATACATGCAGTGGTCTGGTCTATAGTTCCACTGGCATGGGAACACAAAAAGGTTCTCTGAAACACAAACAAGTATCAACACCATGAATAACAATTATCCATCTGACACTCACTAAAATCAGTTAACCTATGAGTATTTACACTGGCCATATAGAATCAGGCAAAATGGCGCTGGAAATTGGGTGCCGACAAAAGACGGAGCCCAAATTACAATAAAAAAAGTGTAATTCGGCTGCCAGCAATAGCTGGAAGTAAATTACGTCTTACCCCAGTGTTAATGGTGGCCTGGAGAGGGAATGGAGAGAGAATAGTAATTAACACTCCAGGACTGTTGCAGGAGCAGGGTAAGCGATTTTTTGGCTTTATCCTGCACCCAAACTATAATTACATGTATGCGGCAATACATGACTCAGTCAATACAGCGAGGGGACCCGCATTTATGAAGTCTATCTATGGCATATTTGTGAGGAATTTCAGGGAGGAATTGAAAGTTTAACAACCCCCCCCAAAAAAAAAAACCACAGAATAACTACCGCAGTCCAAACTTCTGTAAAATCTAATGCTTGTCATGAGAGAATGGCTTCAGAAAGCACACTACATTACAGTTTGCTGTGCATCAGGCTGCATAACTACAGGCAGATTAAAGTACCCATGCTGTCCACTATCAAAAATCCACAACAATGAGCATGTGGACATCGGAACTGGACCATAGTGCAATGAAAAAAGTGGCTTGGTCTTATGAATTACATTTTCATTGGCTTCCGAATTCCCTGAATCTCAAAAGGGCAGCACTCCCATGTACTGTCTCTAGGTGAGAAGGGCAGCTGAGTGACTCTCACCAGTGCACTCACAGTGGACAGGTATCACCTATTAGAAGCCAGCTGATATCTCTGAGCTTACGGTGATACTTGGCCATTTATGTCACTTTTTTTTTCTGTGCTGCATTTTGTATGCCACAATATTCAGTGCATCCAGAAAGTATTCACACGCATCACTTTTTCCACATTTTGTTATGTTACAGCCTTATGGCTGTGCACCGACATTTCCCATCCAACTTGATGAAGCTTGAGAGGTGCTGCAAAGGAGAATGGGTGGAACTGGCCAAGGATAGGTGTGCCAAGCTTGTGGCATCATATTCAAAAAGACTGGAGGCTGTAATTGCTGCCAAAGGTGCATCAACAAAGTATTGAGTAAAGGCTGTGAATACTTATGTATACTTATGTACATGTGATTTTTTATTTATTTTTTAAATAAATTTGCAAAACTCTCAAGTAAACTTTATTTTCACATTGTCATTATGGGGTGTTGTGTGTAGAATTCTGAGGAAAAGGTGAATTGAATCCATTTTAGAATAAGGCTGTAACATAACAAAATATAGAAACATTGATGCACTGTGAATACTTTCTGGATACACCCTGATCACTATTAGCTATGTATTTGTTGCCCCATATTTACAAATAACTTAATAAAGGTTAAAGGGCAACTGAAGTTAGAGGGCTATGGGGGCTGCCATATGTATTTCTTTTTAAAGGATACATCTGGCAGAAAAAAAAATCAGATTTACTTACCTGGGGCTTCCTCCAGCCCCTGGAAGCCTCTGTGTCCCTAGCCACAGCTCCGCTCTCAGGCAGTCACCCGAGGTCCCCTCCGTAGCAGTCACCACCCCAGTCAGGTCGGTGCCCTCTGCGCATGCACACAGCCACTCACTCTCCTGTAGCCGGGTCAGTGGCAGCTACGGAGGGGACCCTGTAATACTGCCTGAGTGCTGAGCTGTGGCTAGGAACACAAAGGCTTCCAGGGGCTGGAGGAAGCCCCAGGTAAGTAAATCATGTATCATTTAAGCAGTACCAGTTACCCTGCTGTCCTGCTGATCCTCTGCCTCTAATACATTTAGCCATAGACCCTGATCAAGCACACAACAGATCAGATGTTACTGACATTATTGTCAGATCTGACTAGATTAGCTGCATGCTTGTTTCTGGTGTGATTCTGACACTACTGCAGCTAAATAGACCAGCAGGGCTGCCAGGCAACTGGTATTGTTTAAATTAAATAAATATGGCAGCCTTCATATACCTCTCACTTCAGGTGACCTTTAAAGCGGTATGTCACCATAAAAATCAAATTTCAACAGCAACTGGTCTGAGTGTATTAACCTGCCTGGCGTTCTATTAAGATCGCCAGGCAGGCTGCGGGAGGGTTTTTTTTTAATAAAAAAAAAAACTATTTCATGCAGCCAACTGAAAGTTGGCTGCATGAAAGCCCACTAGAGGGCGCTCCGGAGGCGTTCTTCCGATCGCCTCCGGCGCCCAGAATAAACAAGGAAGGCCGCAATGAGCGGCCTTCCTTGTTTTGCTTACATCGTCGCCATAGCGACGAGCGGAGTGACGTCATCGACGTCAGCCGACGTCCTGACGTCAGCCGCCTCCGATCCAGCCCTTAGCGCTGGCCGGAACTTTTTGTTCCGGCTACGCTGGGCTCAGGCGGCTGGGGGGACCCTCTTTCGCCGCTGCTCGCGGCGGATCGCCGCAGAGCGGCGGCGATCAGGCAGCACACGCGGCTGGCAAAGTGCCGGCTGCGTGTGCTGCTTTTTATTTCAGCCAAATCGGCCCAGCAGGGCCTGAGCGGCAGGCTCCGGCGGTACTGGACGAGCTGAGCTCGTCCAGACCGCCCAGCAGGTTAAGTGATAAAGATGCTAATCCTGCATTCAAAACTTTTTACTGCTGTTATGGTTTGGAGTTATTACATACTATAGGAGCACTGGCCCTAGTGCCAAACAGTGCCAAAAAGTTGAATGCTGGGAGTTCTTTTGAATGCTGGGAGTTCTTTTTATCTATAATATATTCTTCCTCTTCCATTTATTTCCCTGCCTAGCTGATCACTTGTGTTTACAAGCAAGGCTGAAGTGACTCAGTGATTGGATGTGTAAATAAAAAAAAAAAGACTCTGGGAGGAGGGCAGCTAATGAATACACAATGAGCAAGAGAAGGGAGGGGGAGAAACAAGAGTCAGGGAGGATATAATGTCAGCATTAGCTTGGCAAGATGGCCACTGCCTAGAATAGGATTCTCTGCTTTTTCTTTGTAAAATTCACAGGAATCATTACGTGGATAGCACAATATATCTGTTATGTGTTTTTTTATTTCTAGGTTAGCATGGGTGTCGCTTGTCCTTTAAGAGAGTTTTAATGGCTATCCTTTTGGAGTCTGCTGTGTACCAAACTCTGTACACCGGCCAGCCTGCAAATAGAATTCTGACTTTCTGTAGCAGGCTGCAAGTAAGCCTATTTTGAATCATCTCCCATGTCTGGCTGGCTGCAGACTGAAAGAGTACGGGTAAAATGTAATAACATTGAAGCATGAAACAGCTTGTGAATGAAAACCTACCTGGGTTGAAGGAAAAAATTATGTTTAATAAGTCCTGATCTCCCCATGTGATGTAGTTTTTATATTTTTGGTACAGTGGGTGCAGCATCTCTTCCCAAGTCAGGCCAGCCGGGATCAGATTGTTCTGAAAACAAAGGAATTGAACAACAAAGCAGCCAATGAATTCACAGTATAGGATCGGGTGAAATCAGTGAGGCATGAGACACAGCCCATTGTGAGAAAGCTCCCTACAGTCCCTCCCCGCGCTCCTGCATCACTCCAGAGATCCTCTCTGCTTTCCGCTACATTATCAGGAGGAAGCATACAGTACATCATGCTGAACTGTCTCCCAGGAATTGTATTAGTATGTACTGATTTGCTAAAGCTGGGCATACACAATTACATGTAAGCCTACTGTTAGGTACAATCGATATTACCCCAACTGAAAACAAATCAGGAAATATCAAATAGTTTTACACCTTTGTACCATTCTATATCAGATGTTAGCAGAAATCAAATCATATCTTGATTGAATCACCACCATCACTAACTTGTACTGTTCAATACCGTACATGGCTATTCAGACCTCAACCCCTCCCCACTCCCTCTAAACGTATGAAAGTACAGACAGGCCTGATCAAAATTCAGCTGATATTTCAATAAGGTATTAGGAGATATTCTCATTAGATTGAATGTACAAGAGTCATCCAGAAGTAACATCCGTTTGCTTTCAGCTGCCATGCAAGGTAATCTTTCTGTGTAATTTAACTTACAGTTATAAGGTTAAACACTTCTCTTCCTCCACAGCCTCCACAGCCTGTCACATGGCTGCAGAATGTAGATAACTGTTTGTTCAGCAGCATTAACATCAACTCCAATCCCTCCAACGTATATGTAATGAATAGTGAATTATCAGCTGCGGTGGATAACAGTACCACCGCAGCTGCTTCTGGTGCCCTGCCTGCCAGTCTCCCTGTGCCTCGGGCGTCTAGCACGCAGAGGACAGGCGTGGGTGGTCGCCGCTTGTCGGCTGCAGGGGATGATGGGGCCACAGCGGGCATTGCTGGGTCCCTGCCTGCCAGGTTTTTCGTGTCTCAGGCGTCTAGTACGCCGGGGACGCGTGTCTCTACTGTTCTCAGGGGCACATTAGCGCATGCGCGTGCTCGCCGTCAGGACCTTTATGCCAGGAGGAGGCGCGTCAGCTGACCAGCTGGTCGGCTGACGTCAGGGAGCACATTAGCCTCTCCTGATTGGCTGAGGCTGATGGGCGTGTTTGGAGGGTCTCCTCCGCTTCTTAACCACCCTGGCGTTCTGATTAAATCGCCAGGGTGGCTGCGGGAGGGTTTTTTTTAAATAAAAAAAAAACTATTTCATGCAGCCAACTGAAAGTTGGCTGCATGAAAGCCCACTAGAGGGCGCTCCGGAGGCGTTCTTCCGATCGCCTCCGGCGGCCAGAAGTAACACGGAAGGCCGCAATGAGCGGCCTTCCGTGTTTCGCTTACCTCGTCGCCATGGCGACGAGCGGAGTGACGTCATGGACGTCAGCCGACGTCCTGACGTCAGCCGCCTCCGATCCAGCCCTTAGCGCTGGCCGGAACTGTTTGTTCCGGCTACGCTGGGCTCGGGCGGCTGGGGGGACCCTCTTTCGCCGCTGCACGCGGCGGATCGCCGCGCTGCAGCGGCGATCAGGCAGCACACGCGGCTGGCAAAGTGCCGGCTGCGTGTGCTGCTTTTTATTTCATTAAAATCGGCCCAGCAGGGCCTGAGCGGCAGCCTCTGGCGGTGTTGGACAAGCTGAGCTCGTCCAGACCGCTCAGCAGGTTAAGCTTCTCGGCATCACTTGCAATTTGTCTGCTGTCGTGAATACTTCGTGTTAGCGCTCAGACCTTAATCAGTTCCCTAGTGTGTTAGAACCGGCAGGAGCTGGGAATTCACACTAAGCTTAGGATCTGCTTGATAGCTTAAATTATACTAATTGTGTATTATCTGTGTATGACTCTGGCTAGCTCTGACCAACCTTACTCTTAGTGATTCTGTACTTTAGCCCAGGGGTCCCCAACCTTTTTAAGCCCGGGGCCCACTATCCCGACCAAACTTTTCTCTGGGGCCCCCCCGGGGGGAGGGGGCGTGGTTAGTGGCGGCGGCAGCCCCCCCTCTTTTCCCTGATTTTGAGTGTAGTATATAGGTAAGTAGGTATCTAGGCATAGTTGCCCCCAGTATAGGTAGCTAACACAGTTGCCCCTGTATAAGGACTATAGTTGCCTCAGTATAGTTAGTTAGGTAGTATAGTTACCCCAATATAGTTAGTATAGTTACCCCAGTATAGTTAGTACAGTTACCCCAGTATAGCAAGTACAGTTACCACACTATAGCTAGTACAGTTACCACAGTATAGCTAGTACAGTTGCCACAGTATAGCAAGTACAGTTGCCACAGTATAGCAAGTACAGTTGCCACAGTATAGCAAGTACAGTTGCCACAGTATAGCAAGTACAGTTGCCACAGTATAGCAAGTACAGTTGCCACAGTATAGCAAGTACAGTTGCCACAGTATAGCAAGTACAGTTGCCACAGTATAGCAAGTACAGTTAGGCCAGTATAGCAAGTACAGTTAGCCCAGTATAGCAAGTACAGTTAGCCCAGTATAGCAAGTACAGTTAGCCCAGTATAGCAAGTATAGTTAGCCCAGTATAGCAAGTACAGTTAGCCCAGTATACCTAGTACAGTTAGCCCAGTGTAGCCAGTACAGTTAGCCCAGTAGTTACCCCAGTATAGCTGCCCCAGTGTAGCTAGCAAAGGTGCCCTCTCCACCCCGCGGCCGCCGCTCCTGTTACCTTATGAGCGGGCGTCCGTTTCCTTCCTTATATTCCTCCAGCCTCGGCTCTCCTCTTCGCAGCATGTCGTATTACAGCAGCGCTTCCTGCGCGGCTGCTGTAAGGAGGGAAGGACGTGGGATAGCGGCTTCCTGTAGCGGCGATACGCATCACCGTTACTATGGGAACCGCTGTCCCGGCTCACTTGGCTCCTTACAGCAGCCGTGCAGGAAGCGCTGCTGTAATACGACATGCTGCGAAGAGGAGAGCCGCAGCTGAAGGAATATAAGGAAGGAAGCGGCCGCCCGCTCATAAGGTAACAGGAGCGGCGGCCGCGGGGGGGAGAGGGAGGAGCCGCGGCCCCCCAGAAATCTGCCCAAGGACCCCCAGGGGGCCACGGCCCCCAGGTTGGGGACCCATGCTTTAGCCTATCTGATCCGGTTGCCAACTCAGCCTGTTAAACACTGTCTCTGTCTCCTGATTCTGTACCTTTGCCCATATGATCTAACTGCCAAACTCTGCCTGGATACCGTTCTGCTTTTGCCTGTCGATTCTGTACTGTAATCTGTCTGTTGCCGAACCGTTCTGTCTGACCACTCTACTCTCACCAGGGAGCCCTCGTCTCTGCTGAGAGGTGCTGTACTACAGTGCCCACCAGCTCCTCTGGTGAGGTATTGCCAAAACTGTCAGTACATACTGTTGCACCAATCACTACACGCAGTGCAATAAAATAGTGTTACTTACTTGTACACTTATCATCTGTATCGTATATCTGTATTATTGGTGATTCTGCAGATCACCATATAATCAGGTATATATCTGCATTATAGGTAATACTGCAGATCACCTGATAATCAGAACTCTGATCTTGCTAGCACCAATCGTTGCAGTATAGGTGAGGAGTGTGATCAATTACCACTGCTCCTACTCCCGCAACGTCCGAGAAAAAAAAACAAGGCTGCAACCTTGGGGCCCCGACACTACAGCTCTGCGTGTCTCAACACAAAGCACAGAGCAAGGGAGGCGGGGGAGCGGCTTGGGAGAGGCAGAGCCGCCCCAATCAGAGCTGGGGAAGGGGCATTCCTAACGCCAGAGTGGGAGTTTTGCAGGAGTGCTCTCCTGCAAGGCCATGTTAGCTGCTGACAAGCTCCTTGTTTTCGCAATTCCCTGCCTATCATTGCCATCCTCCTCCTTTACTACTTTTAAGAATAAGCCTGTAGCCACTGGAGTCAAGACTCAGATACTGTATGCCTGGTACTTACAAACTGTCAAACCCGAGGTAAATTTTTGAAATCTTAATAGGACACAGAGGCATGTCCTGTGCACAATGACATGCCTCTATGTCCTTCTGCTGCTGCCGCCGCCAGTCCCCCCGGGGTCTGCTGTCCCCCCGATAAATAGCGGCAGGCTAGCCACAATCTGCTTGTCACTATCCGTCTGTTTACCTGCAGCTTGTCGATCAGTTTCCCCACATTGCCTCTCCCGCCTCCTCCATTACATGCCGCTCCCCGCTGCCGCTAGCTTCCTCCAATCGGAAGCTAAGCCGCAACCTTGGGAAGCAGAGCTATGGAAGCAGGGCAGTGAATGTGAATTTTATAGCTGTGATGTATATTCTCTGGTTACCTAGCTTGGGTCAAACACAATCAGGCAGCTATTATCTGATGCGATACGTTAGTAGCAAGGACAGGAGCACAGTTCAGTGATGTACATGTCTGATGACATCTGTGTTTCTGTCCATCACCTTGAAAGGAAACCAAGCTAATCCACTGCTTGGCTGTCAGTACATGGCACCGCGTTACTGGCACTGAGCAGGCTGCAATTTACTCTGCCCTGTGCCTCCTACAAGAGCAGGTCACAAGCAATTACAGCATTAGCCAACTACGGCACCACATAAAATCAATTCCATGCATTGAACCTAGCCATACACGGGTCAATAACAACCTGATCCGGCCAATGATTTCTCAATCTGGTCATAGAGACCAGTGTGCCAGCTTGCCTTATCTGACTGGATTTCAGTTAAAGTGGACCTGAACTCAGAACTCCCCATCTGCTCTAAAACATAAGCGACAGCATAACTTTTAAAGAAAAACATTTCTTTGTTACACCTTACAGAACTCCTGCAAAAAAATCTGCAGTGTGTCTACTGCCTGCTTTCATGGAAACAAACAAAAGGTTAATCTCCTGTGTTTACATATTAGCTGTATCTGCCGAGGACTGCTTAATCTCTGTGCTGACACAGTTGAGAGATCAAATAACACTTGTGATTATTTGAGGAGGAGGGGGAATTAGACAGGCTCTTCTCTCTGTGTCCTGTGCAAGAGTTCAGTTCCACTTTAAAATTTGTATCGGGTGTTGATTGGACTGCTGCGTCTGCTGGCGTTATACCTTTTAATGCAGAAAAATGCTATATGAGCACTGCGACTTCCCCCTCACTCACTCCATGAATCCCTTAGCAGATTGATAAACTGTCTACAGTTAACTGGAAATCTATTGAAAGGTTATGTTGGGGTCAGTTTTGAACTAAGTGATCGTATGCTAAAAAACTGACTTGTGTACGACCACCACTACAGTGAACCTGCCAGAGACGGCAGCATTTGTAATGTGGCTGAGAAACTCTACTGAATATAATGTAATGAATAATATTTTTTTATTGTTAAAAGTGTATTGTTAAATAATTTTGCTACTGAGCAGATAGATCCCTCTCTGATCAGCTAATGATCGAAGTGGGACCTATCTGTTGGCTATGTCGACCAGTGTATAGCCACCTTTACCACAGACAGCAGCATCATAGTGCTGGCAAAGTTATCACTGCTGAATGTTTGTTTGTTCTGTGTTTTGAAGAGAGCAGAAACAACACCAGGTCTCCCAAAGTGCAATGGGAACATAATAAACAGTCTAAGCTAAACATCACTGGATGGATGGAGTTACATGCCAATACACAGGAATATATAGACATAGGAAGTGTTTCTAATGCTAAAACCAGTATAATGAACGTAAAAATGGGTTTACGGAATCATTTCTACTGTATGTCATGGAGTTGCTGCAGGCATCACAAGTGTCTGCAAGTACCTCTGTTATAACCCAAATTATCTCCTGTGTAAAGCCATGCGCTAGATGGTCCTCCGCCGCTGTGGACTGTTGTGCTGACATCTGCCGAGAATCTCGCATGTGTACAGCAGCCCACGATCCCTCAATGCATTGGCTATCGAATCACCTGGTAGAATGACTTGGCCAAGTGCTGGCCAAGGGCAATCTTCTCTCCCTCACCTATCCAATCTGTCGGCTCTCCTTTCTGCTTCATAGCAAAAGAACAGCTAGCAAAGTTTCAGTACAGGCTCAGCCCTAAACTGTCACCCAAGGGATCATATCCTGTTCCCTGCCGGGCAACTGTCCTGGTGTATGTGGGGAATTCCACAATCTCAAGTTTATAGTAAGGAGGGGACTTCATTTTGGCACAAAGCTCTGCCCTACCCCTTAGGCTAGATACACAGTCTAGAATATGTGGTAGACCAGATAAATATTCACCAACTTCCTGGTACGGATTGGTTACCTGGTCTAAAACTTGGTACATTTGAGACAATATTTTAGCAAAAAATGTTCTTTCCTTTTACCTCATCCCACATATCTGCTTTAAGGAAACCCAAACAATTCACCATAGCAATAGCAGATAAAAGGCTGGAGACTTGTTCAGAGATAATAAGGCTGGGACTTGAAGCAAGCGGCATTTCTCTTTGACTGTTATTTTCAAAAGGATCATAGGGAGAAATTGGTGTCTGGCAGCAGGGCAGAGAACACTTACGCTGAGTACATACACTAGATTTAACTCGGGGGGAAACGGTTAAGACCGCCGCAGGTGAGAATACAGTGGCCGCTCAACATCAGGAGATCTATGAGCATATCGTTTTCCCCACTCAACCCGCCTGTTGGAAGCAGCTCTCCAATATTATGCGTCGTCTAACAACCCCATTCCATAGTAAAAATGTGTTGCTAGCCTGCAGGCTAATGACTCATCTGTACAGCATTGGAACTGACACCCGAGGGATAGATCACAATCCCCGACAGTCGACAGGGTATAGTTTCGCTATCCAAAACTGTAAAAAGACTAGTATGAAATTCTACTTCAGCCTTTTCCCAAAAGTCTTATTTAATTGGACCTTCAGAGAGATGGCTGCACTACACAGATTTTACTGTAAAGATTTCAACATTCTCCCCTATCTTCTTTTAAACATAAATCTTCTCTGTCTAATGTGCTAACATGTGACCAATCTTCCTCCCCCTCAGACTCCCTTCTAGGCCAGCCATATAAAGCTCACTCATGCATTCCGGGGACATTATTACGCCAGATCAAGAAGAATATTTCTTGGCTGCTTACGCCTGTGATTTACTTCCAGCTTTTATTGTCTCACTTCTTACCTTGAACTGCTGCTTCCTGATGCGAGTCAGATTCATCAGCATGACCCCAGAATTCACCCCGGTTTTGCCGTAGAAAGGATGTCGAGCAAAGCGACTGTACCAGCCAATCTTCGGGACCTCATGCTCGGGCGCCATGGCTGCCAACTGCGTGTCATTAAATCTTTTCAGGAAGGCCCAGATATCATCCAGGGGCCTTAGGAACAGAACATCCGTATCTACGTACAGCAAGGAGTCCACGTCTTGCAGGATCATCTGCACATACAGAAATGATAATTAGCCATCAGAGTTCATTTGTGTTGTAGTAAACTGCAGGAATCAGTATTTTTAAAATATTTTGTGTAGAATATGACATAGCCTTTCATAAATGAAATGAACAGTGTTTTCTTTAGATGCAAAAAAAAACCATATCTGGTAACATTACTCTCATAATTGTACTTCCTGAACAGGAGACCAATGTCTGAGATGAAATACCGGTACTTCAATGCACGAAGTCTTTGCCCCGCCCACATAGTGTACTAAATCCACTCTGATCAGTGAAAGTCTCTGCACAAAGCTGAATATTTCTACTAAAGAATCAGCAGCCAATAATCGTGTGGCCCTAACTTTATGGTTCTTCCCAAGATAATTTTGAGTATTCATTTTTTAAAATTTCTGCAACTGCATAATTTATAGAGGAATTGATGTGAAAATAACAATTTAGAAAGCTGCTTATTTTTACAATATTAATTTATAAATTATTTAGTCACTGTTGGCCCATTGTAAAATCTTTCCTCATCCTGATTTACATTCTGAAATTTATCACAGGTGGAGACATCTTTAGTCACAATCAATAAGGAAAAGGCACTCCACAGGCTTCAAACTTCCGTTTGTTTTATTGCGAGCAAGGACACAAGGAGGAGACATCTTTAGTCCTGTCATGTGGTGGTCTGCGGAAAGTTTGTTTTCTAAACTCCAAAGCCAGTGCAAATGATACCTGGAATCCCAGAATGCTCTGGGAAGAGAATTCCCCATAACTAAACAATCTAAACAGTTTACTTACAAATACTGGTATACAGTAATACATGGATATAGGAAGTGTTTCTAATGCTGAATTCAGGAAAATTACCATAAAAGTGGGTATCCTGAATAAAATACTGCACTCTACTATATGTCACTACAGTGCCTCTTTATATGTGTTTAGACTGCTGCTTGGGGCTTTCCTTTGAAAAAAAAATTCTCTGAGGTGTGTGGACGTGTGGAGTCGATACAGCTTCACTTCATGGACCTTTATTGCACAGCTCATGTAGCAAATTACTCCATAAGTATAGAGATCGTAAAGCCCAACTAAGCACAAAATTGAACAAATCAAATTATAATAGCAGTTGAGATAATAAGTGCATTTTAACAATATCTAAATGCAAAGTGCTGGACAGAATACATTTTTATGGAGCAAAGGTACTTGGAGCTACAGTATGGCTTTCTCCCTATACAGTATCTAGATACAGCTGTTGGGCGTGGCCTATCAGCAAACCGATCCAATGCAGTCCTATGGGTCTGCTTCCACTAGTATTTAAAAATGTTTCCGTTACTGCGGTACAGCAACAGAACGCAACATCCTGACCCGATCCTGTTTCGAATAGAAACTGATGCTTGAAACCCGTCCAGGATGCAAATGCGACGAGAAAAGTTATATGGAGGCAGACATATTTATTTCCTTAGAGAGCTGAACTCAGAAGGAAAAATAGGGGGGGGGGGGGGGGGGGGAGGTATGTACTGGAAGCTGCAAAAAAAAAAAAGTGTTCAATTGATCACTGTGATCGAATCTGCTGCTGATTATTTTACCCGCATACCCACCAGATCGCAATTTTGATTGATTTTTGTCGGTAATCGATAACAATTGTCAATGGAACTTGAAATTTTGATTGAGCGGGGTAAGGTTAGTAGATTAAAAGCCCGTAGCATTGCACTGCTGCATTTCAATAGATATTCAATATACAGTCATTCATGCTAAATAAATGACATTAAGACCTTCTCTAACTACGGTAAGTTATCAGATAGCACATTTAGGACTATTTCTGGAGTTGGGCCTTGAAGCAATCCTAAAACGAAAATATGTGATAATGAATTGTATGTGTAGTACAGCTACAAAATAGAACATTTGTAACAAAGAAAAGAGTCTCATGTTGTTTTGTAGTACAGTTGCTATCTATGGAAAAGAGCTTCTCCAAGTTATTTGTCAAACAAAGTCCTGTTTTTTTGAAGCCTTAAATAGCCAAGAGACAGTGAGAGGCAGCATGAGATAAGGTTTTACTGCAGGAAAGCTCAGAGTCATTATTTCTGCTTTGTTTTTTAGGTTAATAGACAGAGTGTGGTTTTAAACCTGCAACTGTGACAGAATGATGAAATATTATAAAAAAAATTATAGAACTTTGAATAAAAATATGAGACTCTTTTCTTTGCTACTAATGTTCTATTCGTTACCCGTACTACACATACAATTCATTATAAGTTTTTTGTTTGTTTGTTTTGTTTCAGGGTTGTTTAATATCAGCCTAGAGGGCTTCCATTAATAAATGCAGAAAAATGCATTATAGGAATTTAATAAAAAGAATTAATTAAAAGGACATCAGTCAGCTTTTAATTACAAACTGGGAAACAATAAGATTTACATAGGCCTAAAACAACAATTCTTATTAGCAAAGGGGAGACAAGATTAATTAAATAATACAGATTTTAAATTGAATATTTCCCCCCAAAATGATTGTGCTGCGCTTAGCTGGGAGGGAAGTGTGATCGTGTGGCGCCTATTCCTACAGAACTAGATAAAAGGGTGTAATATCGCAGAGGAAAGTGCAGTAATTAACCTCCGTGCGGCCCACCTCGGAGCTCCTCAGCACCGCCGAACACTTCAACGTAACACGCAATTATCTCGCCTGCCATGAGATGCAATCTCACCCAGCACGAGCGGCTAGGCGCGAGACGGCCACTTAACATTTTATACACCCCAAAGGAAAAAAAGCGCTCCCATTACTTTCTACAAGAGATCTTTTAAGACTCCTATTAATTCTCTTCCTAACTGCAGTTGCTATGTTGGCAATTTTACACATCCCAAAACCTTTATAAAAGTAAACTGTATTTCATGTAAACATGCAGTAGTTCTTCATTTTAAGATATGCTAATGTAATTTGCCAGAAGCAGAACCCCAGGTAAAGTATTTTTGATTCACACTCCCTCACCTGAAGGGAGAGAAATACGGAGGCTGAAATATTTACTGTATTTTTTGGACTATTTTTCTCCTTTCACTTTTCCTCCCCCAAAAGTGGGGAAAACAGTCACTGCGTCTTACAGTCCAAATGCAGGGAGTTCCTGACTTGTGAACGCCTGCCAATACTAACCTCCAACCCGTCGCAATGTCGGGGACTCCCTGTACTGTGCCCATGCAGAGGAGGACACAGAGGAACAAAGGGGCATAGAAGAGGACAGAGGCGGGCACAAGGGGGACAGAGGAGGAAACAGGGAGACACAAGAGGTACAAGGGAACATGAGGTACAAAGGGAGCATAATCCACAAGATGCCCTTTCACCATGGATGCACCAGGTTTAGTATACATATTTTTTCCCCTGGTTTTTGTCCTCTAAACCTAGGTGCATCTTTTCCTTTTAAACAATGCACATTGGCTGGCTGTCTTGCTTAACCTTTAGCTGAAATACGTTTAGCCATAGACCCTGAACAAGCATGCAGATCAAGTGCTCTGACTGAAGTCTGACTGGATTAGCTTGTTTCAGGAGTGCGATTCACACACTACTGCTTCCAAAGAGATCAGCAGGACAGTCAGGCAATATGCATTGTTTAAAAGGAAATAAATATGGCAGCCTCCATTTTCTCTAACTTTAGATGAACTTTAAAGGGCATGAAGGCTGCCATCTTTATTACTGCCTGTTATGCCTATACTCTGCCTCTGACAATTTTAGTCGCTGAACCAGAACAACTAAGGCCACAATATAGTGTCAGACAGGCTTTCTATAAGGTAACCGATCAATATCTGACTGAGGACTCCTTCATACGGAAGCTGACAACTGCTCTCTTGCACTGGAGGCTTGCTAGACAAAAGCCACTCCGCCCCCTCCATTGAGTCACATCCGAATGCTTGGTGTAATTGCCTTCTTAAAACAGAAGGAAATTTGCAATAATTCAGTTATAAGTGAACATTTGTGGTTACCCACAATGCCCTACTGAATATGCAAATTATCCCTTTTCGCCCTTGTGAAGCCAAGCAAGCATCCAGAACCGCTGGTTTATAGCAAGCCTATAGCTTTAAGTTTTACACAGCCATATCAAACCCACATGTAGACAGCCTGTTTCGGGCTTTTGGTCCTCATCAGTACATGGCAGGGATTGATAAAGCTGTATGAAATAGGGCTTGGACGAGAACAACAGAGTAACCAAGCAGCTCAGGGTGACCCAAACTACTAGGAATGTATAGGGGGATAAAAGGAACCAAAAAGCCCTCCTACTAAAAAAGCAAAGCTTGGTGTTATTGCCTTCTTAAAACAGAAGGAAATTTGCAATAATTCAGTTATAAGTGAACATTTGTGGTTACCCACAATGCCCTACTGAATATGCAAATTATCCCTTCATTCGAATGCAGCTGTGCTCAGAAGTAACATGTTGCGATTCCCTGCTGCTGAGTAAATGCCCCATGTGCCAACTGCTGGCGTTACAAACACTGCCATTCGGCTGCATTTTAGTTTCACCCGAATGGTACTTGTGTGTGTCAGACGGAAGCTGAGCTTTCTGACAAGTGCGCAGTTCATCCTCCCGTCTGAAAAAGGCCTGGGTTTATTTGACGACCTAAGTACTACTTTACACCACTTAATATTGATGAAATATGAGTTGTAATGCAGCTACAGCTTGCTTTGATATTGCTTTAGTTGAACTATGAAGATGAACAGGGGTGCCCTGTATACAACGAAAATGCGCTAATAACAATATACAAACTCTGGCTGAGATTTGAACCAGGGACCCAGCACTGCAAGGAAAAAGCTCTATCTACTTCGCAACAGTGTCACCAATATACATGAACTATGATTAGCTGCATGCAGTGTTGGCCTAAATCACAAGCAATCGATTTGACACAGATCCAGGGTCTATCTGGGGTTAAAGCATACAGAACCATAAGTTTCCAAAATAATACAAAATCTATTAGGACCACTATAGCAAAAATTGTAAAATTTAAAATGCATGTAAACACATACAAACAAGAAGTATGTATCTTCCTGAGTAAAATGAGCCATACATTACTTTTCTACTATGTTGCTGTAGGTACCGCGTTTCCCCGAATTTAAGACCCCACCCCCCGCCTGCTTTAACTCCGCTGCTCCCGCTCCTGGCCTCCTCCTGCAGAAAGTCCGGATCCCCCTAAAAGAAGCCCTAAGTAGCAGACCTGCTTACCCCACTCCCCCCCGTAGGCTCGCTTTACCTCCCTGCTGCTTCCGCTCCTGGCACCATCCAAGTGATCTCTGTTTACTTCCTGTATAGGGCAGCACTCTTACTGGATACATTAGTTTAATTTACCATACATCACCGCTAATCTGCAGTGTGAATTAAGCCGCGAATAAACAGGAGGAACTGAATTTTACTGTAGGAAGGGGCCAGGAGCGGGAGCAGCGGAAAGGTAAAGCGAGCCTGCAGACAGCCGGGGGGCGGGTGGGGGGGGGGTTCGAAGGGGGAGAGCAGGTCTGCCGCTTAGGACTTCTCGGGATCCGCAGGTCTGACAGCCACTAAGGCTTATTTAGCAGGGAGCAGAGGGGGTATCTGGCTACGTAAGACCTCCCCCAAAAATAAGCACTGGGAGGGTTCCTCAGGGCTTTCTTTATTTTCAAAAGCACTAAAGCCTCATCTACACGCGGATCGCCTCTTCCGCGTTTCCCTGCGCGCCGGATTCGATTCCCCGCTCGTCCCCGCTATAGTCCCCTCGCGGGGAACGAGCAGGGAATCGGCGGTAGCAAGATCCGACCTGTCGGATCTTATCAATCGAGCCGCATTAGCGGCTCGATTGATAAGCCACATCGCCGCCTCATCTACGCGTGTAGATGAGGCTTTAGTGAACAGCAGTTACTCCATCCAACTACCAAAAAGGTGTGCAGCAAGCAGGGTGGCTGGCCAGTATCTTTGTATAAATCCTCAGGGAAGAGATGGACTAGACCGATACCTGTAGGGTCTGTCAGATTTCTTCTACCTTTTGTGACAGCAACATAGTAGAAAAGTAATTTATGGCTCATTTTTCTGTGGATGAAATGTACTTCTTATTTGTATGCGTTTACATGAATTTTACATTTAATTTTTTTTGCAATAGTTAAAGGGAGGGGGGACACCAAGAGCCCAATAGTGTGATATTGTATAGATGATAATTAATAATGAGTAATATACCGGTAACAATTTAATACTCACAAACTAGGGTTACCATTAGGCAACCACTGTGAAAACAGGTGGGGAGATTAACCTGACCCCACTCAGGATTAAAAGTCGCTCTCTGTAGATGGGAAGAAGTTGGGTACAACCCTCCACCAAGGGTGGACTTAGCAATATGTAGAAACTTTCCAGAGGCGCCAATAGAATAAAAATCACTTAAACGAGCTTAAAACCGATGGGGCAGTGGTGGGCCTATCCCATCCATGCAGATAAAGCAAACAAAGGAAGGACTGTGGCATCAACAGTCAAACAACAATTTATTTATACTACACAGTAAAAATAGGCAACACGTTTCACAGGCTCAATCCCGCGTCATCAGGCCAATCAAAAAGGAGCATACAGCTTATCAGCATCAAAACCACACTGAGGTCAGTGTGGTTTTGATGCTGATAAGCTGTATGCTCCTTTTTGATTGGCCTGATGAAGCGGGATTGAGCCCGTGAAACGCGTTGCCTATTTTTACTGTGGAGTATAAATAAATTGTTGTTTGACTGTTGATGCCACAGTCCTTCCTTTGTTTGCTTTATCTGCATGGATGGGATAGGCCCACCACTGCCCCATCGGTTTTAAGCTCGTTTAAGTGATTTTTATTCTATTTTTATTCTATTGGCGCCTCTGGAAAGCTTCTACATACTTTTTTGCAATAGTGGTCTTTTAATTTCTTGCCGACCGCTCCACGCCAACTGACGTGAATGCGGCGGCAGCCCAAGGACTGCTCCACGCCGATCGGCATGAACGGCTTCTTATAGGGCAGGCACAAAAGTGATCGTCTGTCATAGGCTGAAGCCTATGACAGCCGATCACGCTGACTGGCTGGCGGGGGGAGGCTGGAAGGAGGGAATATAAAATAAATAAAAAAAAATAGGTACATTTATTCAAAAATTAATAAAATAAATATTTGTAAAAAAAAAAAACCAACAACAACTGGGGAGCGATCAGCCCCCACCAGCAGAGAGCTCTGTTGGTGGGGAGAAAGGGAGGGGGGTGGGGAGAAATCACTTGTGTGCCGAGTTGTGCGGCCCTGCAGCTAGGCCTTAAAGCTGCAGTGGCCCAATTAGTAAAAAATGGCCTGGTCAATAGGTGGGTTTAACACCGCGGTCCTTAAATGGTCAAACTTTCCCTTCTATAGTTGTGATATACTGGAAAGCAGTGAAATCAGCAAGCTTTGCACTCTCAGACATTTCTCCATCTGGACATGCAAGGAACAGGTGTGGCAGCTATTCCCCCTCT
This sequence comes from Hyperolius riggenbachi, assembly GCF_040937935.1. Lineage (NCBI taxonomy): Eukaryota > Metazoa > Chordata > Amphibia > Anura > Hyperoliidae > Hyperolius > Hyperolius riggenbachi. The sequence goes on along the minus strand of NC_090654.1, from coordinate 215,936,676 downwards.
ATACGGGACTCTGGTGTCACGGGGTCGCTGAGTCCCCCCTTCCATCCAGGATTAACATGTAAAACAATACACACAGCACATAACACAGCAGCTTTTCACACGGGTTCAGTGTTACTTTCCTTCTGGACACAAACATTTTTCTCAAGTTGACAGGTGTAAAAACAAGTGCCGAGTAATGGGAGCTTCTTGGTGATCACGCTGTCTGAAAGTGGATGAACAGTTTCTAAAACATTTTTGCCCATCCTATCCCCTGCAAAGTATACTTGCCAAACTGAATAAAGCCCAAATACTAATTTTATACCACGTAAAATAGTCACATGACCTGTGTTTCAAGACCAGTCTACACTGCCTCCAAGGGAGTGACCTCATACTTTTGTGTTTGAGAACCAGCTATCATGACGAGATCATACGTGAACCAGTTACTATAAGGAGATGTATAAGGGCCAGAGGAAGATCTTAAAGAGTCCGGTGCAAGCATTTGACCAACCTTAACAGTGGTCACACCAGTCAGGTGAATTCTCTCCCTCACAAGGTGCCCGGTGGTGGATGGCAAGTGCTGATGAATGCTAGTATCTATACACACACTGCTGCATTTGATTAGGTTTACCTTAACCTGAACAGAACGCACACATTGAAGATTGAAAGATTAAAGAGAGTCTGAAGCATTTTTTGTTACCTCTTTTTATTTTGCAGCCATCTTCAGTCAAATCCAAACTGATTGTCGCATTCCCGTGGCAGAACCAGGTATTTATGCCCCAGAAATGCCCTAAATCGATTCCAGGATCCCACCTCTGCTTCTATCCAATCTCCGCCTCTCTGTCTTCTTTCACTGAAAAGGATGGGGAGAGGCGGCGATTGACTGGACAGCTCTGCCTCCCCCGGGAAGCAAAATCTGCGACCTGGAAAGTCGTGGAATTTTGCCCCGGTATTTCAGGGGGATAAATACCTCGTTCTGCCGCGGGAATGTGGCGAATCAGCTTGTCACTGACGCTGGCCCTCTTCCTGGCTGCTATGCTGGAGGGATAGCAGCCAGGAAGAGGGCCAGCGGGCACAGCGGTGGGGAGTGGGGTCGGACCCCCCCCCCCTCCCTCACCTGGGTGCCCTCTTCTGTGTCCCCCCACCCCCCTCCAGCTACTTTAGATAAAATCATTGCCTGCGGCGAGCAGCGAGCTCACTCACTTCCTTGAGTTCCACCACTCACCGCGTCACTTCCCGCAATGCCGCCCTCTGTACTTCACAGGGCGGCATTGCAGGAAGTGACGCGACGAGTGGTGGAACAAGGAGGTGAGCGAGTTCCCCGCTCACCGCAGGTAATGATTTTAACAAAAGTAGCTGGAGGGGGGAACACAGAAGAGGGCACCCAGGTGAGGGAGGGATGGGGGTCCGACCCCACTCCACACCGCTGTGCCCGCTGGCCCTCTTCCTGGCTGCTACCCCTCCAGCATGGCAATCCGGAACTCCCTTCATTTTTGTATGCAAAGTAGGCTGTGAAGAGGGAGATCCATTTTCCTATTGCCTTTCCCTAACCCTCTGTGTATCCGGGGTCTGTGAAAACCCTGCAAATCCGGACTCACCGTTCAAGGTTTAAAAGCGAATCCCCCGGATCGCCCAGGGATCCATTTTTGAAGTGGGTGAAGAGGGACGCTATTTTTAACATTTGTATCCGTGGCTCCGGTTTTAGTCCGGGACCAAAAATGGAGCAACGGATACGTTTAAAAAAAAAAAAAAAAAAAAAAGTGAACCGAGCCTTAACGCTGAAAACGGCTGCAGAATAAAAAGAGGTAATAAAAAATGCTTCAGCCTCTCTTTAAAGAGAACCTGAACTGAAAATTAAAAGTCAAAATAAACATAAACACGTCATACTCATAGATATAGGTTGGTTTTATGCAAAAATGGAAAATCCAAGGGGTAATACCACAGGGGAGCAGAGTAGGTGTAAACATATATCATGAATATGCACCGGTGAGAGGGAGGGTAAACGGCCCATATAAGAAAATTAGACATATTAAAATAGATGAGGGGCTTACCTGGAGGGGTCCACGTCTATATCCTGAGCGCCATATAGCGCTGCACGTGGAGCGGTGCTGATTAAATAACTGAATGTGTGCGCCAACCTATTTCTATCCCCTGGTCAGATCTACCTACCTCCATCTATCCCCCCACAACTTCCCTCCCTATATATAATACCCCATACCTTTACAGGGTAATCATTTCTAGACCCCCCGATTTCTATGGGATTTCTCTGGGGCCTGAGGCCATACACCCCCCTGCCTTCTAGACAGTATTACACATAAACTAGATAGCTCAATGGTTTATGAGTATATATGTATATATAGGTGTACGTGGGCTATACGTGCATACTGGTTTATATGGGTGCGTATGCACAGACACGCATCTATATGTTTATGTGTTCATACGGGTACATATGTTATGCTCCGAACTTTTTATTATAATTTTTTATTATGTTATATTGGTGCTATGTTTTTATTGATGTTATTTATTGTTTTTATAATTATACTGTTGTCCAGCGATAGGTCTGTCTTGATTGTTGCCATATTGTATCCAAAGGCACACCTATAGACCTGAGGAAGCGGCTCGGCCGCGAAACGCGTTGTCATTTGTGCCCTAATAAAGCTTGAGAAACTTCAACTACTACTATACGTGTGAGTCTTACTACTCTAAGGTAGGACCTTAAGTACTTTGTTTGAACTACTATAAGAATTATAGTTATACATCCACGGGCGGCTCCTACCTTTCTCCCAAGCTTCCTGGTCAGCACACTGTTAAACTGTTATATTGCCCACTTGAGCCATAGGGAAACATTCATTTGCAGCTACATCATGTGTTTATTTTAGATAATTATACTCAGTTCAGGTTCCCTTTAAGGACTATTCTACAAGTCTCATTTGTTTTTATGCATATTTGATAATTGAGCACAACGGATATTTATAATTTTGGGTGCAGCGCTTAATGAAATATCTTGTGAAAACTATAGTTGGCAGGCATTAGAAGCAAAGAACCCGGCACCTATTATTTTCTGCTGCCCAGATTCACGCCAGCTCAATATATATAGGGATCCTAACAACCAAAGGGATTAATAATTAATAATAATGTCAAGCAAGTATCACTGCCTGGTGCTGTATGCCTTTTAGGCAATGTCAGCAAGCTTCTGAGCGGGTCCAGGAGGGGATTATACAGGGAAGGAGGTAATAAGCTGGAACACATATGCCGGCCAGGAGAGTTTAAATAAAGCATCAAATACATTCCAGAAAGCAATCGTTGCCAGAGGAGGCTTAAAGAATGCATAAAAAGCAACTTGAATGGACCAGATGCAGAAAGGACATCAAACGCCTGAACGGTATGATGGAACTCTTACCGGAAGGAAGAGTCTCTGGGCTGCGCAGGGCTTGAATAATTTCTTCCATTCCTGAGCGTTGCCGACAGAAAATGTTATCGGATAGATCTTGTAATCGTACTTTCTGGAGAGCTGATGTGGCCATTCCCCGAGCTGAAGCGGAAATATATTAAATAAAGGTAAGTTATTATAGAAACCTGAGTGTGTAAAGGGTGACTCTGCTTTTATTAAAGAATTCATGACAGGTATCAGTGCTACACAAACCATTTCTTTTTTTTAAAGAGAATCTGTAAAAACTAAAATAGTGAGCGGGGCTAGCTGATGACTCAGTATTGTGTAAGTAACTGCCATTCTGATTGCGGCTACATACTTTGTGCACAGATCTCTGGGTCATGTGATCAATCTTCTCTGGAACAACTACACCACTTTGGAAAATAGTGTGACTGATGGCATATTCGCCTATTTGCTAACAAATAAAAAATGTGGAAAGGTAAACTAGGGCTTTACTTAATATTATTAAAAAGACCCATCTACTTCAGCACATAAAGGCAGAAAACAAAATTCTGGCACCAATGCAGTTTAAAAACAAAGTGGTCATGCAGCAACAATCAGGTTGATATAAATATCGTATGGATGATGAGGCAAAGTGCTGTGCAGCTACTTCTATCTTCCAAAGTGCGTTGTGCTGTGCTCACAAGGGCAGTGGGCGCCTATGGTGCACAGCCTTATAGCAGTTTCGCAGTGGTATTCCTCGCTTCTTCTGATGCTAGTGTATCATGTACATTACTTCTACAGAACACAGTAAATTCAGCGCAGGAGACTTGGGCGCACAGGGAGTAACTTTGGCGCCGTCTCAGAAGACGTAACTGAAGTTACTTTTAAAACCCAATAATTCGGCTTCCAACAATTGCTGGAAGCCGAATTATTTCATTCCCCAGCATCCATGGCTGCCTGGAGGGGGAATAGTATTTAACACGGCTAAGAACTTGTGCAGCAGCAAGATCAGCCATATACCGGCTGTATCCTGCGCCCAAGTCTACTGCGCCGATTCCTCTCGTACGCGTACTTCAGGCTATAGATATTCCTTCAACTTTTCTTTTTGTTGGTTGAAGCACAGTAACACTTAAAGTGGACCAGAACTCTTGCACAGGACAGAAAGAAAATAGAGATATGCACCCTGTATGTAGATAGAGAGATTAGCCTGTTTAATTTCCACTCATGTTGTAATTTGATCCCTCCCCTACGAAACATGACCGCTATGGCAGAGATGACAGATAATCTCAATTGAAAGCACAGGAGGTTAACAATATGTCCTCCATAAATCAGGAAGTAGAAAGAGTTTAGATTTATTTTAGTATTTGTATCAGCTGTAACAAAAAAATATTTTTAGTTTAAAGGTTATTATGCTGTTGCGTTTCTTTTAGAGCAGAGAGGACTTTCTGAGTTCAGGTCCAATTTAATGATGGGATTTGATGACAATCATTGGTCTGTACAGCCTTCCAATAAATTACTGACTGGAATGTTGTTTTTGTCCCCTGGATAAAGCGCTGCAGGTTGTCCCGTCTATTTCCACCTCACTGTTCCATAGAAATGACTGCATCTCTCAAATAAAGTCTTTCCCATGGTAAAAGGGAACCCAGATTGAGAGTAATATGATTTCCTGTAACAAATGACTGTTACCTGGCTGTCTTCTTGATCCTGTGTCTCTATCACTTTCAGCCATAGACCCCGCACAAGCATGCAGATCAGGTGCCCTGACTGAAGTGTGACTGGATTAGCTGCATGTTTGTTTCAGGTGTGTGATTCAGGCACTGCTCATGCCAGAAAGTTTAAAAGGACTGCCAAGCAACAGGTATGGTTTAAAAGGAAATCAATATGGCGTCCTCCATATTACTCTCCCCTCGGGTCCCCTTTAAGCCGCACTTTGTACATCAGATTGCAGCTGCATGTGTACACCTGCCTTCACTATGACTATCGCTGGGTGGGAACAGCTGTATGGTTTCCATTAACATTATACAAAGTGCGATCTCTTATTCACCCACCTTGCGTTCAAATTCTGCTTTCAAGTCATCCTCTGCAAAGATGTGAAATTTGATTTTTTTCACACTGAAGAGTACAGAAGACTTCAGCATAGTCACGGTTTCCTCTACTCGCTCGCCACACGCCACCACCGCCAGGTGCATCCATTCCACCGGGACCGGGGCTTTGTTCTTCTGCTCTGGGACTCTGCAGAAAGGAAAACCCCATTAAATGCAGTTCTCCTTTAACACAACCCATCCTCCATCCTCAAGTAAAGACCAGCCTACATTATAAGACATTTACAATAGATTAGACATTAAGGTAATATCCGAGGAGTATAAAAAAAAAAATCTACTTACCTGGGGATTCCTACATCCCCTTTCAGCCTCCCTGTGCCCTCACCGCAGCTCAACGTGGTCCCCTACGGTGCAAGATGCCGACCTTGTCAGGTCAGCAGAACTACTGCACCTGCACGAGAACCACTCGCGGTGGCGCTGATGCTGATAAACGGATGAACAACTGATGCACAATGTAAGAAACTCATCTGTTTATACAGAAAACAGATCAGTATTTACAGGATCAGTTTTTCATCCGGTATAGCGTGAATCCAGCCTTAGCAAATAAATGCAAAAACAAGAACAGAAATGATTTTTTACAACACATTTTCTTTAACTGTAGTAAGCCCTCTAATCGTAGTGTACACAAGGGCCTTATGGGAAAGGCAACTTTGCCTTGAGCGCATTCTACAGCATGACTTCACAAAGACACAGATACTCCGTCTTCCTCCTACACCAAACAATTCAGCACATTGTTTTCAGCCTGAAACAACAATAGATCCACAACTTCCTCTCCAAGTTGGCAGAAAGTCACAGTTCTTCCCTCTTTATTGTTGTATCAGTTATCTGAGGGATTAAGTTACAAACAGGAAGGCATTGCCTTAAAAACAAGTCCTCACTGGAGAAGTCCATCCATCTTCTAGTGAAATCCTGCAAAGTGGCAAACTGGTCCTTACTTTATATCGAATTATCATCTACAGCTATTTTTATTTTTACAGAATAAAGCATAGGAAACAATGCAGAGAATATTTACACATACTTTTACAAGCGTTTTTTCTAAATGTATCTTTGTATTGGCTTTTTTAGTTTTTAAAAAGTACTTCAACTAAAAAAAGACAGAGCCTGTCATGAATGTCAATGTTAATGATACAGGATCCTCGGGGTTGAGCCAATGTAATTTATCCAGGCAGGTGATCACCTTTAGGCAGCCTTGGGTGGCTCCTCTTGAGGTAAGGGACAGGCTGCAGGCACTGACACACAAGGCAGGGGTGGGGCTAGCACAGCACTACAGATTAGTCACCTCTTCCACAATGTCACTTTGGACTTGGGATGGAGTCACAGCAGAAAAATTGACTTTATTCAGTATACCGTTTATAGGTAAAACAAAAAACAGTACGGCAACAATAAAGTTTTGCACTGAGATGAAAGATTTTTTCCTGCACAATTTACAAGTGGAAAATGTCTACTAAAAAACTAAGCAGAAGAAAGAAGGAAAAAAAGTGTTTCCTGGAAACAGCCCATATGCAATTGATTTTTTCTCCTGAGTTTTCTCCTAAGTGATATTTTCAAATGTGTCAATAGAATGCATTGTATACCACCAGAACGCAAGAAAATGCTCAAAATAATTTTGATAGTACGTTTTCACCAACTTTCTGGCACTATTTGATTTGAGAAATGCTGAAAAGTTACTTTAAAAAGATGAAAAATTATCTCCGAGGAGAAAACACGGGAGAAAAAGTGAATTGCATATGGGCCCATGTCTGTTTGGCTCAATTTAAAGAAGTGAAAGGCGTTTGACGCTTGCTTGAGAAGCTGAAGCCCAGTATTTTATGGGAAGGGGGTAAATAGTCCTATACAAAAGCCGAAGTACAGACACAGCTGAGAAAGGAGAAGAAAAAGTAAAGGTTGTTCTGTACAAAGAAACAGCAGAGCAAATGGCAGGGAGAAAAACACCAGAGAAGATGGACCCATAGTTCCACATTAGTCATAAATTTCACCTAAAGGTCTCACGCCTGGGGAAATTTGTTGAGTCCTGTGCACCCTGGGCCAAGCATAAGGCAGCCAAAGTAACAGTACTTCCAAAGATCACCAGTAGGAGGAGAAGATTGGGGAGTGACGGGTGGTAAGGAAATAGAAGATGGGGAGTCTTTACTTATATAGGCTTCCTGGGTTTAAAGAGTTTTTAAAGTTCATGAACTGTTACACAAATCACGAAGAACCAATAACCAGTCAACAAAGGTCTTTCTCTTTAAGGTATGACCAAGATGTACAGGCTGTAAACCCAAGCAACTGGAGTCACTCAAAATGAGTTTTCATGATCATTTCTGGTACCTTTTCCAAGTGTGTACAGACGTCTCGCACTGTCCACCACCTAATTATTAGCCAAAAGGCATGCTGGAAAACCACGCCCAATCACTATGGTTATTGACTGCCACAGGCGCCAGCAGACCACTTTCCTTCCTCCACTGAGCAGAACACTCTGCTTAGCAGATAGGTGGACAGCATGATTATATGGTAATGGTATGACCATTGCGGCAAATGTATACATACCAACACATCAGAGTTGGTCAATGATGTGATAATTAATCCAACTTGCATGTAAGGTTAATGCAAATTATACACAGCTTGGAAAAATCAATGAGTGTAAGGGCATCTAACATACAAGACTGTAACAGAAAGCTCTGTTGGAGGAAAGAAAAGGGGGCAAGATTCATTTGTGTGCTAAGTTGTATGGCCTTGCAGCACACTGTTAAAGCTGCAATGTGCTGATGTAACATTCCGTGTGGATGCAGCTGCGGGCAGTCAGGATGCCCCCGCAGCTGCTTCAGGTTCCCTGTCGGGCGTTTCTCCTGTCCCTCCGGCGTCTAGCACGCCGAGGGGACTGTCACTGGCTCATAGGGTGGCTTTGTCGCGCGCGCGCGCACACAGACAGGACCTTTATGCGAGGAGGAGGCGCGTCAGCTGACCTGCCGGACGGCTGACGTCAGAGGAGACTCTCGGCAGCTCTGATTAGCTGATGGGCGTGGCCGAGGGGGTCTCCTCCGCTTCTTAAGCCTCCGAGTAATCACTTGCAAACTGTCTGCTGTTACGAATGCTTCACGTGAGCACTCAGACCTTAGATTAGTTCCGGTGTGCTTTGATCTGGGAGGAAACCAGGGATTTCACACAAGACTAGGAATTATTATTACTACTGTTATTATTGCTTGATATTCTGTTTAAGACTTTGGCTCTCTTCTGACTACTCTTACGCTATAAGATTCTGTACTTTTGCCCATCTGATCCTGTTGCTGACTCTGCCTGAAATACCTCTATCCTTCTGCCTGTTGCTGAACCGATCTGTCTGACCACTCTACTCACCAGTGAGCCCTTGTCCCTGGTGAGGTTCATTACTGATAGTACCCACCAGCTCCTCTGGTGAGGTTCTGCTGAAACTAATCAGTATAAGGCCCGGTTCACATTAGCGGTTGTTTGCCAAACGGACCGGATGACCTGACCGGATCCGGATCGGAACCGTACGGTTCTGATCCGGATCCGATCCGGATCCGGTCAGGTTGCATCAGGTGGTAATCAGGATGCGATCCGGATCCGTTTGGCAAAGTTAACGTAAAAAAAAAAAAAAATGTTGGGGTCTGGGAGGTCAGCAGAAGGGGGACCTGTGGAATCAGGCCCTCTGCTGTTTAGCACTCACCTCCACCTCCGACATGCTGCCAACATCCTGCCAACACCTCCAGCTCGTGCTGCTCCACTCCAAAATGCTTGCCCATGTGTCCCCAGCCAATATCGCCGCAAAAATCCGCATAGGAAGTGGGGTAGAACATCCGGATTTCTCAGCCAGTGTGTTGTGCGGCCTCCGGTTCCCATTTGTTTGTATTGGCCGGATGGTGCAGTCCGGCTCCGCCCCGGATACGGCTGCCGGAGGGGCCGGATGAAAAAATAGCGCATGTTGGAACGGAGGCCGGAGTCCGGATCCGGCCCGGATCCGGTCCGGCTCCGGTTCTGCAGAACGGACCCATGTGAACGGACGCATAGGCTTTAATTGCTATGCCGTGCGTCCGTTCCGTCCGTTCTGCAGGCGGTGCGGCTCCGGCACGGCGATTCCGGAGGGCCACCGCAAGTGTGAACCGGGCCTTACTGTTGCACCAAGCACTGCACACGTACTATTACCTTGTTAGCTATACTTGCATTATTGGTGATTCTGCAGATCACCATATAATCAGGTATAGTGTCTGATTTATTGGTGATACTGCAGATCACACAATAACCAGACTTCTGTTTGCTACACCAATCGTTACAGCTAAATTGTAAAAAAAATGGCCTGGTCACTAGGGGGGTGTAAGCCTGTGGTCCTTAACTGGTTAAAGGTATTGTGAATTAGTTATGCAGGCAGACAACAAACATATCACCATCTTATTTATTCAGTAGCTACTCATGCACCAGTCTCCTCCCTCTTCCCTTCAAAGGAACCCGAGGTTGACAGACATATGAAGGCTGACATATTTATTTCCTTTTAAACAATACCAGTTGCCTGGCAGCCCTTCTGAACTCGTTGGCTGCAGTAGTGTCTGAATCACATACCTAAAACAAGCATTCAGCTAACCTTGTCAGAAACATCAGATCTGCATGCTTGTTCAGGGTCTATGACTAAAAGTATTAAAGGCAGAGGATCAGCAGGACTTCCAGGCAATGTACATTGTTTCAAAGGAAATAAATATGGCAGCCTCCATATACTGTTATCTGTCACCTCGGGTTCCCTTTAAAGCAGCAACATCTCTATAAATTCTTAACAGGGCAATGTGGCAAGCACTAACAAGGAAAAAACTAAAGGGATCACATGGGTGCTCTATGTAACCTGATGATTGTGTGAAGGACAGGGGGGGGTCACAATGAAACGAGTTTGGGGTCAGGTTGTGGACACCAGGGGGCACATTTTACAAGCCAGCTATGGACAGATTGTTTACACCAGAGTTCTCCCTTAATGTAGCGCATCAGCTTTAGAACAGAAAAAATGCTGGGAAGAGTTACAGGTTTTATGATATACGTTTAATACTTTACGTCTTGTAGAATTACCTCCTGACGGCTCTCCAATTATCCCGCAACGCCGGGTATCAATACGAGCGGAGAAGCGCTTAGGTCTTAATTAAATCCCTGTTTCGGAGGGGTATAAATATTGAATGAGCTCATTTATGTGAATTAGTATTTACCTTCCAGGTTTTTAGTGCCATGCTGTGAATTATTAAAAGAAGCTGCTGCGTGTTTAAACTCATACACTGCAACGCTAGATTAACGGCCTGCGCATATCTTCCCCGGGACGCCGCCGTCCTTCAAGAGGTGGCTATTCATAACCATGAGCCAGGATTGAACAGACTCTGCGACTTTGAGTTGCTTAAGCATGTTTGGTTTGGGTATCGCTGGAGTATACAAGTCATCCTGCAAATCTTTTCAATTCTTACCTGGGTCGTATCAGACCATAGCAAGGGTTTCTAAAAAGTAGTCCATTGTTCCCATTTGCATAAACCTGCAGCAAGAATTTATTTTATAAAGGGCTCTTACACTGTCAGTTATGAAGCACTGCACATTGTGCGTAATACGCATGGTAGCATGAAAGGCCACTGACTTTCATATTACTGTTCACAGTACAGGAAGCGTTCCCACTCATTGCAATATAAAGCATCCAGGACAATGCACTCGGTTTTCTGTCGGGATATTGTGTTAGAGCTGCCAATATTTACGCTTAAACAGACCTCGCTGCTCATGCCATGCATTGGGAACGTGAGAACAAAATCTCCTTTGTGCACACTTTGTCTAGTGTGAAACAGCCCTTAAAGTGTACCAGAGACATTTTAAACTAAAAGTTTTATACATACCTGGTGCTTCCTCCAGCCCCATGCGCACGGATCGCTCCCATGCCGCCGTCCTCAGTCTTCTCCCTCTTCGTTACCGGGTCCTGTCCCAACTTCATCCAGTCGTGGCCAATCTGCGCAAGAGAAGTGCGCTCTGTACGTATCTCAACGGCAGCCGCCGGAGAGATACGTAGAGAGCGCACTTCCCTTTATTTATTAGCGGCTCTGGTTTCCTTTAAAGGTCCAACCGATCTTATCCTTAGCTTTAACCAAAGAAATTATTAATGATATACTTATAAACAAGCGCCTCATTGCAATTGTCAATGACACAATAATACCTTATACTAATACATGGCAGCCCTGGCTATCCTTAACTAATACATGGCAGCCCTGGCTATACTTAGCTGAAAGACAATCATTTAGAAAAGCAGGATAATAAGAGTCCTCACTTTTTAAAGGAATTTTATCTCCATGTATATTGCGCAGGGTAGGCGTAAGTGCGCCATACTTCAGTGCGTGCAATAATCCAGGGTCTACAACTTAGTTAATAGAACTACAAAAACTAGAATAGAAAAGAAGATGAATCTAGACCTCTTTTTCCAAAAGTACAAAAAACTTTATTGACAATCTTCAAATAAGGACACCTGATCAACACACTAAATAAAAAAACAATACTGCGGACTGTACGACCTCTCATACCATCCATCAAGGGGGGTACCACACTCACATCTTCACACATACACAACAGCCCACGAGCACATACACTGTGTGAGAATCTATAAGGTGTAAGCTGCAGCTGCACCGTGCACCAGTAAGGTTTGTAATGACTATTGGTAACTAGATTGCATCAGAACAGAGAACTCCCATCACTATAGATGTTAACGATTCTAGTCGATGCATCTGTATAGTCAGACACAACAGTCTTCAATAGATAGCAGGCAAGTCCCAATTGCCAGTGGTAGATAAATACTATAAACAGCCAGTTGGTCAGCAGCAATAGCAGAAAGCCAGATGTTAGTTTAGCCACAAGATAGCATAGGTTTGCAAGCTGATAATGGCCACAGCAGCACAGCGTCTCCAAGTAGTAGCAGACACATGGGTTGGCTGTAAGGGCTTAGTCCGGCCAGACGCCCCCGATCTTGTGCCCACTGTAACTCAATCATCCACCCTCACAGTCCTGCTTGGCTACTCACAACTCGTGGGTCCATAGCTCCCAACTGTCCCTCTTTCGGAGAGACTGTCCCTCTTTGGAAGCCCTATCCCTCTATCTCTCTTTCCTCCTCATTTGTCCCTCTTTCAGGACTTTGTCCCTCTTTCTATGTAAATATATATAGTTCCTTACTAAAAAATGTGTTTGATTGACTCTAAGCTTTCTTCAAATCCTTTAAATTGATATATTACTGATTTTAAAATGTGACTATGAAGGAAAATGAACCAGGATAGAAAGGACCAGTGTGGTTTGAATTATAAAACATATTTTTCTTATGAAATCTTTATGGTAAGCGTGACTAGGGGTGTGACAGGGGTGTAATCAGGGGTGTAGCAGGGGCGTGGCTAAAGTGTCCCTCTTTCTCATCTCGAAAAGTTGGGAGGTATGTGGGTCTTCTGGGCACATGAGCGAGATGATGGGATCCCCAGATGGCAGCCTTCTGTTCCGTGATCTACCCTTGCTCACGTAGTTAGTCAGCGGGGATCAGCAAGGGACTATAGTGCAAGAGAGGTCTGGCGTCCTTAAGCTCCGCCTACCCACATGTTTCGGCCAATCATGTCCTTTCTCATTTAGAAACACTGCTCTTACTGTATAACTAACTTTCTATACTATTTCTTGCATACTATTTTCTGCCAAAAATTCCAATAAAATACTCTGAATCTAAACGACACCTGAAGTGAGAAGAATATGGAGGCTGCCATATCTATTTCCCTTTTTGAACAATACCAGTTGCATGAATCACAAACAGGCCTTCAGGGATTACGGCGCTAGTGTGCGGTAATCCCCTTCTGTCCTGAATCCAAACAGTAAATGATACTCGCTTGCGGTCACTTCCTGTTTGGAAAATACGGAAGTGTGCAGAAGTGGATTTTAAAAATACGCTTCCGAGCATGCGCGCCGCAACACCAATATTTTGGCAAACCAGCTGTCGCCATAGACTTACATGACTTCAGGCCCGAAGCAGAATGCCGCAGCAGCCATGTGGTAACGCAGGTATGTCCGCGCATTAGGTAGGGCTCTTCCGGCGCAGCATACTGCACGTGGGTAGTATGAACTACCACAGACTTTCATAAGGCTGCGGTGGGGTGCAGTAAATTTACCGCACTGCACCGCCCCTGTATGAATGGGCACTAAATGTAACTGTGGTCATAAAAATGAGAAAGTACATCTTTCAATGCGGTAAGGTTGAATCCAGTCACCTATTAATACATATGAGGGTTGCACAGGACTCATTCAGACTCACCTGAATTATACGGACGCTGATGCTCTGAGCACTTGGGTTACGCTGCAGGCCATCCCATATATTTACCCTGGAGGGCAATACATCAGTACCATAACCTATAATTCCTGGTGATGCCAATCTATCAGGGTGTCATGCACTCACTTCCTGACAACTGCTTGTAGGGAACCTCTGAAAATCTGTAACCAAGCTGTAACGAGTGGTGTCAGCAAGGACAGATTTTCTGATCATTGGTGATCTGCAGTATCATCAATAACAGATGCTATATCTGATTATGTGGTGATCTGCAGAATCACCAATAATGCGAGTATAGCAAGACACAGGACAACCAGATGTAAGGATAAGTGTTTGGTGCAACAGTACAACAGAAGGTACTGATCACCCGTGGAGAGGGTGATTCAGACTGTACTGCAGCAGGAGGTCACCTGAGGCACAGGTGAATAAGACGATGCTGCTGCTACTATTCACCTGAGGAGCAAGTGATGAGCACCTGAGGAGCAGGTGATTAAGACTGTACTGCAGCCTTCAATAACCTGAGGAGCAGGTGATTAAGACTGTACTGCAGCTATCAATAACCTGAGGAGCAGATGATAGCTATACTGAGAATCCCTCACCAGAACTAAGCTTACTGGTGAGGGTCGGAGAGTCAGACAAGCAGATTCGGTAACACAAAGACAGATACGGTACAAAGACAGAAGACTAAAACAGAGTAATGTTCAAGCTGAGTCGGCAACAAGATCAGATAGGCAGAGGCACAGAATCAGTAGACAGAAGAGTAGTCAAGGCTAGCAGAGGGTCATAACAAATAATACAATTCAATTAGTACTTTAAGCTATCAACAGAATCTGACTAAGTGTGGATCCCCAGCTCCTGCTGGTTCTAGCACACTTTGGCATCTGACTAAGGTCTGAGTGCTAACACGTAGCATTTGCAACAGCAGACAAAGAGCAACTGACAGGCAGGTCCTATATATACTCAGAGCGCTCCACAGCGCCGCCCCAGTTACTCGGCCAATCCGGAGCACTGCTGGAGTCAGCTGACCGGCTGATCAGCTGACTCCCCTTCTACTCGCATAAATGTCCTGTCGCATAGTGCACGCGCGCGTAGCCCTCAGTCTATGTGCAACTGAGGGACCAGGCAAAACTCCAAAATGTAACTGCGCGGCGGAGGCTCACTGCTGTGGCGGCATCTCCGCTATCTATTACACAAGCAAGACCTTCTACATGACGACAAAGAGGGAGTGTTCACTGGGGAATAGGGAGTATTTTACACCCGGTGGCTTTAGATTTGCTTCAGTTTTGTAGTTGGTACACTCCAAGCATTGCCCAGCAAGAGCAATACATTTTGAGACCATTTCCCACTGAGGCACTTTTGAATTTTGAACCAGATTTGAACCCGGGGATTCTAGTTCTGCAAGGCGATAGTGCCATCTACTAAGCCACCGTGCTGCCTGTATCAAAGCATCCGGCCAGAAATCCTTCCATAAGCGGTTTCCTATAAAAAAAAAAAAGCCTCCAGAGATACTGGCTGTGATTTTCTTAGCTGTCTATACCCCACACTATGCAGTCAACAGACCAATAATGCAGTATGAAATAGCAGCCCTGCCCCACATGACCAGCTCTTACCCCAGTCTGCCTGGCTGTTTAAAGAGAACCTGAACTGAAAATAAAAAGTCAAAATAACCATACCCAGGTCATACTTACCTCCTGTGCAGTCTACTACTCAATCTCTTTCTCCTCTCCTGCGTCCCATTTGTCCACTGTGATCAATGAATTTGATGTCCTCCATTTTAAAAATGGCCATTACCCCATAACAGTTTCCTGGTCAGCACACTGTTTAACTGTAATATCACCCACTTGAGCCATACAGAAACATGAACATTACCTTGCACATTCAGTTGTAACTGACAGCTGCTGATATATAACTGACAGCAACTGCTTTATTTCAGTTCTGACAAAATATTGTCAGAACTGGAAGGGATCAATGTAAGAAGAAATGGGGAGCTTCTGAGAGGAACTGATGGTGAGGTTAGTATGTAATATTAATTTGCAGCTATGTCATGTGTTTATTTTAAATAATTTTACTCACTTCAGGTTCCCTTTAAGAGTCATGTGACCAAATTGAATTATTTGCCATAGAGGTCTGGTTTGACACAAAAAGGGCAAGATGTGGGCACAGTGCTTAGTAAGCAACCACATGGTATTCTGAGCCTTTTGCCTGGAATGTCATGTAATCACTTCCTGTCAGGAGCTTCCATCCTTGCCCTGTTTCACTAGATACAGGACTATTCAGCAAAAGACTTACAGTTTGTCACTATCCTTGTACTGTATACAGACGACCTGGAAAAAAAGAGTATCTTTTTCCTTTCCTCCCATAGAGTTTGGCTTACAAAGAACCTGAAGTGATAGACTTTTGGAGGCGGTCATATTTATTTCCTTTTATACAATACCAGTCACCTGGCAGTCAGGTTGACCTCTCTGGCATCAGAAGTGTCTGACTCACCCACCTGAAGCAAGCATGCAGTTAATCTAGGCAGACTTCTGTCAGAGCACCATTGGCTCCTGACCATGTGGTCAGTGTGATTGGGTCCTGACTGGGTAACAGAACTCTTTTGTCATATCGACAGCAGAGCGAGTCGGCTGCAGCAACAGGAGAGCGTCGCGAATGGAGAGAGAGATAGGTCCATGCAGCGTGACGTTGGTGAGCTCCATTTTCTTACCTAATAGTATCCTGAAAGGAATACTATCGATTGAAACAACTTTTTTTTTTTTTTAATACACTATATTAGTGTACACATTACCACTAGTGCTAGGGGCACTTTATTTATTCACCCAGGTCTCTCTCCCTCTATCCCTGCTTAAAAATTCATTTCTCACACAGCTCACAAATATATTTCACTGTGTCACTCACAGCATGCAGGAGACATCACAGCATGCAGGAGACATGAGGAGAAATAGGCTGATCTGAGGTGGTAACAGGTAACTAAATTAGCTGTAATATTGCTGGAATATAACTAGCTATAACACTAGTCTGTGTTTACACTCAGACTGGTTGCCTGTCTGCCTGCTTATGATGATTCACTCCAGGCTGCATCCACTTTACAAACTGCTGAGAGGGGCAGACCACTGTCTACAATTAGCATTATTAGTATCTTTATCAGTCAAGAGAAGCAAATATAATAAACACGCATTGGTAGAATCTTTAACCCCTTACCACCATATCAATAAGATTCTATCAGCAAGGTGATAATTAAACTATGAACTGAGGAGTTGATAGCAACTCCCCTGTGCAGAGACATGGTCTAGCCCTCTGGGAGCTGTCAGTATTAGATACATTTTGTATCTAAAGCCTCATCTACACGGGTAGATGAGGCTGCGATCCGGCGGCTCGTTTAGCCGCCGGATCGCCTCTTCCGCATGCCCGCCGCGTCCCCGCTCGCCGCGCGTGCGCCACATTCGATTCCCCGCTCGTGCCCGCCCGTCCCCGCCGGCGGCGCTTATCTTCCGCTCGATTCCCTGCCATTGTCCCCTCGCGGGGAGCGAGCAGGGAATCGGCGGTGCGGAGATCCGTCCTGTCGGATCTTATCAATCGAGAGGAGCATTGCGGCCGCATCTACTAGTGTAGATGCGGCTTAAAACTGATGGAGGATTTTACAGCTGAGAGGAACAGCTGTGTGAGGATTTAAATTGCTCCTAGTACTTGTCCTAATGTGTGCTACAACATACAGCATTTAAAAATAAATGCATAGATCGATAGTATTCCTTGAAAGAGGAACTGTCGCGAGAATCTTAAAATTTAAAACACACAAATAAGAAGTATGTTTCTTCCTGAGTAAAATGAGCCATAAATTACCTTTCTCCTATGTTGCTGTCACTTACAGTAAGTATTAGACATCTGACATTACCGACAGGTTTTGGGCTAGTCCATCTCTCCATAGGGGATTCTCAGCATGGCCTTTATGCTTTATAAAGACATTCCCTGAAAATGGTTAATACAAAGATGCTGGCCAGCCTCCCTGCTCGCTGCACACTATTTTGGCAGTTGGACGGAGCAACTGCCATTCACTAAGTGCTTTGAAAAAATAAAGAAAACTCTGAAACCCCCCCCCCCCCCCATGAGAAGATGGGCTAGCCCAAAATCTGTCAGTAATATCAGATTTCTACAACTTACTGTAAGTGACGGCAACATAGGAGAAAAGTAATTCATGGCTTATTTTACTCTGGGAGAAATGTACTTCTTATTTGTATATGTTTTACATTTTAAGATTTTCGCAACAGTTCCTCTTTAAGGAGCCAGAGACTACTGGTTAGAAAGTAGTTAAACTGGGTACCTCCATGGTTCTATTTCCATGTGTAGTTATCTAGTTATACTAGACACACTGTTTCAGTGTTCCCACTGCACTTTCGGGTGTGACCTCTTCAATTCAAGAAAGATCAACAACCTGAGTGTGAGACGGTTAATCCTCCATGTTAATGGTGGTTTCCCAGGACAACCCATGTGTACAGTACTTACAACATAAAAATATTCTGAATTTTTGCACCCAATACTATGCTTTGTGGTTCCTGTGTCCCCTTGTGTTTGTTCTCTTTTGGCCAAGCCGCTCATGCGGCCAGTCAGGTTACCGGGATTAATATGAAGTGGACGGAGAGGCCAGAGAGGATGACGAGGGAGCCTACAGACCTCATGGGGCTGGAGGAAGCCCCAGGTAAATACAAATACATACAACTGTACCATCTCAGGTTCCCTTTAAGGGCCTTTGAAGATCATGTCGTTGTTTACTTAGGAGTTATTTCTTAAAGTACAATAAAACTCATATTTCATCTATAATCTAAAGCACAGGCATCAAACTCAAGGCCCGCGGGCCGAATCTGGCCCTCCACACCATTTTATGTGGCCCGCCAAGAGCTTCAAATGTGCAATACTGTACACAGTAAAGGATTAAACAAACCTAAAAACTAATAGTGAAAAGATATGAATTGTTTTAAAGCTGCTGGAAGGGTTGGTACTCAAACCTCTACTTCACTCATAAGCTAATTAAAAAGATTGCAGTTGCCACACCAAAACTATCAGACTGACTTGAGCTACAGTAAAGGTGCATACACACTTCCAATTTGATTGGCTAATTTTACTCCTTCCATATAGAATGAGAGCTTACATACAAAATCTGTTCATAATATTCAAAATCTGTAGGCCCCTAAAGAGCCTGAGGTGGGCTCATAAGAAAAAAAAAATATGCTACCTGATCCGGGGGGTTGAGCGGATCAGTTATCCGCCAAAACCGCAGCTCTCTACCGCTCCTGTGGGCCGCACTGGCCCACTTTCACTTTCGTGACCTCTGGGTCATGACACATGAAGGAGAGAGATCTCTCTCTTTTACAGCACTGTGCAGGAAGGCGGGGAAGCGCGGCCAGAGAGAGAGAGCTGCCCAATGGCAGCTCTGGAAAGCCTGCAGGAACGCCCTTAGTGGGCATTTTACAATATATAATACAATACAATACAATAACATTTCTATAGCGCTTTTCTCCCATCCGACTCAAAGCGATTGGGCTCTCTCAGATTCAGTAATTGGTAGTAGGATGAAGTATTCACACAACCAAAGTTATATTTCTGCAAATGCCAAACTGAACAGGTGGGTTTTCAGTCTGCATTTACACACGTCCAGAGATGAAGCTGTCCTGATCTGTTGAGGTAAGGAGTTCCAAAACGTAGGGGCAGCATGACAGAAGGCTCTGGGACCATAAGTTTCCAAGTAGACACTGGGTATGACTAGATTATTAGAACCTGTGAATCTGAGAATGTGGGGATTGCTACGCAGCTGCAACATATCTTTCATGTATCCAGGGCCCAGATTATTTAGGGGTTTAAATGTCAGTAGGCCGATCTTGAATAGGACCCTCCATTCTATAGGTAGCCAGTGAAGGGAGTGCAGGACTGGCGTTATGTGGCAGTGACGGGGTTGGTTGGTTAGCAGTCTGGCAGCAGTATTCTGTATCAGCTGTAGGCGGTACAAGACCTTTTTTGGAAGGCCAGTGTAGAGAGCATTACAGTAGTCCAGTCGGGATGTAATGAAGGCATGGACTAAGGTTGGCAGATCTTCTGGGGGGATGAGGTGCTTGACTTTTGCAATGTTCTTCAGGTGAAAATAGGATGATTTCACCACAGCAGAGATTTTGAGTTCTGAAGTCTAAATCCCCATCAATTAAAACTCCCAGGCTACGCACATGATCAGAGCTGCGTAGATCCGTGCCTCCTATTCCTAGTGGTGAAGACTGCAAGTTAAGTTGTTTTGTTGTCATGCGCTGCCCTCCGATCAGAAGAACTTCAGTTCAGTTTTGTCTGCATTTAGTTTCAGCCAGTTGTCATTCATCCATTGCTGTAGTTCGCGTAAGCAGGCGTTTATAGTTAGAGTTGGGTCTGATACACCAGGCTTGAAGGAAAGATATAGTTGGGTGTCGTCCGCATAGCAGTGGTATGTCAGGCCATGTTTTTGGATTAGTTTTCCAAGCGGTAACATGTAAATTGTAAAAAGCAGGGGAGAGAGGATTGAGCCCTGGGGCACCCCATACTTAAGTGGTACACTGCCCTCCAAATAGCGACAAATATTGTTGCTAATTTCAGAGGGCTATAGCGCAGTGGTGGCGGTGGGAGGGGGAGGAGGCAGAGAGTGGTGGTGGGAGGAGACACAGAGGCATGTCATGACGCAGAGAACATGCCTCTGTGTCCCATCTGCCCCCCAAGGAACCGCCACGGGTTGTCTTTAAACTACTGTACATGGAGGTGATAAAGTTAGCTTGTGATTGGCCAATAAAAATTGGATGTGTGTATGCAGTTTAAAGTGGACCTGAACTCTTGCACAGGACAAAAGAAAACCATAACAGAAATGCACCCTGTATGTATTTAAAGAGTTTAGCCTGTGTAATTCCCCCTCATTGTGTCTAATCACTAGTTGTAATTTGATTTCCCCCCTGTGACTGCCTATAACAGATAAGTCTATTTGGAAGTACAGGCTGTAAACAATATGTCTGATTCCATGAATCAGGAAGCAGAAACTGTGCAGATTTATATCAGCTGTAACAAAGAAATGTTTTTTGTTTAAAGGTCATGCTATTGTGTATCTTTTAGAGCAGAGAGCAGTTCTGAGTTCAGGTCCACTTTAAGCGGTGTAATGCTAGGTATACATCATACAATTTTCTGTTAGATTTACCTGCCAAATCGATTTTTTCCAACATGTTCCGATCTGAATTTCGATCGATTTTTCATCGTTTTTTTTTTTTTATCGATTTTCGTTCAGATCAATGAAAATCGATTAAAAAACAATAAAAAAATCAGATTGGACATGTTGGAAAAAAATGAACTGGTAGGTAAGTCTAACAGAAACTTATAATGCTAATAATGCTAGGTACACACCATAAAATTTTCTGTTAGATTTATCTATTTTTTCCAACATGTCCGAACTGAATTTCGATTAGTTTTTCAATTTACTGATCCTTTTTTAAATCATTTTTGATCTTTTTTTAATCGATTTTCATATAACAATGGAAACTGATCAAAAATGATAAAAAAAAATAAAATAAATAAAATCGGGAAATCGAAAAATCGATCTAAATTCAAATCGGACATGTTGGAAATAATCAATCTGGCAGGTAAATATATCAGAAAATTGTATGGTGTGTACCTAGCATCAGCAATGCAGAAAATCTTCTACTATACAAAGGGGAGGCAGAAAACGGTCTCTACTTTGTTTGCACAGCAATTACTTAATTACAAGACAAACTAATAATTTGTCCCGAAACCAGCAATCTTATCAGTTAGCTTCAGTGAAGTGTAAACATTTCTAAAAATAACTATTTGTTTTTTACTGTGGTTAATGTTTCAGGGCTCGTTTCCACTATTGCGGTGCAGAATCGCCCGGATTCCACCGCTGATGAAATCGCATGCGTTTTTTTGCCGCGAATTCGCATGTGAATTCGCATAGGTGAGGGTATATGCGATTTTAACCATGTCACTGCCTGTGTGAATTTACATTGGTACCTATGCGAATTCGCATGCGAATTCGCGGCAAAAAACGCATGGGGAAAACGCATGCGATTTCCCTATTAAATACATTGTGTGCGATTCGCCTGCATTCCACACGCAGGCGAATTCTGCAGGGTGTTCCGTGCAGATTTTCTCTGCACAATAAAACGCTCCCGCAGACGCATAAGTGGAAACAGGCCCATTCACTTATATTGTCTATGCGAATCCGCATACGCAAGACGCATGCGGATTCGCGATAGTGGAAACGGGGCCTCAGAGCAAGAATTAAAGTTTGAGTTTCATACTCCTTTAAATAAACTATATCCAGTACATATGTTTGTAAAGTTTCAGTTTATTCTGCTATATACAGTATTTCTAATTTTCCCACAGCTTCTCTGTTTAAAACAATATCTGGCCTTTTTAATTATCCCGAAGATCTTGCTGTCCCGGTAGCAAAGCCTGTTTTACCTGCAGAGAGAAAAGAAGACTGCAAAAGAAAAAAAATCTTTAATCTAGCTGGATTTTGTGCAGCGTCTCTCTCTCTCATCATTACCGCCAGGGAAGAAGGAAAATCAAAAAGCACATTTGTATCTATTTTCCTCGTGGCAGAGCAATCAATTACAGCGGTATAAAGCGATCCATCCCTCACATCTGCTACTCACACAAGCTGTTCATCAGCTTTCCGCCGCTGCCGAGAGGAGGCCAGGTGGGGGCATCGATTGCCGAGTGGCTGGACGACAAGTCTTTCGATCTGAGTTTTAGAGATTGAACAGATAAAAGACTCTGATGCACCAAAGTAATACAGGATCATAGTCAGAATCCTCTGATAAGGACATGACAGCCTCTCATTATCGCCTGCAACCGATCAATTAGGATAGCTGAAAAATCTGAAAGGTGTGTGCTTAAAACAAGCATGCAAAAGGAGTGCCATAATGCCTCCCGATCGATAACTCATTGATTTTTTTTCCCCATGAAGAAATCTGAGAGCCCTCTGGCTGCTTATTCTGTACAAATATACCTCGTACTGGCAGTGATGCTGCCAGCTGGTCTGTATGGCCCCTTTCACACTGGTGCGTTGAGTTAAACTGTCTTGCCGCAGGGTAACACTACACCAATGAAAGTCTAGGGAGCATTTCATACCTGGCGCTGTAAGATGCGATCCGCCAGAAGTCGCAATTTTGACGCATGGGCAAGAGCACTTTGTCGGGCAACATGCATGGTGACCAGAAGTCATGCAAGTCTATGACAATTTTCGACTTTCGCGTTGTAGCACGCATGCGCAGAAGCATATTTTTCCAATACACTTCCGTACAATTCAAATTTCAGCCACAGGGAGTGAGCGCTAGAGAGCCTTAATTCCTGCTTGGCTTGCACCCAGAAGGGAGGTTACCTCGCATTGCCGCGATAATCCCCGAAGGCCGTTTTAGCGTTGTGGTGCAATGGTCGCTGTAGCAACGCTAATACAACGTTGGTTTCCAGTGTGAAACCAGCCTCAAGCTTTCTTTCAGCCGGCTACCTCTGCCCATGGCTGTGTGTTACAGGGAGGTTTCCTACCTCTCTAAAAGAAGGAATCATCAAGCCCCTTCTTAAAAAACCTTCCATGGATCCAGATGCTATGAGCAGCTACAGACCTGTCTCCAACCTCCCCTTCTTAGGTAAAGTTATTGAAAAGGCTGTCTATCTGCAACTTGAAACCAGGCTGTCAGTAAACAACATCCTGGACCCTCTACAATCTGGCTTTAAGAAACACCACAGCTGTGAAACAGCCCTCATCCAAGTCTGCAACGATCTGCTCATGGCAAGGGACAGAGGGGAATGCTCCATCCTAATCCTGCTGGATCTCTCAGCTGCTTTTGATACAGTTGACCATGAAATCCTGCTTAACAGACTGCAGGAGTACTGTGGCATCAGTGGATCAGTCCTCCAGTGGTTCAGATCATTCCTGACTGACAGAACACAGAGAGTATCCCTAGGACCTATAATGTCCAAACCTGCACCTCTACAATTCGGAGTGCCACAAGGATCAATCCTATCCCCTCTGCTGTTTGCAATCTACATGTTGCCACTCGGTACACTTATCCATTGACATGGCCTGACGTACCACTGCTACGCCGATGACACACAGCTATACCTGTCCTTCAAACCTGGTGGAACAGACCCTACCCCAAAAATAAACTCTTGCTTAGCTGAGCTTCAGGCATGGATGAATGATAACTGGTTGAAACTGAATGCTGACAAAACTGAGGTCCTGTTTGTCCAAAGCCAGTGCTCGCCATCAAAACAGCTCTATCCTAAAGCAACACCAATCAGGATTGGGAATTCAGACATAAACAGCTCCAACCTTGTGCGCAGCCTTGGCGTACTAATCGATGGGGAATTGAGTTTCAGAAACTAAATTTCATCTGTAGTTAAATCTTCCTTCTTTCATCTGAAGAACATTGCAAAGATTAAACATCTGATTCCCCCAGAGGATCTTCAAACCCTAGTCCACGCCTTCATCACATCACGGCTGGACTACTGCAATGCCCTTTATGCTGGCCTCCCCAAAAAGGACCTGCGTCGCCTGCAATTAGTGCAGAATGCTGCTGCCAGATTGCTAACAAACCAGCCTCGCCACTGTCACATTACACCGATCCTTCGCTCACTGCACTGGCTACCAGTAGAATGGAGAATACTCTTCAAGATTGGACTGCTGACATTCAAATCCCTGCACAATCTGGGCCCTGGATACATGAAGGACTTGCTGAAGCTGCACCACACCTCTCACAACCTCAGACCAGCAAGTTCTATAAACTTGGTCACTCCCAGAGTGCACCTCAAAAAATCTGGAGACAGAGCATTCTGTCATGCTGCCCCTACTCTTTGGAACTCCCTACCACACCCAGTAAAGACAGCACCATCTCTGGAGCTATTCAAATCCAGACTGAAAAGCCACCTGTTTAGCCTGGCATTTCCAGATTTATAAAATTCTTCCTCTGTACCACGAAGGTCGGAGCCATGCCTATGCGCTTTGAGTCCCACGGGAGAAAAGCGCTTTACAAATGTTATTTGTTGTTGTTGTTGTTATTATTTAGAAACCTACAACCTGACTGAGATACACAAGTGACATGAATGTCG
This sequence comes from Hyperolius riggenbachi, assembly GCF_040937935.1. Taxonomy (NCBI): domain Eukaryota; kingdom Metazoa; phylum Chordata; class Amphibia; order Anura; family Hyperoliidae; genus Hyperolius; species Hyperolius riggenbachi. Next base: position 215,911,823 of record NC_090654.1, on the reverse strand, counting down.
TATGTATCTATGTATGTATGTTTGTTTAGTGTTCACTCTCATATGTCTTTGCTTCTGGTTACTGGAGTTCGGTACCTGGTAGGCCTGAACAATTTATCGTTTTGGGATCAAAATCCCAAAACGATAAAGTATCGATTTTCAAGCTATTCCGCTCTGCTCTCTGCAGCCAGTCTAGCGGTCCCTTGTCCCGCTATGCACAGCTCACCCATCCATGCAGCGGGTCTTAGTCGCGGCAGCTCACTCTCCCTCCCTTTACTTCAAGCTAGTGAGCGAGCAACAGACTCCGCCTAGTGCCTCACGTCATCAGCAGGAGTCGGGAGGCAGACTCCGCCCGCATGTCAATCAAGAGAAGGTGGCTCACTCGGCTCTCCGTATTGTGCAGCGGCAACCTATCAGCTGGGCGGTCGTCAGACTCCGCCCTCTCACTCTCTGTGGTGGCTCACTCCGCCTAGCGTCTCCTGCCCTCCTCCACATCGTCTGCTGGGCGGGCCCACACTCCTGTCAAGACAAGTTTTAGATCACTCCTCCCTCCACCTGTTTTGCACACATATTGTCAGCGTGATGATGGCAGACACAGACTGTGGTGTCACTGGTGTGTGACTGACTGTGGTGTGGTGATCTGCAATTTAAGTGCAATTTAAGCGCATAAATGGCAGCAGGATAGACCTGCTGTTTCGGGACTATGCCCTTCTTCAAACTATGGCTGATGCAGTTTGAAGAAGGTATAGTGCTGAAACAGCGGTCTGTCCTGCTGCCATTTACGTACTTAAATAAAGAGCTTTGAATACATTTGAGCGGTGCCGGCCCTTTCGTTGTGTGGATCTACTCACACAGGCACCGCGTGGCCACGCCTGTACAGTAGCATGGCATACTCACACAGGCACAGCACGGCAATGTCTGCACAGTAGCGCGGCATGCTCACACAGGAACAACACGGCCATGCCTGCACAGTAGCACGGCATACTCACACAGGCAAGGCGTGGCCACGCTTATACAGTAGCACAGCATACTCACACAGGCACCGCGTGGCCACGCCTGCACAGTAGCACGCCATACTCACACAGGCACAACCTGGCCATGCCTGCAGAGTAGCACGCCATACTGACATAGGCACAGCACGGCCACGCCTGCCCAGAAGCATGGCATACTCACACAAGCACAGCACAGCCACACCTGCACAGTAGCACAGCATTCTCACAAGCACAGCACAGCCACGCCTGCACAGTAGTACAGCATACTGGCATACTGACACAGGCACAGCCACGCCTGCACAGTAGCACGCCATACTCACAAGCACAGCACAGCCACACCTACACAGTAGCACAGAATACTCACACAAGCACAGCACAGCCACACCTGCACAGTAGCACAGCATACTCACATAGGCACAGCACGGCCACACCTGCACAACAGCACACCATACTCACACAGGCACAGCACGGCCACGCCTGCAGAGTAGCATGGCATACTCACACAAGCATAGCACAGCCACGCCTGCACAGTAGCACAGCATACTCACATAAACACAGCACGGCCACGCCTGCACAGCAGCACGCCATACTCACACAGGCACAGCACGGCTACGTCTGCAGAGTAGCATGGCATACTCACACAAGCACAGCACAGCCATGCCTGCACAGTAGCACGCCATACTCACACAGGCACAGTACGGCCACGCCTGCACAGTAGCACGTCATACTCACACAAGCACAGGACAGCCATGCCTGCACAGTAGCACAGCCACGCCTGCACAGTAGCACGTCATACTCACACAAGCACAGCACAGCCACGAAAGCACAGTAGCACAGCATACTCATACAGGCACAGCCCGGCCACGCTTGCACAGTAACACGGCATACTCACACAAGCACAGCACAGCCCCGCCTGCACAGTTGCGCAGCATACTCACACAGGCACAGCACGGCCCCGCCTGTACAGTAGCACGGCATACTCACACAAGCACAGCACAGCCATGCTTGTGCCTGAAGAGAAGCACGACCCCGGAATTTGCACAGACAAGCCATTGATGGATTTATTCGGGTGTGGGGGGGGGGGGGTGTCTCTGCTCGGCAACAGGGGACCGGAGGATGGCGTGGGAAGTCTAGGGTTGAGAAACTGCAGTGTTTACTGCCTTCTAAAACTCAACAGCATATTAGCCTACAGGCCTATACATATACATGCTGTTAGAGGCTAGTGAAAATGAAGGTAGTTAAAAAGTACACAACTTGTAACATATGGGCTTTAGCAATCGCCCCTAACCCTGTACCTGTGTACAGGCTGTATTACTACAGTTTTCAGCAGTAACTATGGAGACCACTACAGATGGGTGGCTATGAGAACAGCAAAACTCCCAGTTAAGCTGCCTCATTAACTTCCAACAACGGCCTACTAACCACTTGCAAACACCTGAGATAACATCCACAGAAACAACACATTATTACTAGAGCAACAGGCTGGTTAAAGTGAACCTGATGAAAATAAACTGATGAAAAAAACAATTGCATGTATCCTCCTACTCCTAAAAATTATTTTTTTAGATATCCCATGATTTTATTTTATGCTTAAACGTTTACAAAGTAGATTGAATGTTTTGTTGTCTCTGCTCAATGGCAGCCTATTAAAGGTAGCCATACGTCTAGTGATGATGGGCAGCTTTGACCAAGAGACAAATCTCTTTCTGATTGAATCGGATTAGCGAGATCTGTCGGTTGCCCATACACTGCAGGCCGATTCCCGATCGATTTTACAAAACACGCGGTGCATTTGTGACGTCACACAAGCGCAGTGTGCTTTGCGCCAGCGGCGTGTATACCGCGCTAATGGAAGAGCAGGGGACCCGAAAACGGGTGGGCACTGCGCGATGGGAGGCACAGCACAACTAAGGTATAAATGCACAAAACAAGGGTACATTTATACACTGGGGGGGGACAGCACCGGGGGTTTCATCTCGATATCGCTCATCATTACCGCCGCACATGTGATTGACCACGACATCTTGCAGCATGTTCGAGGAATACATGAAACCAAATTTGGCCCGAAATTGGTCGCATAGTTGAACGGGCACGTTATTGGCAGCACCATTTTTCATCCAAATCGATAATTATCGAATCGGATGGTCAATCGGCCAAGTCGAGATGTATGGCCTCTTTTACAGAATAATGTACACTAATCAGCTAAATTAGAATTTCCTTTTTTCAATTTTGGATTCAGCACTTGAAAAAGGCCCACAGGCTGAAATGTGCATTTATTCTATGGCACTTTAAAGGGGCACTATGGCGAAAAATTTTAAAATTTTAAATATGTGCAAAAATAGTCAAATAAGAAGTATGTTTTTTCCAGAGTAAAATGAGCCATACATTACTTTTCTTCTATGTTGCTGTCACTTACAGTAGGTAGTAGAAATCTGACAGAAGTGACAGGTTTTGGACTAGTCCATCTCTTTATAGGGGATTCTCAGGGATTTGTTTATTTTCAAAAGCACTTAGTGAATGGCAGTTGCTTTGTCCAACTGCCAAAAAACTGTGTAGAAGCTGGCCAGCATCATTGTTTAAATCCTTTTTATGAAATATCTTTATAAAGAATAAAAGCCTTGCTGAGAATCCCCTATGAAGAGATAGGCTAGTCCAAAACCTGTCACTTCTGTCAGATTTCTACTATCTACTGTAACTGACAGCAACATAGGGGAAAATTCATTTATGGCTCATTTTACTCTGGAAAAAACATACTTCTTATTTGTCTGTTTGCACATATTTTAAATTTTAAAATTTTTCGCTATAGTGCCCATTTAAATAAAGAAAAGCTATAATTGCTGAAGTGCCGGTGGAGACCCGGTCATTCTTGTTCTTTGTCATTTGGGATTTAGTCAGGGTTAAAGAGAAAGAGAGCACATAATACTCTGCGCTGCAGGTGTGTATTACTAACGGGACTCATCTTCTTATACCACATCACAGGCAACCAGTTCCATGGAGCAATTCTAAGGTAGCTCACGGGATTTGTTGAACTCCCTGAGCATTGCACAGGAATGACCTGAACCCCAGCACACGCCACATGCCCCTCTGTATGGCCTCTCCCTTCTCCTCCCCCTCTGATGCTCTGTATGGGCCACAGAACACTTCATCCTATTTCTCTCTGCACTGTAACAAAAGCCATGACTTTACACAAATCCGAGCCAGATGACTGACTTGGGGCTCACAAGAGTGCCAGAAGGCCAGATGAAATATTTCTGACATGACGAAAAATCATTTTAATTAAGGTTTGTGGAAACGCAAAACAGCAACGATAAACACTCCAGTTCTAAGCTAAGTAAAACAAAAGATGAATAATGGATTATCAGCCAGGGGGATTTGGATCCCATGTTGTGTTTAGAGCTAATTTGGCAAGGGGGTCCTGTGGGTTGTTGTTGCACCCAGGCTCAAACTGACAATGTTGCAATGAGAAACATTGTCAACTTCTGGATGAGAAGGCAGTGTGCTATTGTTTTATTACTGCCTACAGTGATGCACCTTTGAAACTCTCAAGGTCCACATAAAATGGCAAGGGGGGCCGCATTCAGACCACGGGCCTTGAGTTTGACACCTGTGCTCTAGATTGTAAGCTTGCAAGGGCAGGGACCTCCACCCATTGTTTGTTATTTTGCTGTAATTTATCATATAAATATGTACCAATTTTAGTAATCTCTCAAGCCACACATACAACTATGTATGCAAGTGTACTTGTAGTGCTGGGTGTCATGATCATACAGTGTTTTGAACTTTTTATGTATTTATGTTCCTCAATATTTGTTTTGAACTATGTACAGCACTATAGAGGATGTTAGCGCTATATAAATACAAATTATTATTTTGAGAAAGTAGAACTACATTTTTTAAAACTTAAAGGGAATCTGAAGTGAAAATAAACTTATGAGATAATGATTTGTATGTGTAGTACAGCTAAGAAATAGAACATTAGTAGCAAAGATATAAGTCTCATATAGTTTCCAGTACAGGAAGAATTAAGAAACGTGTTCCTGTTATCTATGCAAAAGAACCTCTCTTAGCTCTCAGACCAAAATTGGGTCTCTGCTTTCTGGAGCACTTATACATCAAAGAAACAGTCAGAGACAGATTTAAATAAGATTTTTAACTGCAGGGAAATGGAAAGGGTCATTATCTCTGCTTGTGTTATGGTTTAAAATACAGTGTGGCTTGTAATTGCAAATATGACAGAATTATGCAATATTATAAAAAACACATATACATCTAAAAATTTAAATATGACACTTAATATTTTCTTTGCTACTGATGCTCTATTTTTTAGCCGTACTACACATACAAATCATTACATCATCCGTTTTTTCTTTCACTTCAGAACTACTGCACCTGCGCAATACTCTCCAGATGACATCTGCACGACTGTGAGCAGCTCTCGCACAGGTGCAGTAGATGCCGATCTGGTGAGCTTGCCATTGGCACCAGCGGGGAACCCTGGCCATCGGCTGGATGCGGAGCTGCACAGGATGGCTGCCAGGGGCTGGAGGAAGCCCCGGGCAAGTAGGTTTTTTTCATTTACCTCGGACATTCCCTCTAAAGCAGGAGGATTAGCCATACTATGCCAGGGAAAAAAATTACATATATAAGTAGATAAATACTTGATCTACTTACATAACACATGTATTGTACTGTCCACGTTTTGATTTCAGTGAATTTTATATAGGAAATGAAGAGAATTCTGTTCCTGGTGGGAACCATGTTTTTTGCCCACAGTTTGAGGCTAAATACTGATGTAATTTCTTCCCTTAACTTTTTTTTTCTCCTTCAATCGCTAAGTCACCTCAGCATTGCTTGTAAACACAAGTGAGCAGAGGATCGTGTTTCAGGTAGGCAGCTAGGCAGGGTAATAAATGGAAGAGGAATATATTATAGATAAAAAGAACCCCCAGCATGCAACTGAATGGCAATGGCTATTAAAGGGCCAGTGCTCCTAAGGTATGCAATAACTCCAAACCATAACAGCAGAAAAAGTTTTGAATGCAGAATTAGCTTCATCACTTAATACACTCAGACTAGTTGCTGTTGAAATTTGATTTTTATGGTGACAATCCCGCTTTAAAGGGTACCAGAATATATATAGATTAAAAAAAAATACACTGTGGCCATACATGGAGCTTCTTCCATGCAATAATTTCCATGGCTCCTCCGCTTTGCCAGCCTTCCTTCAGTCTTGGTGCTGCGCATGTATGTACTTGTCGTGTAAACAAGTCATGCGGCTGATCATGTTGTGCGGTTGGTCGTGCATTAAGTTGCACGTGTGTATGAGCCTTAAAACTACACATTTATCTTATATTTCTGTACTGTCTGCAGGGGTGTCAAATCTCACAACACCATGCAAGTCACCAGCTGGAGACAAAATGTGGAAATTGGCAGTTTTACACTATATCGCCTGCCAAACCCTACACAACATTCCATTTTCTAACAATCTATTATAGAAACTGGATGAATCAGGGCAGGAAATTCACATTTATTTAACCAAGCCAGACCGGCATAATCCAAGCTGATGTATATTTGAACATTTCTGCTGAGCTCAGCACCATTTTATTTTAACAAGTGCTTCATTGTAAACAAGAGATAGTGCTATACTTTTAATAGCAGAGCTGTTTAAAAAGTCTAAATACTTCATTGAGGGGAAAGTCTATGGGGTGACACTGGATGGGCATTGCACAGAATGGAAAGGACAAAATTAATATGATATCCAGGAGCCAGTCTGTCCAATACAAGAGCCAGCAGGAAACTTTTACAAGCTAGCTCCATTAACCGTTACACAGAGACTCAAAAGTTGTAAAAAGTCTTGGCTACATGGAGGAATGGTTCTTCCATGAAGCTTCAGGTTGGCAACAATTAGAGGGCAGCAAGAGGCAGCTCCCCTCTCCAAATGTCCCGCTCATCGCACCCACCTCCCTAGATGCGCAGCGATGCTTCACTCACCTGTTCCCCAAGTTCCAGGGATGAGATCTTTATTTGCCTGCCCAGCATCCTGTTTCTCATGTGCCCTGTTACGTGCTGCCAGGTCACACGAGGCGCCGCTGTAGTCAGAGAGGAAGCAGGACTTCATCTGTGGCTGGTGATCCCATCGCTAATCTGCTGAGAGCGGGTGAGTGATGCAGCGCTGGTGCAGTACATACAGCAGCATGAAGATCAGGGATGCTGCGGGCCAGCCGTAAAGAAATGCTGTCTTGGAGGAAGCAAAGGGAGGTAAGCATAGTACCAGTGCCGTCAATGCACAGCCCAATGTGTCTCTCCTCTCCAGTCCGGCTTTGCACACATACATCGGGGGGAGGGGTGTCCTCCCAATGTATTGCTTCAGGCAGCAAAAAGTCTAGAACCGGGCCTGGCTACCTGGGATATGGCCAGTCCTCGAATTGTGCAATTTGTAATTTATTCCTTTCAAACATTTCTTTCTTCAAATAAAAGTGGTTGGCTGCTAAAGCTTCCTCAAATGATACATACCATGCACTATGAAGAGATCGGGAATCCGACCCTGGGCGAAAGCTCTGGCCACAAACTCATACAGACACATCCTTTGGCTACAGGTGAGCAATGTCTACTGTCTCTATGCAGAGGGACAATGACACAGCCTTAAACTGGCGCACCTAGTCCATGATCTCGTCTTACAGACACTAACTAGAAGAAGCAGGTGGAACCCGTGAAATGCATTACCTTATTTTGTCCAATAAAAATTCTTATCCTGCTCTCCTCGTATTTGAGGTAATTCTTTGAAACAGTTTTTAAATATTTTACATCCCTGGGCCAGCCCCTCCCACCCATCTCAATGTTAAACAGAGTAGCTTCAGATTCTGGTTGGTGGGGTAAAGAAGGGGAACATGCGCTAGGCTGTTGCCTCCCTTCTATGGAGGAGGGATGATGGCGCAATGGAAAGCCTTCCAGCAGGTGGGATCAGAAGAAGAACAATGGGCTCGGGCGTAGCTGTTAATGATCTGGTGTGCCAGATATTTATGCGATGTGTGAGGGCACGTGTACACGTTAGGCTGAAACTGGCCTGAGCATCGCAAGAATGTAGCTAATCTCGTTGGATCTGACAAAAAATGTCAGAAACCCCGATCTGCTGCATGCTTGTTCAGGGTCTATGGCTAAAAGTATTAGAGGTTGCCATACTAGTTGCCTGGCTATCTTGCTGATCCACTGATCAGCAAGATAGCCAGGCAACTAGTATGGCAACCTCCATATCCCTCTTGCTTCAGTTGTCCTTTAAAGAGAATCTGTATTGTTAAAATCGCTCAAAAGTAAACATACCAGTGCGTTAGGGGACATCTCCTATTACCCTCTGTCACAATTTCGCCGCTCCTCGCCGCATTAAAAGTGGTTAAAAACAGTTTTAAAAAGTTTGTTTGTAAACAAACAAAATGGCCACCAAAACAGGAAGTAGGTTGATGTACAGTATGTCCACACATAGAAAATACATCCATACATAAGCAGGCTGTATACAGCATTCCTTTTGAATCTCAAGAGATCATTTGTGTGTTTCTTTCCCCCATGCACTGAAGTTTCAGGCTGCTCTTTTCTTCCTGCAAACAGCTTTGCCCTTGTTTGTAATTCCTCAGTATGTGAAAGCCCAGCCAGCTCAGAGGACGATTTATCCAGCTGATTAGAGCAGCTTCTCTCTTCTCTCTTATCTAAATAACACACAGGCAGTGTGCATAGAGGGGCCAGAAAGGGTGAGTTCATAGCAGAACCACAACACTGAAGAACTTGGCAGCCTTCCAGACACAGGCCGACAAGTCTGACAGGGGAAAGATACATTGATTTATTACAGAGACTGTCATAGTAGAAAGTGCTGCAGTTAGCCTGAACACATTAGAATAGCTTTTGGAACATGTAGGATGATAAAAAACAGGATGCAATTTTTGTTACGGAGTCTCTTTAAAGAGACTCTGTAACAACAAAAACCTCCCCTGGGGGGTACTCACCTCGGGTGGGGGAAGCCTCCGGATCCTAATGAGGCTTCCCACGCCGTCCTCTGTCCCACGGGGGTCTCGCCGCAGCCCTCCGAACAGCCGGCGACTGTGCCGACTGTCAGTTCAATATTTACCTTTGCTGGCTCCAGCGGGGGCGCTGTGGCGACTTTCGGCACGGAAATAGACGGAAATACCCGATCTCCGTCGGGTCCGCTCTACTGCGCAGGCGCCGGAAACTTGCGCCTGCGCAGTAGAGCAGACCCGACGGCGATCGGGTATTTCCGCCTACTTCGGCGCCGAGAGGCATCAGAGCGCCTGCGCAGGAGCCAGGAAGGTAAATATTGCGTCACCGCTGCACGGAGGGCTACAGCGAGACCCCCGAGGGACGCAGGACGGCGTGGGAAGCCTCATTAGGATCCTGAGGCTTCCCCCACCCGAGGTGAGTACCCCCCGGGGCCGTTTTGTCGTTACAGTTCCTCTTTAAGGAACATGAGGGGAGCTTCTGTAATATGTCAGGCTACGTATCAGAAGATAATATTTTAATAATAGAATACAATAATTAATAAGTACAGAGATGTTCTCGCATACATGGATTACATCTCCTGGCATGCATTGTGGCGCGTGCAAAACACTGCTGGGAGCTACAAAATGTGGCTGATATGGCCAGTCTGTGGAGAAGATAGTGCATCCCATACGGGCCAAGGGATCAGGGGAACAGCACCCTGTAGGCAAGTAGCGAGGGTCAGCCTAGCCCCCCCCCCCCCCCCAAACAGCACACTCCATTACAAACCTACTTTATGGGGCTTTTTTTTTTTTTACTGATGCTCAGTTCCCTTTAAGAGGACTTTGACATTGTATCACTTTAAACACGTTCAGGGCCATATATAGTTAAAACTACGCTGCACTTGTGACTGCTTAAGTCTAATGTGTGGCTTTGATGCTGCCCAATCCCGAAGATGGAACGCAATAGCTGGTCCCCGCTACCTCAAAACTCAGCTGTCTAAAGACAGCTGAGCTTCATAACCTTTAGATTGTAAGCTTGCAAGGCCATGGCTCTCATTCTTTTGTGTCTTGGATCTGTTATACATTCTATTCATCATGTTACTTTTGTCACTGTAATTACTAATTCTGAATTCTGTATTTTGTATGTTGGTGTATACCATTGTCTGTATTTTTTGTACCCTTGTTTTTGTTTCTTACTTTGTACAGCGCCACGGAATTTGTTGGGCGCTTTATAAATCAATAATAAAAAAATAAGAGTTTTCATTGGCCCCTGACCTCCTGATCACTGTGAGCCAATCACAGTGATCAGGAAGTGGAAAAAATGCCTCCGATCCTTGAAGGGGCCAGCCTCAAGGTCAAAAGGAGTTAAGTGGGTACCTGGATATCTGGTACTTCATCTTTTTTTTTTTTTTGTTATTAGACATTGAATTTTACAGCTTACCCAGAGTACTGCTTAAAGCAGTAGGATTAGCCGTACTATGCCAGGGGAAAAACACATATATAAGTAGATAAAATCTTGATCTACTTACATAACACATGTATTGTACTGTCCACGTTTTGATTTCAGTGAATTTTATATGGTAAATGAAGAGAATTCCGTTCCTGGTGGGAAACATGTCTTTTGCCCACAGTTTAGGCTAAATCCTGATGTCATTTCTGCCCTTTACTTTTTTCTTTTCTCCTCCAATTGCTGAGTCACCTCAGCCTTGCTTGTAAACACAAGTGAGCAGGGGATCGTGTTTCAGATAAGCAGCTAGACAGGGAAATAAATGGTAGAGGAGGAGTATATTATAGATAAAAAGAACCCACAGCATGCAACTGTTTGGCACCGACTACTAAAGGGCCAGTGCTCCTTAATGTATGTGATAACTCCACATCATAACAGCAGAATGCAGGATAAGCATCTTTATCCCTTAATACACTCAGACCCGTTGCTGTTGAAATTTGATTTTTATGGTTACAATCCCGCTTTAAGATTGGCTATTGTTAGCTTAGCTACAGTATTTTATTTTAATAAACAACAACAGTGCCACAGAGACAGAAAAAACAGTTCCTTAATTAGCAGATACAGAAACAGACAACGCACAGATGCATCATGTTTCCCAATAATATTAGCGTTTTGAAAACAGAAGAACATTTTTGACTCTCCGCCAAAGCCGTGGAACTGCTTCTGCCCCAGGCAGCAGTATGCAAATAAGATACTGGCGGATTGGGCTATAGCAGTCCTCCTACCACAATAAGTTCCATTCTTATGTTAGCAATGTTTTGAGGCCAATTGGGAGACAGCAATATTAACACCAGTTTGAACGGCTTGCACTAAATGAAATAATGAAGCCATTGTGAGTTGAACTGCTTTGTTTAATAAAACCAAGTGCACATGGCAACAGATTCTTTTGGTGTCCTTGTTCTCTGCTCGATTTCTAATCTTTTGCAACTGGTATACCAGCACTTCATAATTGTTCTTGAATTGCTTTATAAGTTTAACTTTACTTTTAAATAAATAAAAAAAGAATTACTCATTAATACACAAGTAATCTATCATTTCGCGTTATTAAAAGTTTTGTACAGTTTCCCACAGATTTCCCGATCACAGGACCGAATGTATCAGAAATATATTTTAAATATCAAAAATCCCTATTTTGTGACATCAGTTAAGTCCTTAGTTGTACTGGGTGGAGTCTGGTCATGATTCTCGCTCCTGCCTCGCTGTTGTGTGACATAAGCAAACTTTAGCAAAGTTTTCATTTGGTAGGGTTCTTGTCTAGGGAGGAGGGGTGTGGGCTTGTCAGGATTCTTCTTACCACCTTGCTATTTTGTGACATCAAAGTTTTTATTTGGGAGGATCCTTAGCCTAGTTGTACTGGGAAGAGTCTGGTCAGGATTCTTGCTACTGCAGCCAACCAACTGTAGCAAAGTTTTCATTTGGGAGGGGTCTCGTCTGGGGAGGAGGGACCTGTATTGGTCAGGATTCCCTCTCTTTCCTTGCTATTTTGTGACATCAGCAAAATTTAGCAAAGCATCTGTATGAGAAGGTTCTAAGTTGAGGTGCACCAGGCTGGGGGGAATGGGGAATGAAAGAGGTGAGAAAGGATTGTTTAAGGGACCTGGGTGTTGCATTAATATGGGGACCCCATAAGGGCCAGTTTCCACTTGTGAGGTGCGGATTTCTTAGCGGAAACCGCGTTAATGAATTTGCATGCGGATGCAAATTCGTTAGCGTTTGTATGCGACTTGTACAGCGAATTCGCATACGATTTCACATATGTTTGTATGTATGCGAATTTAACCATGTCAGTGTCTGTGTTCTTTTACATTGGATTTATTCGAAATCGTACAATAACTTGCAAAGTAAATTCGCATGCAAATTTCCTATTAAATACATTGCATGCGAATCACCTAGCGGTGTGCGAATTCTCATTGGCTGTGCCGTGCAGATTTTTTCCTGCACACAAAACCGCAAAGAAATCCTGACAAGTGGAACAGCTCTATTCACTTGTATTGCTTATGCAAATTCACATGCGGGAAATGCATGCAAATTCGCAATAGTGGAAACGGGCTCTCCCTCCCTTCAGTATTCAGCAGGGAGAGTGCTCAGTGAGCTGTTGTATCTTCAGTCAAGGTGGTCATATGACCAATATGGCAGTGGAGACGGACATACTGGATCAGGCAACTATGCTATTCAGCACCACCTTCAGCAAAGCCCTGCTTGAAGGTGGTGTCTCCCTCTGAACCACATGAATGGAGGCACAGCAATAAATGCATATGTAATATAGGACACATGCAATGGAAGCACTGTAATTTCGGGGGGATGTAAATGGCAGGTGGGCTTGCTTCAAGACAAGACAAATAACATTTATATCGCACTTTTCTCCTGGCGCCAGCTCAAAGCGCCAGACCTGCAGCCACTAGGATGCCCTCTACAGGCAGGAGCAGTGTTAGGGAGACTTGCCTAAGGTCTCCTACTGAATAGGTGCTGGCTTACTCAACAGGCAGAGCCAAGATTCGAACCCTGGTAACCATTACACCATCCAGCCACTACTGCTTCAGGCAGCAAAAACTGTAGAACCTGCCCTGGACGTCACACAATCAGAAAATTCCTATCCACTATGTATTAAAGATTTTGAATGATGGGCAGGTGTTGATCTGAATAACTCATGTCAACACCAGCCCAATCGCCTTCGTTCAGTTTTGGGTGGTAACTTACGAGAAAATGGCTTTTGAATAACTTCCTTTATTTTTCGCTGCAGAACAAGGACCAGATTTTATTGCGCAACACAAGAAGGTCTGGCTGCTCTCCTGCAGATTAAGGTTTGAAAAATGCAAAACACAAAGTATTCCTGTTTCGTGAAGCCAATTTGGAAGCACAGACTGACCATCCTCCTAGGTTTTGTGTCGGCAAACTGGATGCATCCCATCTGCAGCTGCCTATTCCTGCCAAATTCCCAACAAGCTCTGCAGGCATAGGGGGAAATATTAAAGGCCTAGTTTCTCTCTTTTTTTAAAGTGGCCATGTAAAGGGTCCATCCAAATGAATCCACAGTTATATCCTGAAACAGACGTGTTTAAAATAAGATCAGTTGCTGTGATCATCTCTCCCTCTATAGAAAAACGATAAACATGCAGGGATAGTCAGCTATGGCCAAAGTCTCACGTAGCGCATCTATTCAGCTAAGTGTAATTTTAGCTCCCGGCTGTTTGCCAAGTTGAGAGCTAATATGTAAACAAAGGAGTTTAACCCTTTCTGTGCTCCCAGCAAACCAGGAAGTAACTACACTGCAGCAACCCTGAAGGAGCTCTATAAGCTGTAACAAGGAAATGTTTTTCCTGTAAAGGTTATTATGCTGTTGCTTGTCTTTTTGAGCAGAGAGGAATTTCTGAGTTTAGGTCCGCTTTAAAGTCATAATCAGAATAAAAGCTTGAATGCTTGTACGGCAGCTGGTAATTTGAGCCTTTTAGCTAAAGCTTAAACGTGTATTACAAGTTCCTTGTTCAATCAGCTAGCAGCCCTGAGATGACGGTGATCTCCCTGGCTACTAACTGTTAAATCCTCACTTCAGCTATAGACATTGACAGAGATCTGTGTGGATGCTCTGTGGCAGAGTTTGTTCATATATGTGAGGAAGATTTCTAATTAGCTGACGTTAGAGGCACCATAGTATAGTAGAATGTTGTAAATGATTAACGATACCGACTTTCATATTAATTGTCCTGCATAATAATTTTATAATTAGTTATACATATAAAAAAATATATTAATTCAGCATCAGAAACATTTCCTTATTTTGGTATGTAGCCCTGCCCTCCCAGTGATGTCACTTCCTAGGCTGTTTAGATAGGCTACATTCTCCTCCCAGAGCACTCTGGGAGATCAGGTAGTAATTCTGTCAGGTTCAAACAACACAGTACACAAATATTATGCAATAATGTACCTGTCAGCAGCAAATATGTCCCACCTGTGATATGTTTCAGAATGTAAATCAGGGGAAAGATTGAGGAAAATACAATTGGCAAACCTAGTGACTACATTTATAAATGTTGTAAAAAAAATAAGCAATTTAATCCATTATGCATGTTGGATTATTATGGCTCTGTACAGATTAACAAACTGACACATCATTGCATTCCAGCGGTTCTGGAGGTGTGTTTAGCTTCTAAGGGTAACAATGGTTAATTTGCATAAATTCAGCAGTGATGCACTGGGAGACATCTCAAGCTCACTCCAACCTGAATTATCGCAATTTTTTTCTGTTCTAAAAAAGCAAACTTTTGTTTGCTTTGTTCATTTTAGTAAGGGGGATTTTAGGACCATTGTAGCCCACTCCAATGAGTTCTGGTTCACCATGAGCTTGCTGGTTAGTCTGTACCTCTCGGTGTTGCAAGCCCTACTCCATAGAACCAAATTAATCCATGCCATGCACTGCTGAGGATCAAACAGTCCGAAACAGTCTGTATGCATGTTGGATTATCATAGCTTTGTACAAATTAACAAGTTGACACATCATTGCATTCCAGCGGTACTGAAGGTGTGTTTAGCTTTTAAGGGCAACCATGGTTAATTTGCATATATTCAGCAGTGATGCACTGGGAGACATCTCAAGCTCACTCCAACCTGAATTATTATGAAATTCTTTCTGTTCTAAGAAAGCAAACTTTAGTTAATCCATTATGTTATTTTCCACGCATTTTACTGCTTAAAGTGTACCAGAGACTAATTATATGCCAGCGCAGTACTATTCTCTGCTGGAGAGAGCCCACTGCGCATGCTCAGACTGGCCGCGGCTGGTCAAACTTACAGGACCCGGTGCAGAAGAGGGAGAAGAGTGAGGATGGCGGCGCATGCCCAGCAGGAAGTACGTCACTGAGTGAGGGGCAGGCCTATGCATATGACCCTGTTGCCTCTTCGTAACGCAGGGTCATACGAAGCCTTACTTCTGCGGTGCGATACGGTGTGTGTGCCGTATTGCACCTAACAAGTGTAAAACTAGCCTTAAGCATTTCTGAAGTATGTGCACAAATTGCTGCTAAAGCAGAAACACAAGTAAACTCTTCAGGTGGGCAAATCAGTAACACATTCCAAATGTCCCATCAATAAGGGACTACAGTATAGGGTCGATTTAGAATATTTGCCATTGAAGTACTGCATGCTTTCTGACTAATACTTCACGTTACCTAGACAGCACTAGTTCACTGATCTCATCTGCTCCCTGGGGTTGTTTTTCCACAGTCCATGTGTGAAATATGAGACCTATAAATGTCTAATCACAGAACACAACACTAGATCCAAATACCTGTATACATAAAAACATACCTCCAGGTCTCGATAAGCATAATGCTAATAAACAGCAATGCTTCGGTAACCTGCCCCAGGCATCTCTGTGCAGACACCTGTGCTAATTCCACTCCCAGCTGTGGGGCCCGCCGGTCACACGCACCACCGTCAGCGACATCGCTGGGATGCCAGCACAGAACTTTTTGGCAACGTTCACATAAAGCTTCACTTCTAGTAATATGATGACACCGCTGAGATGCATAAGCCAATACATTTCCTATTAGGCCGAGGAAATAATTCACTTAATGAGTCCTTAATCGCTCTCTGTTCACTCATTTCACTTCAAACATGCTACGGAGTGCTGCCAGAATATATTGAAGGATGGCTTGAACTTCGGTACCTTGTAGGTAGCTGCATAAATTAGGCACAGCATCATTTGGGCATCCTATATAAAGATCAGACCTGATGCCAGCAGGTACGTATTATAGGTTTCCATGGTTAAGCAAATAAGATTTCAAGGTGAATGTCAAGGTCTTAGGAGCTTTGAGAAGTAGGTTAGGTTTACAGTTAAAGGACACCTAAAGTGAGAGTAATATGGAGGCTGACATATTCCTTTTAAAGGACTTCCGATGTGAAAAAAAAATAATCTATGTATACTCACCTTTGGCTTCATCCAGCCCCATCGCAGCCTTCTCAGTCCCTCGACGCAGCCCTGGTCCTCTTAGGTGTCCCCTCAGGCCGCCTGCAATGATGGCGACCTGCCATCGGTTCTTCTGCACCTACGTGGGCACTCATGCCCATGCGTCCAAATCATCTGGCGCATACTGTGCCTGCGCGCAACTACTGGCGGAGACACCGATGAGGACCGGGACTGCGGCGAGGGACTGAAACGGAGCTGCGAGGGGCTGGAGGAAGCCTCAGGTGAGTAAAAATAGATTATTAGTTTTCACATCAGAAGTCCTTTAAAGGGATACTGTAGGGGAGGTCGGGGGAAAATGAGTTGAACTTACCCGGGGCTTCTAATGGTTCCCCGCAGGCATTCTGTGCCCGTGCAGCCACTCACCAATGCTCCGGCCCCGCCTCCGGTTCACTTCTGGAATTTCAGACTTTAAAGTCTGAAAATCACTACGCCTGCAATGCCGTGTCCTTGCTTCCCCTGATGTCACCAGGAGCGCACGGCGGAAGCACAGACCATACTGGGCCTGCGCAGTACGCTCCTGGTGCCATCAGCAGGAGCGAGGACATGGCAACGCAGGTGCAGTGGTTTTCAGACTTTAAAGTCTGAAATTCCAGAAGTGAACCGGAGGCGGGGCCGGAGCATTGGTGAGTGGCTGCGCGGGCACAAGATGTCTGTGGGGGACCATTAGAAGCCCCAGGTAAGTTCAACTCATTTTCCCCCGACCCCCCTACAGTATCCCTTTAAGGAACAGAGTCAGGTTGGATAGGCTTAAATGACAGATCCAAAGATAGGTTAGACATCAATTATTAACGGATACCTGACCTGAGGCAAAGTTACACACGGTAAGCACAGAGGTATGTTCTTGTTGGATCCACATGCCTCCATACATTGTCCATTCCTCACCTTGTTCCCCCCAGTACCACCTTGCTGATTAAAGTCTATGTCCAGTTTCCACTGCAGGTCCCACTCATTATAATGCGTGCGTTATGCATTGGACCACTGTGAATCCAGGCTTAAGCCCCATACACGCGCTTGATGGAATGCAGCTGATAACGTCCACCCCTGTTGAGAATCTAGCATGTGTACAGCAGCCCCAGATGCCCCCAATGCCCCGGACAGTGCTCAGCACCACAGATCTTCTCAGCCAAGCTCTGGTCAGGAGCCCTGTTCTCCCCACTTACTGCACTCGCTGCTGGCTGTTACCCCCAACCATAGCAACAGAACACGTCACTAGCCTGCAGACTTAAGACGCATCTCTATAGCCTCAGCCCTGGAATATCACTCAAGATTGAATAATGTCATTTCACGTTTTTTCCCTTCTCATCCTATCTAGGGACTCTTTATATTCTTCTCTTCCCCCGTACCCAACCCTAATCTCCAGCCTTAAAAGTCCAGAAGCTTTCGCTCTCCTCCTACGCCCATCCTGCGCTGCACTCAAACCCCTCAGAGCAATCTTCAATATTAAAGCAGCCCTCCCCTCCATGTACAAGTGTGGCCGCACTGGGCAGGCGCAAAGTGCAGCCCCAAATATACGGCTTTTTTCTCCATGCATCAGCAGCTCCTTGCAAATGCACAGGCGCAAACCTACTGGTGCCTGCGCAGTGCGGCATGATGATGATGAGGGACCTAGCCAAGTAGAAGGGTCATGGAGGAGGAAGCCTCTAAATCATGCAGAAGCTTCCACTTACTGAGGTATGAATCTAACTTTAAAAAAGAAAAAAAAAAGCACACCTGACCTGAGGCAAAGCTACCTAAGGTAAGCACAGAGATACCTTCATGCTGGATCCACATACCATTGTGTCTTGTCTTTCTTCGTTCTCCCTGGTTCTGTAATCATTCCTTGAAAAATTTTACTTTTGGCTAAAGTAAAATTTTCAGACATGAAGAGCCAGGCTAAGGGCCGCTTCACACTTGTTTTAAAAACATATCCGTGGCATACGTTTTCAAAGCTCTGCAGAAGTGCAGGAAGCGAATCCTATGCTAAAAATAGGACCCGCTTCCACTCATGCAGAAGCACGGATCGCACACGGATCCGTGTTGCACGGGAAGAAAACTTAAAGAGACACTGAAGCCAGTTTAAAAACGTCTTTTTACCTTGTATTTATGTGAGGCATGTTTGCCCCTGTTAAAACGCAGCTATCCCGTGGCAGAACGAGGGATCTTTACCCCCCAAATCCCTACTGCAAAATCCACTACTTTCTTGGTCGTGGATTTTGCTGCTCCTGGAGGCAGAGCTTTCAGCTGCAGCTCTGCCTCCATGCGCGTCAATCAGCCGCGGATCTCCGCCTCTACCCCGTCCCTCTCAGGGAAGGAAGACGAGAGGGGAGGGCGGAGGTGGAGATACGCGCTGATAGACGCGTGTAGAGGCAGAGCTGCAGCTGAAAGCTCTGCCTCTCACGGAAGCGCTCCCCGCAGTGTGCCCCAGGGGATTTGGGGGGTAAAGACCCCTCACTCTGCCGTGGGGTAGCGGCGTTTTAACAGGGACAAACATGCCTCACATAAATACAAGGTAAAAAGCCATTTTTAAACTGGCTTCAGTGAGTCAGAGAGTTCAGAGAGTCCGGATTTGTCACCTTTTCCCAGACTGTACGGGAAAACGTGTCCAATGCAAGCCTATGAAAACGGACACTGTCTGCTCTCACTAGGCTAGTCGCCGCATCCGCGTCGCCCGTTTCGGCTGTATCCCGTCACAGTCACGACATCATACTCACGCGTCCCGCCGTCCATCACCACCGCTCGGTCCATTATGAAGAGCCCGGAGACCGACAGAAGCATGAGGATTCTCCATTGGACTGCAATAGACCAATAAGAATCCTCAGCAACTTCACCAATGAAAATTCTCCCTGTTAGGCAGAATTGGCCTGTTGCAGCATATGGAGAGCCATGCTTCTGATGGCCTCAGGGCTGTGGAAGGGATGAGCGGCGGGACGAGTGGTGGCGGCAATTCAGTTGAGCAGCCAACGCGTACATACTGACACGCGTATGCGGATCGTGTGCAAGCATCTAGATCAGATCCGTGTCAAACAGATCCGTTTTTCAGAAAAACTGATCCGTTTGACATTGACTTGATCTGAAACTGGACAAGTGTGGACCGAGCCGTACTCTCGTGTTCTCTCTTCCTAAAGAGAACCTGAGATGAATAGAACATATGGATTTATACTTACTTAGGGCTTCCTCCAGCCCTCTGTAGGCCGTCTGCTTCACCGTCCTCCCTATCCCCTCCATTCTCCTGCAGTGGAGTCCGTGAACCAGCTGGGTAGCGGCCCACTGCACATGCTGGGTCGGAGCCATGTTTCCCCTGATCGCCTGTTGCCAGGAGTGTTCTGAGCAAGCACAGTTACAATCTTGGCAAACTGCGCATGCAAGGAGCGCTCCCAGCTATGGATGCGCTATTGGGCCAGTAGAGGAATTTACCAGACCAGGTGAGTATGAATCCTTATGTTCTATTGATCTCAGGTTCTCTATGAGGGGAGTGAATGGGGCTGGGAATAGAATGGGAGGCTGATAGGAGGGAACATCACAGCAAGCCTGCCTCTTCCTGTCTGATATTGTGACTTTCAAAGATTGCAGGAGGCAAGAGGAGAGGAACGGACAATGCACCGAGGAATGTGGATCTAGAATGAACAGACCTCTGTGATTATCTTAGATATCTTTTGCTCAGGTCAGGTGTGCTTAGGTTGGGTATGGGGGAGGGAGAACTTCAAAATATGCCTGAGGCCTGGAACCCACTACAAAACGCTATCGCTAATCGCTAGGGTTTTGTAAGAGCGGATTGCAGAGGATTTCATGAGCGTTTTCAGTAGCGATTTTAAAAAGTGTATTAAATTTGCCAGCGGTTGTGTAGCGATTAGCATTTTTAATTCTGATTGGTCCTTTCAATTAATTTTAATTTTGTTACAGTGAGCAGTAACTTCAAAACTCTAGCAAAATCACTCTGTGCAGGTTTTGATGAGTGATTAGGCCAGCGTTTATATACTTTACAATGAATAAACGCTAACGCTAATCGCTGACGCTAAACACGATAAATGCTGCATGTCCTGCGTTTTGGTAATCGCAATCGGAGCTGGAGCAGTGGAATTTAGCCCATCCATTAACATCAGCTGAGCGTTTAGGGAAATCAGCAGCGGTTTGAATCGCTCCCTAAACTCTCAGAAAGTCACTCTAGTGGGTTTGAGCCCTATTGAAAGTGGCCCACTGATTAGATCAGGTATAGCAATCAATCATTGACTACTGTTTTTCGCTTCTTTTCCCCAGATTTCTCATACCTTATTAACGTTTTAGCCCTGAGCAAGCAAAAATGTAAAATAAGTCATCCCAAATGACGTTAAGCGTGATATTTATCTTGGGTTCTCTGCAGTCATTTTCAATTTCTAAGTGCTAAAAATGTATTTTCTAGACATAATGAGAAAACATCTCCTGGGAGAAAATGTAAAAATAGTTTATTCAATTTGGGCCATGTATGTATTAAAGGGAAACTAAAGCCAGGGGTATGTGGAGGCTGCCATGTTTATTTCCTTTCAAACAATACCAGTTGCCTGGCAACCCTGCTAATCACTCTCATCAGTAGTGTCTAAATCCCACACACGAAATAAGCATGCAGCTAAGGGCTTGTTCACACTAAGGGTTTGATTCACTAAACTGTGATAACTCATAGCACTGCCACGCTAGCGTTTTTGCACTGTGGTTTCACGTGCAAACGCGAATTCGCGATTGCGCACGGTAATTCGTGAGTGTGAGCGAAAACGCACGCAAAAACGCAAGTGCGGCCATTATCACAATTTATTGAATCAAGCCCTAAAGCTGAGTACACACGTACGATAACGATCGTTCGAAAACGAACGATAACGACAATCGGACCGATAATCGTGCACTCCAAATTTTCCAACGATCGTTTTTTGGGACCGTTCAATCCGACCGATCCAACCCGGTGGATTTTTTCAAAAGATAATCGTTCTATCGCTGCAGTGTGTACAAAGATCGTCCGATAATGATTATCTGTGGAGTAGTACGCATGTTCTTATTGCCTGTCATAACGTCACTTCCATTTGCGCACGCATTTTTTTATCGTTCGTCGTTCAGTACTTTATACTTATATCGTTCACGTGTGTACACAATCGTTCATTACGAACGATCTTTTCGGTCTAATTTGAATATCGTGTAAACGTCACGAATCGTTCGTAACGAACGATCTTTATCGTACGTCTATACGAACCCTAAGAGTGATTTGACTCTTTTTTTAAACGCTTGTGATTTTAAAATTCGCCTTAAAAGCACTAGTGCAATGGTCGCTTCTGTGAGTGTTCTCATATACACCATTCGCTTTCTATTGAATCGCAAACGCGGATCCTGCACCATTTTCTGAGCATTTGTGTTCAATAGAAAGTATAGGGAAATCGCAAGGAGCTTGAAAAAGCATTTAGAATTGTGATTTCCTGAGCACTTTAATGAATAAATACATTGGGGTTGATTCACTATAACAAATAGCGTGCTGTATCAGAGTTAACGTGCCTTATCAGAGTAGCATAACGAGCGCTGCGAACTTATGCCTGCTAATTGGCAATGACGAGAGCTCCACTTGTCCTGCCCTGAGCCCCTGCGGGTCTAATCACTTTGGGGCTCACTGCACACTGCATGCGATTCCGATTTTTAATAGTTTTTTACACCCGATTCCGATTTTTAATCGTTACTGCATGCTGCGTTTTTTCATCCGTTTTTCTGTTGGCTGTATTCAGGGAAAATCAGAATTTCAAATCGGAATCGGAATCTGAATCGCAAATGG
This sequence comes from Hyperolius riggenbachi, assembly GCF_040937935.1. Lineage (NCBI taxonomy): Eukaryota > Metazoa > Chordata > Amphibia > Anura > Hyperoliidae > Hyperolius > Hyperolius riggenbachi. The sequence goes on along the minus strand of NC_090654.1, from coordinate 215,889,643 downwards.
ATTTGCTGTGTGCAGGGAGCCTAGAGGTCATTATCCCCGCACTTTAATAGGCCCAATAGGCTGCCTGTCACTTGACAAACAGCCTATTAGGCAAATCAAAGTGCACAGTGCAGGGATAATGTCCTAACCTGCATGGGCTCAGGGCAGGATGAGTGGACAAGGCACGCCAACTCTGATAAGGCACAATAATTCTGAGAAGGCATGTTAACTCTGATAAGGCACAGTATTTGTGTTAGTGAATCAACCCCATTGAGTTTATTCATTTCTGGGTCAAATAGTTAACTTCCTGACTGACGTCAAGAAGTGAAAAAATTTGTAAGCTGAAAACGCAGGGAAAAGCGTTCAACAAATCGTCAGCACTTGCGATAGCACTGGCGATATGTAATGTGAACAAGGCCTAAGGGCTGGTGCACACTACGGCCTAGTGCACACCAGAGCGGTTCGGTTGCGTTTTCAGATCCGATTGCGGATGTGGAAACGCTAGGGTAATGTATTTCAATGGGGTGGTGCACACCAGAGCGGGAGGCGTTTTGCAGAAACGCATACTCCCGGGCTGTTGCAGATTTTGGATTGCGGAGGCGTTTCTGCCTTCAATGTAAAGTATAGGAAAACCGCAAACCACTCTGAAAAACGGCAGTTCAGAGCGGTTTTGCAGGCGTTTTTGTTACAGAAGCTGTTCAGTAACAGCTTTACTGTAACAATATATGAAATCTACTACACCAAAAACGCTTCACAAAACCGCAAAATGCTAGGTGAAACGCTACAGAAAAATAAGAAAAAGCGTTTCAAAATCTGCTAGCATTTTGCGGATCTGCTAGCAGTTTTTGGTGTGCACCAGGCCTCTAAGAGCTTTTTAAACGCTAGAGATTTTAAAAGCTCTTGATAACGGAATGCTATGGGGGATTTTTACAAAATCACATTGCTCTAGTGTGAACACACACATAGGATAACATTAGCAGGAGCTTTTAAAATCACACACTACAAGAGCATTTTCTAAGCGCTTGTGATTTTAAAAACGCTAGCTAATGTAATGCTATGTGTGTGTTCACACTAGAGCGATGTGATTTTATAAAAAACTAGCAGACCCAAGCCTGTTTAAAAACGGGCTCTAGGGTCTGTGTTTTCCGCCACCGCCCGCCGCATGTACTGCGCACGCGCCGCACACCCGGCCGCCGCTCACACGCCCGCCTGGCTTCCAGGCCCCGTCCCTGTCCTCCTGCCTGTGTGAGGCTAGGTCTGTGCTGCGCACATGCGCAGTAGTAAAAAGCACGGACCCAGCTACACAGAGACACGCAGGGACAATTGCCTATTATTATATAGGATACCCCAGAGCATTCCATTAGCAAAAGCTTTTTCAAATCACTAGCGCTAAAAAAGCTCTTGCAGTGTGAACCAGCCCTGAAGCCTGGAACCCACTAGAAAGCGCTAAATGCTATCGAACTCGCTAGAGATTTGTGAATCGCTTGCAATTTCCCTGCTCCTATACAATTCTTCAGAATGGAAACGCTCCCAAAATGCTGCATGTCCTGCATTGCGATTTGCTTAATCACAATCACTGTAGTGGAATCTGTCCCATCCACTTTCATTGGCAGAGCGTTTAGGGAAACAGTTAGCGATTGAAAGCTCAAAAAAATGCTCTAGTAAGTTCCAGGCCTGAGGCCCCATTCACACTTGCAAAACGCAAACGCTTTTGCTAGCGTTTTGCTCAGGTGATTTTTGGCGATTAATGCGAGAAAAAAAAAATCGGTATTCACACTTGGCGATTTTTTCACGATCTCGTTTAGTGCTTCTATAGCATTAAACGCGAACGCCAGAAAATCGCCTGAAAATCGTGCAGGCTACACGTTTGCGTTTGGTGATTTACGTTAATCGCCGGCGATTAACGCAAATCACCCAAGTGAGAACGGGCCCAAAGGGTATTATTGCACTAGCGCTTTAAAAAGCGCTAGCGCTTGAAGTTTTGCCGAAATCACCGGCAAAACGCTCTAGTGTGAATGGGCCCCTTAGCCAGATTTTTGTCAGAAACACCTAATGTGCATGCCTGATCAGGATCTATGGATAAAAACAGAGGCTGAGGATCAGCAGGACAGCCAGGCAATCTGCATTGTTTAAAAGGAAAATAAATATGTCAGCCTCCATATCCCTCTCACTTCAGGTTCACAGGTATGAGGCATGTCGCCTGGCAGGGAGCATGTCTCAATCCCTCGGGCTACATTGCAGTTATAGAGATACATTGTTAGCCTGTAGGCTAGCCAAGTGTTCTGTTGCTATGGAGGCGAGTAGGGTGAGTGGGGAGGACAATGCTCTCGGCCAGTGCTTGGTTGAGTGGATCAGTTGGGCTGATCGCTTGCCCAGACATCAGGGCCGCTGTACACATGCTAGATTCTCAGTAGAGGTATTATCGGCCACCACGGCCGAGTTTCATCTAGTGTGTGCACAGAACTTAAAGGGAATGTCCGAGCAAATTTAAAAAAAAAACAAAACACATCTATTTACCCGGGGCTTCCTCCAGCAACTTGCAGCCGACATGTCCCATGCCGCAGCTCCGCTCTCAGCCGCCAGCCCGGGGTTCCCGCCGGTGAAGAGGCAGACCTTGCGAGGTTGTCCTACACTGCGCCTGCTGTCAATCAAGTCCACGATGTTCGGAGTGTACTGCGCAGGCGAAGAACTACTGCGCCTGCGCAGTACATTCCAGACAACATGGACTTGACTGACAGCGGCGCAGTAGAAGATGACCTCGCAAGGTAAACCTCTGCACCGGCAGGGACCCCGGGCTGGCGGCTGAGAGCGGAGCTGGGGCGTGGGAAAGTCGGCTGCAAGGGGCTGGAGAAAGCCCCGGGTAAGTAGAAATTTTGGGGGGGTTTTTATGTTCCGATATTCCCTTTAGGTTCAAACTTCAAATCAGATTGGACCTGTCGGGAATAATTGATTGGTTGAATAGATTATTCCTGATATGGGAAATTGTATGGAGTGTACCAGGCATTATATATCTGATCAGCGGTAACCAAATAATTGAAAGAATATACAAATAAATGTAAGTTTTAACTGCCTCGGTGTGGAATTCGACTACCCTATTTATTGTCCCTATTTATTGTCCAGCGCTGCGTAATATGTTGGCGCTTTATAAATACAATAAATAGTCAGTTTTCTGGATCTACAATGGAATTGGCAGGACCTGAACTGGAGCTTTGCCTGGCACTTGTCAGATTCGGAAAAAATGTCAGTTTATTAATGATTAGCTTTCCAAATTGAATTAGCCCTGTACAGAGTTTTGGTTCTGCCCAAGGTAATTCTGGTTCCTGTACTGCAAGAGAAAACTCAGTCAGAATTAAAACTTATCTCTAGAGATGTCAAGTAACTTTTTTACAGTTTTCTTTCTCCTCTGGAAACCTTATTGGGCCGAGTTGGATCTTTCCACAAGACTGATCAGACTTGTAGGGTATTTTGTATTATTCATTAGTCCTATACCAGCACTATGATTCCGCACAGAGCAGCTGCCTCAGACAAGTTGTAACCAGCAGAAAAGTCACTTTACTATTGCAGAACACCACAAAAGTAGAAGAGCAAGTCCGAAAAGGACACGTGTCAATCACTGGACATCTCCAGGAAGATGAATGACTTGTCAGCTGGCTGCTAAGAGGTTCTGCAGCAGCTGCCCCCTCCACTTTGCAAGGATGTCATGAAATCAATATAGAGCGTTTCTCTTACCTTATCTTGGCAGGGCTGACTTTGGCATTGCTTTTCTTCTTCTTCAGCCGGGGGTCTCTCTTGGGTCGGTGGTCTTCCAGGGCTCTGAAGTGTGCAGGGGTGGGCTGCGCCTTGCCCGGGGCAGAGGGGGCTGGGGATCTGATGGGGGACTGCTGCTGCTGATGACGATCGGGGTTCCCCAGGAGGAGGTAGGCGATCAGCAGCCCCCCGAGGCACAACACAGCGAGAAGGAGCTTGCCGTGGATCCTCATGATGCCGGGGGGCGCTGAGCCCCGGGGAGACCCGCTGAGAGCAGCATTATCAGCAGTGGTGGGAGCTCCGGAGCAGCAGCAGCCAGCCAGCACCACGTATCCGATTGTCAGGGCAGGGGGAGGGGGAGGGGAGGGATCCTGCGGTCATGTGTTTAGCTGGAGCTCTTCTCGGTCAATTCCTGCACAGGGGACGTGAGATCAGTGCCTGGCAGGGGGAGGAAGATCACAGCTCCCACTCACTGGGACCATTCACCATCCACTATCCAAAGTAATCAGATGACACACCTTATGCCATCCATTCTAGCACCTGAGTCAGCACCTGATTGGGAATCATGGTAGGATGGCACGGTGGGAAGATGCCCAGACATGTACCTGCAGCAGTGCAGCGAGAGGAACCTGGGAGCCAGATCAGCATTATTACTCCTAGGAAACCATGTAAACCAGCTTTATGTAACAAGGAGGCTAGCAATGGAAGGGGGTCTGCAATGACAGCCTCCATATTTATATTTTGTCAGGAAATGGGGTCTGCAATGGCAGCCTCCATATTTATATCTTGTCAGGAAAGGGGGTTTGCAATGGCAGCCTCCATATTTATATCTTGTCAGGAAAGGGGGTCTGCAATGGCATCCTCCATATTTATATCTTGTCGGGAAAGGGGGGTCTGCAATGGCAGCCTCCATATTTATATCTTGTCAGGAAAAGGGTTTTGCAATGGCAGCCTCCATATTTATATCTTGTCAGGAAATGGGGTCTGCAATGGCAGCCTCCATATTTATATCTCGTCAGGAAAGGGGGTTTGCAATGGCAGGCTCCATATTTATATCTTGTCGGGAAAGGGGGTTTGCAATGGCAGCCTCCATATTTATATCTTGTCAGGAAAGGGGGTTTGCAATGGCAGCCTCCATATTTATATCTTGTCAGGAAATGGGGTCTGCAATGGCAACCTCCATATTTATATCTTGTCAGGAAAGGGGGTTTGCAATGGCAGCCTCCATATTTATATCTTGTCAGGAAAGGGGGTTTGCAATGGCAGCCTCCATATTTATATCTTGTCAGGAAAGGGGGTTTGCAATGGCAACCTCCATATTTATATCTTGTCAGGAAAGGGGGTTTGCAATGGCAGCCTCCATATTTATATCTTGCTAGAAAAGGGGGTTTGGATAAAGTGTGAATAGAGTATTGTGTCTATAGTAGAGATGAGTGTTAAATGTCTTTTTCCATAAGTCAAATCGTTTAGATCTGTATAGGGACCGAAACTGTTAGTAAATGCAATTTAAAGTCACATGCCTAGTGTTTAGTATATGGGGGGGTTCTGCGCTTGTGCAGTTGCACGTTTTATGATCTGCGCAGGTGCGGAAGGGTCCAGGCCACGGTAGCTTGATCGAGGATGTGCGCGGTCAGGACATTGCATGGGGTGACAGTGATACTGTGCAGTGCGGATCATCAGGAGAACAAGGGACCTGATCAACTGGGGGGGGGGGGGGGGGCTGGAAAAAGCCCCAGGTACATAAACTTTTTAAACCCATAACTTTCTTTCACAACTTTCTTTCTCACCTGAGAAAAAAAAAATTATACATATCAGGGGCTTCCTCCAGCCCCCTTCATGCTCACCGGTCCCTTTCTGTCCTCTGGCCCCGGGATCTTCCTCTATGGGTCCTGGTACTTCAGGCAATTGGGGCGTAGAGCGCATGCGCAACCCAGCCATGCCACCCCATCACACTCCTGTCACTTGGAGAGTTCTGCTCTTGCGCAGTACTACTGCACAGGCGCAGAACTCTCCCAGCCGCAGGAACGCATGTGCCAGGACTGCCCCGACTGGTGGAATTACTGGGACCTGTAGAGGAAGATCCAGGGGTTGGAAGAGGATGGCGAGGGACTGATTAGCCTGAAGGGGGCTGGAGGAAGCCCCAGATATGTATAATGTTCTTTATCTCAGGTACCCTTTTAGGTACCCTTCAAATCTGCCCCTTTTCCTGAAATGCAGGTGACACCTCAGGCACTGTTATTTAAATGCCATTTATTGTGTAAAATATAAAATGCATACATACAGTATAAAGCCTAGCCTGCATTACACTAGTCAATGCAGATGGCCACACAATTGCAACACAATGCACGCAATCACACTCCATCTGCCCGCCTCTTCTAATGCAATTCATTACAGTGTATGGGTCTGTGTTGCCTTATGGCAAAAGTGCATGTAGCAGTGTGATATCACATCACGCAGTGCATTAAAGGACAACTGAAGCAAGAGGGAAATGGAGGCTGCCATGTTTATTTCCTTTTAAAGGGAAGGTTCAGGGAGGGTGGAGAAAAAATAAAAATCAATTTCCACTTACCTGGGGCTTCCTCCAGCCCGTGGCAGGCAGGAGGTGCCCTCGCCGCCGCTCCGCAGGCTCCCGGTGGTCTCCGGTGGCCGACCCGACCTGGCCAGGCCGGCTGCCAGGTCGGGCTCTTCTGCGCTCCAAGTCCTGGCACTTCTGCGTCCCACGCCGGCGCTCTGACGTCATCGGAGGTCCGCCGGGCTGTACTGCGCATGCGCAGAACTACTGCGCATGCGCAGTACAGCCCGGCGGACGTCCGATGACGTCAGAGCGCCGGCGTGGGACGCAGAAGTGCCAGGACTTGGTGCGCAGAAGAGCCCGACCTGGCAGCCGGCCTGGCCAGGTCGGGTCGGCCACCGGGAGCCTGCGGAGCGGCGGCGAGGGCACCTCCTGCCTGCCACGGGCTGGAGGAAGCCCCAGGTAAGTGGAAATTGATTTTTATTTTTTCTCCACCCTCCCTGAACCTTCCCTTTAAGCAATACCATAGGAGCCTCCCTATGCTACATGATTTCTGTCATTTGGCACTGTATTGGCCTGAGAAAGTGGGCTCAGACCCACGAAACGCGTTGCCTGTGCTCAAATACAAATCTTTTGTAAGTTTACAAAGATTTCGTCATTGAGGTAAGATACCTCATTTTTCTTTTTCGTTTTTAAACTGGTTTTAAAAGCTTTTATTCAAATCAGGGCGCCTCTTTCCCTTATTGTGCAAAGTTATATACCCCCGTACATACTTGTCCGAGGGGTGGTAACAGAACATCCATTGTTTTACCACGGTTGATGTTTTGTCCATCCTTTTTCGTCTAAGAGAGCGACCGCAACCAGGACCTGGTTGCGGTCCAGGACCACCCCGAGTGGAGTCGGGTTTATGGTCTTCACCTGCTTCCTGTGCTCGGTTGCCCCTTGCAACCCTCCTTTGTGAGTAGCCCTTTCAATCAATTGATTTCTCCACACACCTATTATTGACATACTGCACTATCGGGCTCCCTTTTTTTGTCTCCTGTATTTTTTCCATAGGGTGCCAAGACACCCCAACCACAATTTCTCACTTCAGTGGTCCTTTAGGGCTCGTTTCCACTATTGCGGTGCAGAATCGCCTGGATTCCACCGCTGATGAAATCGCATGCAGGTGCGTTTTTTTACGCTTTATTTTACGCGATTACGCATGCGATTTCGCATAGGTTAGGCTATATGCGTTTTTAACCATGTCACTGCCTGTGTTAATTTACATTGGTTCCTATGCGGAATTGCACGCGTAATCGCGTAAAATAACGCGTAAAAACGCATGCGATTTCCCTATTAAATACATTGCATGCGATTCGCATGCATTTCACTCTCAGGCGAATTCGTTGGCTCTTTTGTGCGTTTTTTCACCGCTCAAAAAAACGCACATCACCAACGCAACAGTGGAAACAGGCCCATCCACTTGCATACCATGTGCGAATCCGCATGCGTTGGACGCATGCGGATTCGCGATAGTGGAAACGAGCCCTTAAGTGAGAACATCTGACAGTGCAGGCTATGCACTTGATTTTTTTCTTGTGTGTTGCACACCATATGCATTGCCGAAATACGCACAAATAATGACTAACTGTATATTTTTTTCCTGAGTAAAATGCACAATTACTTTTTTTTCCTGTGTTTCTCTTACTTACAGTAGGCACTGAAGTTCCAACTTATCTTTCAGGCTAGAAACCCACTAGGAGAGCTTTGTAAGCGTGAGTGATTTGAAAAAGCTCTTGGTAATGCAATGCTATGGGGGATTTTTATGAAATCACATCACTCAAGTGGGATCACACCCATAGCATTACATTAGCTAGAGCTTTTCAAATCAGAAAGCGCTCAGAAAAGCTCTCCTAGTGGGTTTCTAGCCAAAGGGTTTGGACTAGTCCATCTCCTTGGCGGATTCTAAGTTATTTCTATATTTATAAAAGCACTTACTGAACTGCATTTGCTCAGTCAACTGCCAAAATAGTGTCCAAACAAATAGGGAGACTTGCTGACATCTATTCTTTGGATCCTTTCTAGGGAGTGGTTTTGTAAAGAATAAAGATAATACTTAAAATCTCCTACAAGAAGATAGACTAGTCCAAAATCTGACGAGAGTCAGCACCTGATAGGGAATCATGGTAGGATGGCATGGTGGGAAGATGCCCAGACATGTACCTGCAGCGAGAGGAACCTGGGCGTAAGATCAGCATTACACATAGGAAACCTGCTCTATGTTACAAGGAGGTTAGCAATGAAGAGGGTCTGTAATGGCAGCCTCCATATTTATCTCTTGACAGAAAAGGGGGTGCAGATAAAGTGAGAATACAGCATTGTGTTTATAGTAGAGATAAGTGTTAAATATGAATTTCCCAAAGTCAAATCATCTAGATCTGTATGAGGGTCGAAATTGTTAAGGGATGCAATGTATAGTCACATCCCTAGTGTATAGTATATGGCAGGGTTCTACACCTGCAAGTTTTATTAACTGCGCAGGCGCAGAACGGCCCTGGCCACAGGAGTGAAATAAAGGAGGCACGCACGGTCAGTGCATGGAGTGACAGCAACACTACAGTGAGGACCGTTTGGACAGCAAGGGACCTGATAGACTGGGGAGATGGAAGAAGTCCCAGGTATGTAAATCACAACCTTTTTTCTCACTTAAGGCTACTTGCACACTAAGACGTTGCGTTAGGTGCCACGTTAAGGTCGCATAACGTGCACCTAATGCGACGCCTGGTGCTCTTCGTTGTGGACGTCAGAGTGAGCCGCGTTGTGCAGCTCACTCTGGCGTCCGTGATGCCATGATGCGTACTCTTGGACGCATGCGGCATCACGTGGTCCCGCCGGCCAATCACCGCACAGAGCGGCCGCTCCAGGAAGTAAACACTGCACGTCACAACGTGCAGTGAATATTAATTAGCCATGTGCCTGGCCGCTCTCCGCTCCTCCCCAACATGACTGCGCATGTGCAGACAGTCTAACGCGGCTTAAGCCGCTCTAACGGCGTAGCATGCTGCACTTTCTTAAGAACTTGCAGCGTTACATGTAACGCAACGTGGGCTGTGTGAACAGCCCACTTGTGTTACATTGCTGTGCGTTGGGGAGCGTTACAGGCTGCACTAACGTGCGCCTGTAACGTCCTAGTGTGTAAGCAGCCTTAAAGGAAATCTTAATTTTTATTTATTTATTTTTTTAAAGTTTAACTTACCTGGGGCTTCTTGCAGCACCCTGCAGTCATCCTGTGCCCCCACTGTCCTTCCACGACCTTCCAGCCAGCAGCGGCGACCCCCTCAAAGCTGGCCGGCCGTGCACCTCCTCATCGTGTACCCATGCATGGCAGTGTTCTGCACATGTGCAGTAAGGGAAAATGGTTACTGAGACTGCGCAGAACACTTCCGACAAGCAGAGTGCAATCTGGGAGCGCGTGGCTCGGGGTCGCGCATGCACAGTAGCCTGCGACTGGCCACAACCAGCCAGCTTTAAGGGTCGCCACTGCTGGCAGCTATACAATATACAGCGTCTATCTTAGTGCACCTCCAGCCCCTGATGAGTCATTATATGATGAAACGCATAGGAGGGAGCCTGCAGGTACGCTGATGTGGTAATGTGCTTGAGTATGGCGGTGGGTGACGGAAGGGAGGCGTGCTGGCTGAGTCCATGGCTTAGCTGCACAGAAAATACCTTGTTCCTTACACCATCCATATGTGGAATAGAAGCTGTTTTGGAGTCAAACCATTGCTGTCCTGGGCTGGGTTGTGGATAAGCGAGATGGAATCCGCAACATTTGTGATCTGCATACAGCAAGAAGCGTTCTGGTGAGTGGAATCGGGGAGAGCAGTTGACTTGATTTCCTCCTTAGTGGGGATGTGCTGTTTGGCTGTGGCACAGAGTGTATTTCTGCATACTGTAACGATTGCGGAATAATCTCCGTGATCAGCGCACAAGGCGTGCGCTGACACAGCGGAAATCCTCCACAAACGTATGAAGGGGGGAACTCAGCTTTGGTGCAAGCACCAGTAGAGGGCAATTCCCACCGGCAGATGGCGCTGTGGAGTGCAGACGAGTACAACCGCTGCACGGCCACAGATGCCAGATGGGGATTGTACAGATCAAGACAATGCGGGGCAGAACAGCCCTTAAAGAGAAAGAGCACAGGTACAGGATGAATGTGTGTTTACCAATGTAGTCGCACCCCAGCGACAGTGAACACACATCAGCAGAAACAAAGTAGGAACGCAATCGCGAGAGAGGCGATTGCCAGAGGTAACACAAGGCTTAAGCAAGACAGGGGACGAGAGTAGCAAAGGCACAGCAAATCATACAATGAAAAGATAAGGAAAATAACAAACGCTAACTAAACGCGAACACAGCACTCATTCGCAACAGCGAAAGCGTTTACAGCGCGGTCTCCGTGTGTTAAGCACAACAGAGACAAGCACGCCTAACTAACCACCGACAGACAAACACGAAACAAAGAACGCGAGCCCTTGCTTAGCGGTTACCTCACCGAGCCTACAGCAAGCGTTCGTATCAGACAAGACAGACAAACGGAAAACATGAATACGAGAGGAAATATCCACTGCACTTTCCGTCAGAGCGAGTGCGACCCGAGCTCAGGAACAAGAAAGCAGATCAGAAGGATCCACAGCCGCTACCGCTAGGGGCTAGTGCGATCTAAGCAAGACAGGCAGGTGAGATAGCTGGTATACTCCAGGAAAACAGAACAGAAGGATCCACAGCACTAGCGCAAGGCTAGTGCGATCCAGGCAAGACAGATCAGAAGGATCCACAGCACTACCGCTAGAGGCTAGTGCGATCCAGGAAAACAGAACAGAAGGATCCACAGCGCTAGCGCAAGACTAGTGCGATCCAAACAAGACAGATCAGAAGGGGCTACCGGTAGCAACCGCTGCCCCGGTTAGCACCCAGACAAACAGAACGATTTCCTGTCGACCACCGCTGGGACAGGACAATCGCAACAGACAGACAAAACAGATATGCAATCTAACTGCACTAGGAAAAGTGCCTAGTGCAGTCCCAGGAATTACTTTGACAAGATATAGCATGGCTGACACTCTAGGAGTGTTTCAACAAACCCTGAAGGATGACCAGCAAAGGACTCTGGGAAACATAGCTTCTTATACTGCCAGCCCTCAAAGGGGACAGCTGGGCAATTTGCATGTATGCAAATCCCACAGCAAAGCAACTCTGAAAGTTGCAAGATGAAGCCAGGTCTCCTTTTCAAAGACCTGCATCCCTCAGACATAAGGAATGGTCAAACAGCTGTCTGCCTGTGCAGCCAGCTGAGCGGATCCTTACACATACAGTATTGATCACTATGTGGGATTTTGTATTTTTATTACAGGGTATCCTGGTTGTACTTCTGTAAGCTACTTCCGTAAACTGAAGGCTAAAAAGGATTTGAGCGCAGTTATCTCCGGGAATCAGGTTTTGGACTAGTCCATCTCCTCTTGAGGGATTTGCAGTTATTTATTTACAAAAGCACATACTGAACTGCAGTTGCTGCTCAGTCCAACTGCCGAAATAGTGTGCAAATTAGTAAGGAAATCTGGCTGACATCTTTGGATCCTTTCTACGGAGTGTATCTTTAAAGAATAAAGATAATTTTGACAATCTCCTACAAGAAGATATACTAGTCCCAAATCTGACAAGAATCAGCACTTGTCTGGGAATCATGGTAAGATGGCATACAATAATACAATAACATTTGTAAAGCGCTTTTCTCCCATTGGACTCAAAGTGCATGGTGGGAAGATGCCCAAACATGTACCTGCTGTGAGAGGAACCTGGAAGCCGGATCAGCGTTGTTACTCCAGGAAACCAGCTTCATGTAACAAGGAGGCTAGCAAAGGAAGGGGGTCTGGAATGGCAGCCTCCATATCTATATCTTGCCAGGAAAGGGGGTCTATATAAAGTGAGAATACAGTATTGTGTCTATAGTAGAGATGAGTATTAAATATCTCTTTCCAAAAGTCAAATCGTTAGATCTGTATACCGACCGAAATTGTTAGTAAATGCAATTTAAAATCACATCCCTAGTGTATAGTATATGGGGGTGATTAGCTACATGCTTGTTTCTGGTGTGATTCAGACACTACTGCAGCCAAATAGATTAGCAGGACTCCCAGGCAACTGGTATTGATTTAAATGAAATAAATAATGCAGCCTCCATATACTTCTTATTTCAGTTGCGCTTTTAACTGCCAAAATAGTGTGCAAACAAGTAGGGAGACTAGCTGACACCTTTGGATCCTTTCTAGGGAGTGTTTTTGTAAAGAATAAAGGTAATGCCTAAAATCTCCTACGAGAAGATAGACTAGTCCAAAATCTGACGAGAGTCAGCACCTGATACGGAAACATGGTAGAATGGCATAGTGGGAAGATGCCCAGACATGTACCTGCAGTGAGAGGAACCTGGGTGCATTACACCTAGGAAACCAGCTTTTTGTTACAAGTAGGTTAGCAAAGGAAGGGGGTCTGCAATGGCAGCCTCTCTCTCTCTCTATTTATTTATATATTTATATATATATATAAATATATATATATATATATATATATATATATATATATATATAGTGCCAGGAAAGGGGATCTAGATATAGTGAGAATACAGTATTGTGTTTATAGTAAAGATTAGTGTTCAGTATGAATTTCCCAAAGTCAAATCCTTTAGATTTGTATGGGGATTGAAACTGTTGTGAGATGCAATGTATTTTTATGAAATTACCCAGTGCCCATTAATGATACAATTTTGATTGTACAATCTTACCACTTCTCTGTAATATGAGGAACTACAGTGTCCATTTAGGCTTCTTTCCCACTAAGACGTTGCGTTAGATGCTACGTTAGGTCGCATAACGTGCACCTAACGCAACGCATAGTGGGGTAGAAGCTGGACGTCAGATCGAGCCGCGTTAAGCGGCTCTTCACGCGTCCTGTGATGCCGTGATGCGTACTCTTGGACGCATGCGGCATCACGTGGTCCCGCCAGCCAATCGACGCATAGAGCGGTCCGGTCACATAGAGCGGTCCGGTCATAGCAGACGGTCCTGGCCACAGGAGTGAAATAAAGGAGGCACGCACGGTCAGTGCATGGAGTGACAGCAACACTACAGTGAGGACCGTTTGGACAGCAAGGGACCTGATAGACTGGGGAGATGGAAGAAGTCCCAGGTATGTAAATCACAACCTTTTTTCTCACTTAAGGCTACTTGCACACTAAGACGTTGCGTTAGGTGCCACGTTAAGGTCGCATAACGTGCACCTAATGCGACGCCTGGTGCTCTTCGTTGTGGACGTCAGAGTGAGCCGCGTTGTGCAGCTCACTCTGGCGTCCATGATGCCATGATGCGTACTCTTGGACGCATGCGGCATCACGTGGTCCCGCCGGCCAATCACCGCACAGAGCGGCCGCTCCAGGAAGTAAACACTGCACGTCACAACGTGCAGTGAATATTAATTAGCCATGTGCCTGGCCGCTCTCCGCTCCTCCCCAACATGACTGCGCATGTGCAGACAGTCTAACGCGGCTTAAGCCGCTCTAACGGCGTAGCATGCTGCACTTTCTTAAGAACTTGCAGCGTTACATGTAACGCAACGTGGGCTGTGTGAACAGCCCACTTGTGTTACATTGCTGTGCGTTGGGGAGCGTTACAGGCTGCACTAACGTGCGCCTGTAACGTCCTAGTGTGTAAGCAGCCTTAAAGGAAATCTTAATTTTTATTTATTTATTTTTTTAAAGTTTAACTTACCTGGGGCTTCTTGCAGCACCCTGCAGTCATCCTGTGCCCCCACTGTCCTTCCACGACCTTCCAGCCAGCAGCGGCGACCCCCTCAAAGCTGGCCGGCCGTGCACCTCCTCATCGTGTACCCATGCATGGCAGTGTTCTGCACATGTGCAGTAAGGGAAAATGGTTACTGAGACTGCGCAGAACACTTCCGACAAGCAGAGTGCAATCTGGGAGCGCGTGGCTCGGGGTCGCGCATGCACAGTAGCCTGCGACTGGCCACAACCAGCCAGCTTTAAGGGTCGCCACTGCTGGCAGCTATACAATATACAGCGTCTATCTTAGTGCACCTCCAGCCCCTGATGAGTCATTATATGATGAAACGCATAGGAGGGAGCCTGCAGGTACGCTGATGTGGTAATGTGCTTGAGTATGGCGGTGGGTGACGGAAGGGAGGCGTGCTGGCTGAGTCCATGGCTTAGCTGCACAGAAAATACCTTGTTCCTTACACCATCCATATGTGGAATAGAAGCTGTTTTGGAGTCAAACCATTGCTGTCCTGGGCTGGGTTGTGGATAAGCGAGATGGAATCCGCAACATTTGTGATCTGCATACAGCAAGAAGCGTTCTGGTGAGTGGAATCGGGGAGAGCAGTTGACTTGATTTCCTCCTTAGTGGGGATGTGCTGTTTGGCTGTGGCACAGAGTGTATTTCTGCATACTGTAACGATTGCGGAATAATCTCCGTGATCAGCGCACAAGGCGTGCGCTGACACAGCGGAAATCCTCCACAAACGTATGAAGGGGGGAACTCAGCTTTGGTGCAAGCACCAGTAGAGGGCAATTCCCACCGGCAGATGGCGCTGTGGAGTGCAGACGAGTACAACCGCTGCACGGCCACAGATGCCAGATGGGGATTGTACAGATCAAGACAATGCGGGGCAGAACAGCCCTTAAAGAGAAAGAGCACAGGTACAGGATGAATGTGTGTTTACCAATGTAGTCGCACCCCAGCGACAGTGAACACACATCAGCAGAAACAAAGTAGGAACGCAATCGCGAGAGAGGCGATTGCCAGAGGTAACACAAGGCTTAAGCAAGACAGGGGACGAGAGTAGCAAAGGCACAGCAAATCATACAATGAAAGGATAAGGAAAATAACAAACGCTAACTAAACGCGAACACAGCACTCATTCGCAACAGCGAAAGCGTTTACAGCGCGGTCTCCGTGTGTTAAGCACAACAGAGACAAGCACGCCTAACTAACCACCGACAGACAAACACGAAACAAAGAACGCGAGCCCTTGCTTAGCGGTTACCTCACCGAGCCTACAGCAAGCGTTCGTATCAGACAAGACAGACAAACGGAAAACATGAATACGAGAGGAAATATCCACTGCACTTTCCGTCAGAGCGAGTGCGACCCGAGCTCAGGAACAAGAAAGCAGATCAGAAGGATCCACAGCCGCTACCGCTAGGGGCTAGTGCGATCTAAGCAAGACAGGCAGGTGAGATAGCTGGTATACTCCAGGAAAACAGAACAGAAGGATCCACAGCACTAGCGCAAGGCTAGTGCGATCCAGGCAAGACAGATCAGAAGGATCCACAGCACTACCGCTAGAGGCTAGTGCGATCCAGGAAAACAGAACAGAAGGATCCACAGCGCTAGCGCAAGACTAGTGCGATCCAAACAAGACAGATCAGAAGGGGCTACCGGTAGCAACCGCTGCCCCGGTTAGCACCCAGACAAACAGAACGATTTCCTGTCGACCACCGCTGGGACAGGACAATCGCAACAGACAGACAAAACAGATATGCAATCTAACTGCACTAGGAAAAGTGCCTAGTGCAGTCCCAGGAATTACTTTGACAAGATATAGCATGGCTGACACTCTAGGAGTGTTTCAACAAACCCTGAAGGATGACCAGCAAAGGACTCTGGGAAACATAGCTTCTTATACTGCCAGCCCTCAAAGGGGACAGCTGGGCAATTTGCATGTATGCAAATCCCACAGCAAAGCAACTCTGAAAGTTGCAAGATGAAGCCAGGTCTCCTTTTCAAAGACCTGCATCCCTCAGACATAAGGAATGGTCAAACAGCTGTCTGCCTGTGCAGCCAGCTGAGCGGATCCTTACACATACAGTATTGATCACTATGTGGGATTTTGTATTTTTATTACAGGGTATCCTGGTTGTACTTCTGTAAGCTACTTCCGTAAACTGAAGGCTAAAAAGGATTTGAGCGCAGTTATCTCCGGGAATCAGGTTTTGGACTAGTCCATCTCCTCTTGAGGGATTTGCAGTTATTTATTTACAAAAGCACATACTGAACTGCAGTTGCTGCTCAGTCCAACTGCCGAAATAGTGTGCAAATTAGTAAGGAAATCTGGCTGACATCTTTGGATCCTTTCTACGGAGTGTATCTTTAAAGAATAAAGATAATTTTGACAATCTCCTACAAGAAGATATACTAGTCCCAAATCTGACAAGAATCAGCACTTGTCTGGGAATCATGGTAAGATGGCATACAATAATACAATAACATTTGTAAAGCGCTTTTCTCCCATTGGACTCAAAGTGCATGGTGGGAAGATGCCCAAACATGTACCTGCTGTGAGAGGAACCTGGAAGCCGGATCAGCGTTGTTACTCCAGGAAACCAGCTTCATGTAACAAGGAGGCTAGCAAAGGAAGGGGGTCTGGAATGGCAGCCTCCATATCTATATCTTGCCAGGAAAGGGGGTCTATATAAAGTGAGAATACAGTATTGTGTCTATAGTAGAGATGAGTATTAAATATCTCTTTCCAAAAGTCAAATCGTTAGATCTGTATACCGACCGAAATTGTTAGTAAATGCAATTTAAAATCACATCCCTAGTGTATAGTATATGGGGGTGATTAGCTACATGCTTGTTTCTGGTGTGATTCAGACACTACTGCAGCCAAATAGATTAGCAGGACTCCCAGGCAACTGGTATTGATTTAAATGAAATAAATAATGCAGCCTCCATATACTTCTTATTTCAGTTGCGCTTTTAACTGCCAAAATAGTGTGCAAACAAGTAGGGAGACTAGCTGACACCTTTGGATCCTTTCTAGGGAGTGTTTTTGTAAAGAATAAAGGTAATGCCTAAAATCTCCTACGAGAAGATAGACTAGTCCAAAATCTGACGAGAGTCAGCACCTGATACGGAAACATGGTAGAATGGCATAGTGGGAAGATGCCCAGACATGTACCTGCAGTGAGAGGAACCTGGGTGCATTACACCTAGGAAACCAGCTTTTTGTTACAAGTAGGTTAGCAAAGGAAGGGGGTCTGCAATGGCAGCCTCTCTCTCTCTCTATTTATTTATATATTTATATATATATATATATATATATATATATATATATATATATATATATATATATATTTGCCAGGAAAGGGGATCTAGATATAGTGAGAATACAGTATTGTGTTTATAGTAAAGATTAGTGTTCAGTATGAATTTCCCAAAGTCAAATCCTTTAGATTTGTATGGGGATTGAAACTGTTGTGAGATGCAATGTATTTTTATGAAATTACCCAGTGCCCATTAATGATACAATTTTGATTGTACAATCTTACCACTTCTCTGTAATATGAGGAACTACAGTGTCCATTTAGGCTTCTTTCCCACTAAGACGTTGCGTTAGATGCTACGTTAGGTCGCATAACGTGCACCTAACGCAACGCATAGTGGGGTAGAAGCTGGACGTCAGATCGAGCCGCGTTAAGCGGCTCTTCACGCGTCCTGTGATGCCGTGATGCGTACTCTTGGACGCATGCGGCATCACGTGGTCCCGCCAGCCAATCGACGCATAGAGCGGTCCGGTCACATAGAGCGGTCCGGTCATAGCAGACGGTCCTGGCCACAGGAGTGAAATAAAGGAGGCACGCACGGTCAGTGCATGGAGTGACAGCAACACTACAGTGAGGACCGTTTGGACAGCAAGGGACCTGATAGACTGGGGAGATGGAAGAAGTCCCAGGTATGTAAATCACAACCTTTTTTCTCACTTAAGGCTACTTGCACACTAAGACGTTGCGTTAGGTGCCACGTTAAGGTCGCATAACGTGCACCTAATGCGACGCCTGGTGCTCTTCGTTGTGGACGTCAGAGTGAGCCGCGTTGTGCAGCTCACTCTGGCGTCCGTGATGCCATGATGCGTACTCTTGGACGCATGCGGCATCACGTGGTCCCGCCGGCCAATCACCGCACAGAGCGGCCGCTCCAGGAAGTAAACACTGCACATCACACCGTGCAGTGAATATTAATTAGCCATGTGGCTGGCCGCGGAGGAGGAGGGGAGACCTCCTCCTCCAACACTACTGAGCATGTGCAAACAGTCTAATTTATAACGCACAGCATGCAGCACTTTGTTTTTGCCTGCTGCGTTACACTGTAACGCAACGTGGGCACTGTGAACAGCCCATTTTTCATTGCTGTGCGGTGGGCTGCGTTACAGGCTGCACTAACGTGCTCCTGTAACGTCTCACTGCGAAAGCAGCCTTAAAGTATATTCACATATTATGCTTCTACTACTTATATTTGGTAAGATTGCACAGTCAAGATTGCATCATTGATGGGCATCTTGAGGCTACTTACACACCAGGAGGTTGCGTTTAGAGGACGTTATAGGGCACATTGCCCCTATCGCAACGCCTGGTGCTCTCTGATGTGGACGTCAGAGTGAGCCGCGTTGTGCAGCTCACTCTGGCGTCCATGATGCCATGATGCGTACTCTTGGACGCATGCGGCATCACGTGGTCCCGCCCGGCCAATCGCCGCACAGAGCGGCCGCTCCAGGAAGTAAACACTGCACGTCACATCGTGCAGTGAGTATTAATTAGCCATGTGCCTGGCCGCTCTCCACTCCTCCCCAACACTACTGAGCATGTGCGCACAGTCTAACGCGGCTTAGCCTCGCATAACGCACAGCATGCAGCACTCTCAACGAATGTGCTGCGTTACAATGTAACGCAACGTGGGCACTGTGAACAGCCCATTGATTTTTCATTACTGTGCGGTGGGGCTGCGTTACAGGCGGCACTAACGTGCGCCTGTAACGTCTTAATGTGAAAGCAGCCTTAAAGTGGCCGTAAACAAGATAATCAAATACATTTTCCAATTGTATCCATAAAAATGAAACTTTTTCGATCAAGGAAAAAAAAACATCTACTTTTCCTTTAAAAAAAAAAAAAAAAACCTGATCAGATTCGTTGCAAAAATCAGATAGGAAAATATAAAACCTAAAATATTTTGGGAAAAATTGATCATAAGTGTATATTATGTATGGGTTTGATTTTTCTGATTATTCGATCAAGCGGGAAGATCAATGAGATGTTTTTTATTAAAAAGTTAATTCTGACTAAGGGCTGATTCACACCACGAGAGCTTTTGAGGTCTTTTAAAAACGCCAGCATTTCTAAAAGTGCTTGGCTTATGTGTTGGTATGAGCTAGTTTACAACAGAGCGATGGGATTTTTTTTCTCAAGCGCAAACGTGGGTCCTGCAGTATCTTGGAGGTGATTATGCCTCATTGTAAAGTAGAGAAAAACTGTCAAATCGCTTTAAAAATCGACGAATGGAACAGTTTTCAAAATGTTTTTTGCTGTTGACTTCCAGATCAAAGTGTACTTCCTGTTTGCCACAAGAACTACAAAGCTGCTAATCACAAATGCTCCAAAATCGCTAAGCATAAATAGAAAATCGCTAGGCACATGCCAGGATTTGGGAATCACTACATGCAAATCGCTACAAAAAGCACTAAGCATTTGTAATTACGCTTAGCGTTTTTTGGTATGCACTAGCGCTAAAAGTATATTTTTACCCAATTTTGCAAAGAAAGGGAAATGAAAAATTAATACTTAAAAAAACAGGACAGGACATCTCCCAAATGTATAAAGCTAGGTACACCTCCCACCTTTCCTGTTCTTGTGTCCTTGCTGACAGCAGGACTTCTCTTATTCTCTAGATCCCTCAGTTCTGGCCTGTGAGACCATCAGCCAGGTCAGTGTCATAAGGATCACCATAGCAGCTATAGTGACGTATATGGAGACGTATCCAAGGTGGTCCCGATCCCATTGGCCAGAGCTAAGGGGGTCTGGGCCTTATGGAGCCCCTTGATGGGCCCCCTGAGGTGCAAAGTAGCAATCTATAATCCCCCTTCCCCTAGGCACCTCTGTCTCCATGACTCCAACTCCATTTCTCATCCCGTGCCTTCCGCAAGTTATGTGAAGAGAATCAGAATCACCATTGGAGCCATGGAGATGGTGACTGTGGAGGAAGGTTGATCGAGTCTCAAGAGATGAGTTGTTACATCCAGCTACCAATACTGGGGATGCTCCCTAGTGCTGGGTGCCCCTCTGTCTGTCAGCTACTGTGGGGGTGCCTAAAACTGGGAGGCACCTCCGGCTACCTACACTGGGGTCACATCTGGCTACCTATAGTGGGGACCCCTCTGGCTACCAACAACTGGAGGGTACGTAATAATGGGGGCCACTCTGGCTATCTAGAATTTTGCCATGTGGTCCTATGATTTCTAGCTACACCCCTGACTGAGCCAGGCTCTGCCTCACCTACGTTAGGTAATCTTCCCAAGTTGTTAAATACTCTCATGGGGAGAGGAGCCCTACTACTTCTTCAGGGCCCTGTTTTACCCTCTTACTCTGCACTGTACACCTAATTAAGGTCCTGACTACCAGCAGCATTTACCCTTTCTGTCCTTCTGGCTCCTCTCTGCCTTGTCTGCTTCGGCTTGGGTTCCCCTGCATGCATGCACCCCTTAGGTAAAGTGGAAGTACTTCCTCTGGCATCTTTACTGCTGGCTGCTTTCTCTCCAACTTGTGAAAGGCCAGCATGGTGTATTTACAGGGAAGCCATAATAGTGTGTCCAGGGGCGCCTTTAGGCATAGGCAGGACAGGCCATTGCCTGGAGTGCCATTGGTCCAGGGGGCGCCATATTGCTGTATTAAGCACCGCCCCCTGAAGGAAGCCCCACCCTTTGACGAAGCCTCGCCCCATGGGTGTTCTATTACTTGCTTCTGCAGCATCTGCTTAGCGTAAGTTGCAGGCAGATGCCACTGTGTGCCTCTGTGCCTTGTGCATCCTTTTTTCCCCCATTATGCCTTCCTCTGTCTCCTTGTGTCTCCTTCAGTTCCTTGTGCCATGTCTCACCCTCTGTTTGTCCTTCTGTCTCCCTTTATGCCTCATGTCTCCCTTTTGTTCCTCCTTGTCTCCATGTGCCACCTTCAGTCCCCCTGTGACTTCTCTGCCTCCTTCTGTCCACCTGTGCCTCCTTATGTCCCCTTGTGCCTTTCTTTATCTCCTTGTGCTACCTCTGTCCCCTGTTCCTCCTTCAGTCCCACTCTGCCTCCTTCTGTCCTCATGTGCCTCCTTCTGTCTCCCTTTCTGCTTCCTTCTGTCTCCATGTGCCTCTTCAGTCCCCATGTGCCACCTCTGTCCCCTGTGCCTTCCTCTGTCAACCTGTGCCTTCTTCTGTGCCCCTTTATGCCTTCTTCTGTCTCCCTGTGGCTCTGTCTGTCCCTCTTTGCCTGCTTCTGTCTGCTTGTGCCTCCTTACATCCCCCTCTGCCTTCTTCTGCCCCCCTTTTGTGCCTACTTCTGTCCCCCTTTGTGTATCCTTCTGTTCCTCTTTGTGCCTCCTACTGTCTCCATGTGCCTCCTTCTGCCTCCCATTGTGCGTTTTTCTGACCCTCGTGCCTCCTTCTCTCCCCCTTTGTCTTCTTATGTCCCCCTGTGTGCCTTCTTCATCCCCCTGTGCCTCCTTCTGTCCCGCTTTGTGCCTCCTTCTGTCTCCCCTTGTGCCTCCTTCTGTCCCCCCTTGTGCCTCCTTCTGTCCCCCTTTGGGCCTCCTTCTGTCCCCCTTTGGGCCTCATGAAAGTGGAGCCCTGTCTATGTGTATTTTCTGGAGAAACGCTGCCCACATTACATGTATATTCTGGTAAAACGCTGCCGCATTTACGTGTATTTTTCTGGTGAAACGCTGCCGCAATAAGTGTAATTTCTGGCGAAACACTGCCGCATTATGATTGTTTTCTGGTGAAACATTGCTGCACTATGATTATTTTCTTGTGAAGCGCTGCTGCAATACGATTATTTTCTGGTGAAACACTTCCGCAATACATGTATTTTCTGCCGCATTACGGTTATTTTATGTTGAAATGCTGCTGCATTACGATTATTTTCTGGTGAAATGCTGTCGCATTCAAGTTATTTTTTGGTGGGGGAAGGGAGGAGGGGGGGTGTTTTCCATAAGGTTTTCTCGCCTGGAGTGACAAAATGGCTAGAGGCACCCCTGAGTGTGTCCACACTGATACTGGCAGCACGCTTGTCTTCTTAGGCCCGGTTCACATCTGTAAAATGAGCCAAAAGGATCTGGTGAGCGGATCCGGTCTCCGCTTCACCGGATCCGGATGGCTCAGTTCACATATGAAAACGGATCTGATCAATGATTGATCGGATCCGTTTTCACTCAGCATATACATACCTAATCTTCTGCAGCAGCCAGCGGTAGAGGGTACCTCTTCTTCCGCTGTGACTACACAGCGCGTCATGTAATCACATGATGCGGAAGAAGACGGAAGCCTCTACTGCCGGCTGCTACGGAAGATTAGGTATATATAAACCCTCCCTAGCCCACTCACCCAGCTGCTACACTCTCCCCTCACCCTCCCGTCGCTAGATTTGCGTCGGCACATGCCCCCATCCCCTCGTGGAACGGTCCGTTTCTTCACTAGTGTGAAGAAACGTTCTGTTTCCCATTGCCCCCAATGCTGCTGCATTTTTGTCCGGATCTGTTCCGCTAAGCAGAATGGTCCGGAAAATTAGGGCCTGCAGCAATTTTTAGGTCTGGGGACCGGAACGTATCCGTACCGATGGACGCATGTGAATGGATCCATAGGTTAACATTGGATCCATTCACATCTGTTCCATTTGTACAGTATACGTTCCGGTTACGTTCTGGAAAAAAACGCTAATGTGAACCAGGCCTTACTGTGTGACAGACAGTGTGGCATTGGCCCACTTTATTTTTGTTTTTTGTTATATTTTTTGGCTTTCTTTACATTACTTTACTTTTCCTTTTGGTTTTATTTCTTTGAATTTTAAATTAATTCAGAATTTTCTGTTTTCCTGTTAAAGCTGCACTAATGGGGAAATCCAAAAGTTAATCTACTAGATACATATGAATCTTTTATGCAAGAGCAGTATAAAAGGCAGCCTGGTAGGGCAGTGCATAACATTCTTGCCTTGCAGCGCTAGGACCCTGGTTCGAATCCCAGCCAGAATACGCTCATGTCCCAAAAGCATACCGTGAAGTTAATTGGCTTTCACCTTTAAAAAAAAAAAAAAAAATTGTCCCTAGAGTACAATGGACATATGACTATGGCAGGTATTTTTAGACTGTGAGCCCCTCTGAGGGACAGTTAGAGTAAGTGACAAGACAATATACTCTGTACGTCTCTACATAAGATGTTGGCGCTATATACTGTAAATACTAAGTAATATTCTATGTATATGTTACGGCCAGAACCCGAAGTCAAAACTAGAAGTGGCCGGCTGATTCGGCCAGTCTGCAAATGAGGATTAATTTCGTACTTTGGCCGGCCAGAACGCGTTATGACTATATGTGGCCGGCCAAGTCCCGAAGTACTGTTCCCAGCCACAAAGTACCTCCTCTTTCTGCAGTTCTGCTGCTGCCACCGCCATCTGGCAGCTGAAATGTTCCCCACCGCAAAGTGCCACCGCCATCCAATTCCTACTCCTCTCCCCTCCGCCAGCTGATTTCCCGTAGTCCTCACCCCGGGCTTCTTTTCACGCTGCCGGCTGCATCTGCTTTCTCACAGATGACTCACACAGACTTCGGCTCCCTGGACAGACGAGACTCACACAGGCTTTGGCTCCCTGCACAGATGACTCACACAGACTTGGCTCCCTGAACAGATGACTCACACAGAATTCGGCTCCCTGCACAGGAGAGACTCACAAAGACTTCGGCTCCCTGCACAGACGACTCACACAGACTTCGGCTCCCTGCACAGATTACTCACACAGACATCGGCTCCCTGCACAGATGACTCACAGACTTCGGCTCCCTGCACAGATGACTCACACAGACTTGGCTCCCTGCACAGATGACTCACACAGACTCCAGCTCCCTGCACAGACGAGACTCACACAGACTTCGGTTCCCTGCACAGATGACTCACACAGACTTTGGCTCCCTGCACAGAGGACTCACAGAGACTTGGGCTCCCTGCACAGACTCCAGAGACTTCGGCTCCCTGCACAGACTCACAGAGACTTCGGCTCCCTGCACAGATGACACTTGGCTCCCTGCACAGATGACTCACACAGACTTGGCTCCCTGCACAGACTCACAGAGACTTTGGCTCCCTGCACAGACTTTCGTCTCCCTGCACTTTGCATTGTTAAGACCTCACCAGAGGTGTTGGTAACTTGTTAAGACCTCACCAGAGGTGTCGGTAATTATCATCTGGCTTACTGCTGGTTGAAGGCTTTATAAATTGACATTTGCTGACAATTTACTGAAATGTGTTGGAGGTAATTCAGTGTTCTCCCCAGAATTTTTCTCCAGCCGGGTGGCATGGAAAAGTAGCCGGGTGGTGCGAGACGGGGAAATCTGGTGGTTATGGGGGTTATTGCTGTGCTCCACACGGGAGTGTTTGTTGCATGTCAGATGTTAATGTTGCTGAGAGAAAAGTAAGGGTGGTCGGGGGTGGGGGGGATGTGGCGGGTCAAGGGGTATTGCATATCTCATAGTGCGCATACCTTGTAGTCTCTCTACACTGGCTCAAGAGTTCATTCTTTAGTTTGTGCAATGGACCACTTTGCACAGACTTTTGCTGGACAGTTTTCACAGCACAGAGTAACTGCCAGAGTTAGCTCACAGGCTGACATTATAAGAAAAAAAAAAAAAAAACATATACCAGAAGGTCAGATGATAATGCCCAATATATTGGGGATATGTGCAGGAAGAAACTAACCTTTCCCTAGTGTTTGCCATGTCAGCGTACTGCTGGGCAAAGCCCCGCCTCCCTTTGCCCTGATAGGACAATAAATTAATAAAGCCCCTTAGACACCCCATACTGCCATTCCTTTTCAAGTCCTCGCCTCCAGCAGGATAGATCCCTTACCTCCGCTATGCGGTCCCAGCAGCTTGGCTCCTCTGCTGTAGTCCACGTCCTCAGGTGGCTAAACGCCCCTAGGAGGAGTGGAGCCCCCTCTGGTACTCTCCGGGGCATATGTATAAGGACATCCTGCGACCACGTTGAACACCTAAAGGGTGTTGTGGATTCCCGGCAACTGTCAGGCGCAAGGGCATGTTAAAAATTTTTGGACGCTACCTGCTATGCAGTATAGCGTCAGCGTGGCCTTAGCGTCCAAGAGAGGCGGAACTTCCGGGTCTCGCGCGCGCGCGCGCGAGAGTTCCTCTTCTTTTCTGATGCGGAGAGAGGGCGGAAGTGTTGCGGCGGCCATTTTGGTTATGGGCAGAGGCCGGAGATTTGCCGGCTGATCACTTCCGGAGCGGCAAGTTAAAGGCAGGAAGTGTAGGTAGCGTCCTGGTGGTGTCGGAGAGCGTCTTCCATTTGGAACCCTGGGGTGCATCTGACCAGGTAGGATCATGGATTATTTATGTAATTTTGAAAAGGGTTCTGTTTTCCAGAGGTACTTCTGGGGGAAAGTTCTTTGATTATTGGTGGCTGCGTAGGGAGTAGCTGTAAGGTAGTTGGATATAATTGTACTTGTGTTATGGTGGTGTAAGATTATGCTGCTCTGGGCTGTGTATTTGGTATTTTATTTTGGTTCTTGGTCATTGTTATGTGGACATAAACTATGAGGATAGTATAGATCTGTGTATGTATATAGGTAGATATATATATATATATGTATATGAACGGTTTTGTATATTGCTGCCATATAGTGTATAGTGTCAGGATAGTTCCTGATGGCGCGCTATTTCTATTACAGTTGCTGTTATGGGAAAACATCAGGGAGAGTACCCTAAGACTAGATCTCGTTCCAAATCCAGATCAAAGTCTAAGTCAAATAGGTAAGGGTGGTAAGTATTTATTTGTGAGCTGAATGTCAATCTGTCATAAAACTGACGTATTATCGTCGTATTGACAGGTCGCATGAAGACTCAAAGACTAAAGAATCCTCTAGACGTCATGAGTCAAGAGAGAAGTCAGGGTCCCATACAGGGGGATCGAAGACACGAGATCCTTCCGCAAATACGTCCAGATCAAAAGAAAAGACTGAGGATAGTGTTAAAATAGTAAAATCTACTGAGCTTCGGATCCAGCAAGAGGAAAGGGGTTCATCAACTGAAAAGTCAGTTCAGGATCACTGCCCCGGTCCTTCGATAAGTACTGCTAGTCATGGGCAGTCAGGTCCTGACCCTGAGAAATGTTGGATCTGTGGAAGATCTTCTTTGCCGAGCAAAAAAGTTTGTGAACTGTGTTATGCTGACATTGCTAAAGAAAACAGGGATGTTTCTTCCCTAATTAAGCAGGTAGTCAAGGATGCTGTATCAGAAATCTCGATTTCAAAGAAATCTCCCCGATTAGGGACGCCAGATTCTTCATCTCCGGAAAGGAATTCGTCAAATTCTGATTCTGATGATGAGGGGGTGGGATTTGATTTTACTCTAATTCCCCCATTTGTGTCAAGAGTGAAGGAGGCGATTGAGTGGGAAGAAGACTGCTCTTCGCCCCAAAATAAAAAGAGAAGATATTATAAGCATCTCAGTAAAGATAAGACCTTTTTTCCACTTATGGAGGAAATTAGGGAACTCATTCTGGAAGAATGGGAAAAAACTACTAAAAAGCCTTCCCTTAAAAACCGTTATCAAAAAATGTACCCCCTTTCGCAGCATAGTGAAGATTTAGTACAGTCTAATCCAATTGTGGATGCCTCTTTAACCAATTAGCATTCCTGGACGTGAGTTTCACGTCATGCTCTGTCCCTGCCTGCATTCACTCACGTGAAACTCACGTCCTGCAGTGTAAACAGCGCTGTGCGCGCGCACGCGCGCACGCGAGTCCGCGCGATCCCCTCATTGGTGCATGTGAACAGAAGTTCACAGAACCAATGAGATCGTTTTTACTGTGAATGACAGCTGCCATAGCCAATGGCAGCTCTCATTCACACTGTGACAATGTAAACATTACATTGTTGCCACCTAAAGCTGCTGAAGCCTCAGATCTCTCGTCAGTGTGAGATCTGAGGTGGAGCAGCTTGTGTGCAGAGCTGTGTGAGCTGTGTGATCTACTGTGGAAATAAATTGTATTTTATTGCTGTTTTCTAACCCTTTCCCAGCCTAACTATCCCTTGTGTGTTCAGTACACTGTACTGATCACACTGTACTAATCTAGCTGATCTAGCTGTCCTAGGCCCTTTTTATACTGCCCTCCTCCCCCCCTATTACTGTTTTAGTTTGCTGACCCCTTATTGATCAGTTGATCGTCATCTGATCATCTGATCTTCTGATCTCATCTCTCTCCCACTCACATCACCGTGCTCTCTTCTACTTCCATTCCCAGCACTTCTTTTCCTCATCCTCATTCATATAAAAAAAAAAAAAAAAAAAAAAAAAAAATCTTTCTATCTATTATCTCTTTATCTTGTTCTGTACCCTATTTATAAAAAATGGCAAAGAGGCGATACACAGAACAGGAGATCGTTGCCTTGATGGAAATCAGCGGCAGCGACGAAGAATCTGACTGCGAATCTGACGGCGAAGAATGGCTGCCGGTTGAACATTCCGACCCGCTGTCAGACGGCGACTCCAGCTCTGATGAAGGTGAAGGGCCATCAGAGCAGGCAAGAGTTGCTACTGTGCATCCTGTTGTCACTGCATCAGTTCCCAGTGGCAGCGACTCTGAGACACAGGCGTCATCAGATGGCAGAGGAGGGAGCACAGCAGGCACTAGTGCTCCAGGGGCAGGCAGCCAGCAGCAAAGTCCTCAGGAACCAATGGACATTTTAGATGGCACTAGTGCTCCAGGGGCTAGCAGCCAGCAGCAAAGTCAGCAGGTACCACTGGACATGTCACACCTACTGTGGGTACCGCCAAACATGCAAGCACCCCAAATCCCTGCTTTCATTGCAAACAGTGGCTTAATGGTTGACATGACAGGGAATATGTCACCAGTCGATGTTTTCCAGCAATTCGTCAATGACGATTTTTTGCAATTTATTGTCGAGCAGACAAATTTGTATGCCTCTCAATTCATTGAGTCCCACCCCAGGTCCACTTATACCCGGAAATGGACACCAACAAACTTGTCGGAGTTGAAAGTGTTTCTAGGCCTAACTTTCAACATGGGGCTAACAAAAAAATCGCAGCTCGCAATGTACTGGAGTACAAATCCCATACACCACACCCCTCTGTACTCATCAACTATGCCAAAGCTGCGTTATCAGATGATCATGAGATTTCTGCATTTCAATGACAATAGTCAAAACAAGAGTCCAGACAATGCAGGCAGAGACCGGCTTTTTAAATTAAGGCCGCTTATAAATCACCTTAATTTAAAATTCAGTGAAATTTGTGTGCCTGGAAGAGAAATCGCAATAGACGAATCTCTAATGCCATTTCATGGCCGGCTTGGATTCAAACAGTTCATCCCCAGTAAACGAGCCAGGTATGGAGTAAAGCTCTATAAGCTTTGCGAAAGCGGATCAGGGTACACCTTTGCATTTCGCATCTATGAGGGGCGAGATAGCCTGCTACAGCCAGAGGGGTGCCCAGCAGATATGGGAGCCAATGGAAAAATTGTGGTGGACCTCATGACCCCCTTACTAAATAAGGGGTATCATCTATTTGTAGACAATTTCTACACCAGCTTGCCACTTTTTAAATTTCTTTTTTCGGCTGACACCGTTGCCTGTGGTACCATCAGGGCAAACCGAAAAGGCTTTCCGCAAGAAGTCCTGAAAAAAAAATTGAAAAAGGGGGAGACTTGTAGTCTGCGCAGCAATGAAGTCCTGGCACTAAAATACAAGGACAAAAAAGATGTGCTTATGCTGTCCACCATGCACACAGAGGGCACAGTGCTAGTGACGTCTCGCCGATCAGAGACTGTCAAGCCTATTGTGATAGATGACTACAACAAGCATATGGGAGCAGTGGATCTGTCCGACCAGATGTTGGCCCCATATTTGGTAGCTAGAAAAACTAAATCCTGGTACAAGAAGGTAGGGATTTATTTGCTACAAATGGCAATGTTCAATGCCCATGTGGCATACAGAAAAGCAGGCAATACCGGGTCATACCTGCAGTTCCAGGAACAGATCATTGCATCTTTCCTTTTTGGATCTGGCACAACACCAGTACGCAGTGACCAATCCCAGTGCGAAGACATCATCAGACTCTGCGACAGGCACTTTATGGAATCACTCCCTCCTAATCCCCTGAAAAAATATCCTCAGAAGAGGTGCAAAGTGTGTGCCAAACATCAAATAAGAAGGGACACAAGATATTACTGTCCAGATTGTCCCTCCCACCCAGGCCTCTGCTTTACTCCGTGTTATAAAATATACCATACGGTCACCAATTATTAGAACCATGCCTATCTCCCAAAAAAAATTCTGTAGCCACCAGCCCTATTTGAAAAAAAAAAAAAAAAAAAAAACTTTTCCAAAAATAAAGAAAATAGACCAGGGGCAGCCTAAGGCATGTGCCATTAATTAAGGGCCACCATTCCCAGCGGGCCACCACATTATATTCTTATTGTTACAGTTGGTCATTGTTTATGACTGTATTTTGTTCATGTTTTTTTTATGTTGCAGTTATACACATAAATGAATATCAAACAATAAAAAAAAGTGTAAAAAGAAAAGTAAAAAGACAAAAAAAGTAAAAAAAAAAAAAAAAAAAAAAAAAAGAGCTAGGCATTGCTGCTACCTCCACGTGGTGCCTGGTGGAAACAGCGAAAGCTGGCAAAATGCAGTGGATATTTCATTTCATTTTATATTTGATTTATCAGCAGATAGTGGCTATGCAGTCTCTACGGTGGATGTTGCCATTTGCCCTGCATAGAATACTATATTGACAATGGCGGATGAAGGGGCCACAAATTCTTTCTGCTGCTCCTGCACAGGCTGAATATAATGGTCAACTACATGATCATCTAGTAACAAAATAAGGCTTATGGCACATCATTTTCATCTTGAGAAGCTGAAGAATACATTTTCCAGTGTTTTATTTCAGAGGCACCTGTCACTTTAAAAATGCTTAGCGACAAACTGTCACCAACAGTCAAAAAAATATTTATTTTCAAACAAGTGGTCACACTTGTGCAATTTTCAGCAAAACCACAAAAATGTAACGGACACAATATACCCATCTTTGTATAGCCCTGGATCTCTACTTTTCAAAATGGTGGCATTTGTAGTACTTATTTTCTGTTCTGACACACATAGGACTCTGTGAAGGAAGCGTGACGCTATAAAAAGGAAAGCGGAAAAAATGCCCTTCAAAAATCCAAGTACGCAGGTCTCTTATAAAGGCCCACTACGTGGTCAGCTAGTAACAAAATAAGGCCTATGGCACATCATTTTCATCGTGAGAAGCTGAAGAATACATTTTCCAGTGTTTTATTTCAGTGGCACCTGTCACTTTCAAAATGCTTAGCGACAAACTGTCACCAACAGTCAAAAAAATATTTATTTTCAAACAAGTGGTCACACTTGTGCAATTTTCAGCAAAACCACAAAAATGTAACGGACACAATATACCCATCTTTGTATAGCCCTGGATCTCTACTTTTCAAAATGGTGGCACTTGTAGTACTTATTTTCTGTTCTGACACACATAGGACTCTGTGAAGGAAGTGTGACGCTATAAAAAGGAAAGCGGAAAAAATGCCCTTCAAAAATCCAAGTACGCAGGTCTCTTATAAAGGCCCACTACGTGGTCAGCTAGTAACAAAATAAGGCCTATAGCACATCATTTTCATCGTGAGAAGCTGAAGAATACATTTTCCAGTGTTTTATTTCAGTGGCACCTGTCACTTTCAAAATGCTTAGCGACAAACTGTCACCAACAGTCAAAAAAATATTTATTTTCAAACAAGTGGTCACACTTGTGCAATTTTCAGCAAAACCACAAAAATGTAACGGACACAATATACCCATCTTTGTATAGCCCTGGATCTCTACTTTTCAAAATGGTGGCACTTGTAGTACTTATTTTCTGTTCTGACACACATAGGACTCTGTGAAGGAAGTGTGACGCTATAAAAAGGAAAGCGGAAAAAATGCCCTTCAAAAATCCAAGTACGCAGGTCTCTTATAAAGGCCCACTACGTGGTCAGCTAGTAACAAAATAAGGCCTATGGCACATCATTTTCATCGTGAGAAGCTGAAGAATACATTTTCCAGTGTTTTATTTCAGTGGCACCTGTCACTTTCAAAATGCTTAGCGACAAACTGTCACCAACAGTCAAAAAAATATTTATTTTCAAACAAGTGGTCACACTTGTGCAATTTTCAGCAAAACCACAAAAATGTAACGGACACAATATACCCATCTTTGTATAGCCCTGGATCTCTACTTTTCAAAATGGTGGCACTTGTAGTACTTATTTTCTGTTCTGACACACATAGGACTCTGTGAAGGAAGTGTGACGCTATAAAAAGGAAAGCGGAAAAAATGCCCTTCAAAAATCCAAGTACGCAGGTCTCTTATAAAGGCCCACTACGTGGTCAGCTAGTAACAAAATAAGGCCTATGGCACATCATTTTCATCGTGAGAAGCTGAAGAATACATTTTCCAGTGTTTTATTTCAGTGGCACCTGTCACTTTCAAAATGCTTAGCGACAAACTGTCACCAACAGTCAAAAAAATATTTATTTTCAAACAAGTGGTCACACTTGTGCAATTTTCAGCAAAACCACAAAAATGTAACGGACACAATATACCCATCTTTGTATAGCCCTGGATCTCTACTTTTCAAAATGGTGGCACTTGTAGTACTTATTTTCTGTTCTGACACACATAGGACTCTGTGAAGGAAGTGTGACGCTATAAAAAGGAAAGCGGAAAAAATGCCCTTCAAAAATCCAAGTACGCAGGTCTCTTATAAAGGCCCACTACGTGGTCAGCTAGTAACAAAATAAGGCCTATGGCACATCATTTTCATCGTGAGAAGCTGAAGAATACATTTTCCAGTGTTTTATTTCAGTGGCACCTGTCACTTTCAAAATGCTTAGCGACAAACTGTCACCAACAGTCAAAAAAATATTTATTTTCAAACAAGTGGTCACACTTGTGCAATTTTCAGCAAAACCACAAAAATGTAACGGACACAATATACCCATCTTTGTATAGCCCTGGATCTCTACTTTTCAAAATGGTGGCACTTGTAGTACTTATTTTCTGTTCTGACACACATAGGACTCTGTGAAGGAAGTGTGACGCTATAAAAAGGAAAGCGGAAAAAATGCCCTTCAAAAATCCAAGTACGCAGGTCTCTTATAAAGGCCCACTACGTGGTCAGCTAGTAACAAAATAAGGCCTATAGCACATCATTTTCATCGTGAGAAGCTGAAGAATACATTTTC
Organism: Hyperolius riggenbachi; assembly: GCF_040937935.1. NCBI lineage: Eukaryota > Metazoa > Chordata > Amphibia > Anura > Hyperoliidae > Hyperolius > Hyperolius riggenbachi. The sequence continues at coordinate 215,856,995 of NC_090654.1, read as the reverse complement.
CAGTGTTTTATTTCAGTGGCACCTGTCACTTTCAAAATGCTTAGCGACAAACTGTCACCAACAGTCAAAAAAATATTTATTTTCAAACAAGTGGTCACACTTGTGCAATTTTCAGCAAAACCACAAAAATGTAACGGACACAATATACCCATCTTTGTATAGCCCTGGATCTCTACTTTTCAAAATGGTGGCACTTGTAGTACTTATTTTCTGTTCTGACACACATAGGACTCTGTGAAGGAAGTGTGACGCTATAAAAAGGAAAGCGGAAAAAATGCCCTTCAAAAATCCAAGTACGCAGGTCTCTTATAAAGGCCCACTACGTGGTCAGCTAGTAACAAAATAAGGCCTATGGCACATCATTTTAACCAGGAAGGGCCAAAGAACATTTTTTGAAGTGTTTTATATCAAAATCACTTGTCATGTGAAAATTAGGCAGGGTGAAAAGTGACAAAAATGTATATTTTCTGCTTTTACATCTGTTTTTCCTTGTCATATGCATATGAAATAAAATAATTGCTTGGAAACAATATTACTGAGAGATAGCCTAGATTGTCCTGAAAAAAACAACACATGTTTCAATTAGATAGCATAAGTAATTAAAAAGTTATCACTGTATTAAAAGCAACACAGCTGAGTATCAAAATTGTCAGGAATATGAAGGGGGTAAAAACCCAGGAATGCGAAGTGGTTAATGAAAGTGGTTAGGAATGTGACGCTCCCGATGGAAGATTCCACTTTATTTAGAGACGTCTTAGATCGCCAAATAGATCAAGATCTTAAAAGAGCATACTTGTCGGCAGGAGAGGCAGCGAAGATTGCTATCACCTTGACCTCGGTAGCAAAGGCAATGAAAGTTTGGGTAGAAGACTTACAGAGGGCAGTGAAGAGAGCAAAGGATTTGGAAGACTTATCGTTTGCTTTTCAGGAATTGTCATTGACTGCAGATTTTGTGGGAGCTGCGAGCGTTGATCTAGTTCGAAGCTCTAGTAGGTCAATGTTATTTTCAGTAATGGCCAGAAGATGTCTATGGCTGAAGCCATGGGCAGCAGATCCAACGTCAAAACAGTCATGGGCAAAGATTCCGTTTGACGGGAAGTATCTTTTCGGCCAAAAGATGGATGCGGCGATTTCAAGAGTGACTGGAGGAAAATCCGGGCTATTGCCGCAAGATCGCAAATTTAGAAAACAGAGGTTCCCGCAATATAGGAAGCAGGTAGTCAATAAATTCACGGAAGCGAAGTCATATAAGCCTGGTAGGGACTACAGAAGAAATTGGAGATCAACCCAGACATTCCAAAAAGCCAATAGATCAAAGACCACTAATGCAGAGGGAGGTAAATCTTTTTGAGACGAGGCCCGCTCTAGATATCCCAGTAGGTGCAAGACTGCAATACTTCAAGGATGTCTGGGCGGGAAGTGTACAGAATATGTGGATAGTGGACACTGTGTCTTCAGGTCATCAGTGGACATTCAAGGAATATCCGCCAAGGGACCATATGATTGGGACAAAAATTCCAAAGACAAGGGAAAAAAGACTAATTCTAAAAGAATATGTGTCGAAAATGTTAGATCAAGAGGCGGTTTGTCCAGTTCCGCCTTCAGAAGAAGGTACAGGTTACTATTCTCCAATATTTCTCATAAAGAAGAAGTCAGGAAGCCTAAGACCCGTGTTGGATTTAAAGAAATTAAACAAATTCATTCAAATTCCAAGATTCAAAATGGAGACTCTGTCATCCATAATGATGTGTATGGGGCCAGGAGATTGGATGTCGTCCATAGATTTGAAGGACGCGTATTTTCACGTCCCGGTGCATCCAAAATTTCAGAAGTTTCTTCGGTTTGCGATAGGAGATCTGCACCTGCAATTCGTTTGTCTTCCATTTGGTCTCGCTACTTCTCCTCGAACGTTTTCAAAGGTGCTTCTTGCGGTAATTTCATTGTTACGTCTTCGGGGAATACGCGTCCTTCATTACTTGGACGACATCATTCTCCTGGCCTCATCAGAACAAATTCTGCTTCAGCACCAGGCAGTAGTAATAGAGACATTATCAGATTATGGTTGGATAATAAACCTAGAGAAAAGTCATCTTCGACCCTCACAAAGGATGCTATTTCTGGGGGCGATAATAGACACGGTACATCGCTCTATCTCTCTACCGGAGGAAAAGATGATGAAAATTCAAACATCAGTTCAGAAGGTGATAACAAAGCGAGTGGTTCGAGCAAGGGAGTGTCAGAGTCTGTTAGGCCTCATGTCCTCAACTATTCTCATGGTGTCATGGGCCCATTGGCATTTGAGGCCATTCCAGTTGAACTTTCTGAAACAATGGGACACAGAGAGTATGAAACAGTGGATAGAGATTCCGGGGTCAGTAAAGAACTCTCTGAAATGGTGGTTGAGCAGTCACAATTTGATGAATTGTCGCAGCTTATTCCCTCCAGATTGGAAAATTGTTACGACAGATGCCAGTATTGTGGGATGGGGGGCAGTGCTAGAATCCCAACCAGCTCAGGGGGTTTGGAAGGAAGACTGTCATCAAGCCGTCTCCAATGTACTGGAACTCAGAGCAGCCCATCAAGCTCTATGTCATTTTCTGCCAGAGTTGAAAGGTCATTCAGTCCTTCTAAGAATGGACAATGTATCGGCAGTCTCATATGTGAAGAGACAAGGGGGGACGCACAGCGAAACCCTAATGATGGAGGTTGGTCCGATTATGCAACTGGCTCAGAAGTATTTCAGGGACATTTCGGCTATCTATCTGCCAGGACCACAGAACCAGCAGGCGGATTTTCTGTCTCGTCACCATCTAGACAACAACGAGTGGTCTCTGCATCCGAAAATTTTTCTCCAACTGGTGCGCAAATGGGGGTTACCCCAGATAGATTTGTTTGCCTCACGGAAAAATCACAAGACGCCCCTGTATTATTCAAGGTATCCAGACCAGCAGGCCCTGGGAGTGGATGCGTTGACACACAATTGGAGGTTCAGCAGGGCCTATGCCTTCCCGCCGACTCCGTTGATCTTCAGATTCCTGCAGAAGTTGAGTTACCTCAAAATGGAAGTGATAGCAGTACTGCCATATTGGCCAGCCAGGCCTTGGTTCCCACTACTTCTCCAGATGTCCAAGGAGGATCCATTACCACTGCCAATGATCAGGGATCTTTTGTCACAAGGACAAGTTCATCATGTCAATCTGAAACATCTACAGCTAATGGCCTGGAATTTGAGAGGGCTAGGCTACTAAGTACAGGTTGTACAGTGGAGGTGGTGGAGACGCTGCTCAGGGCCAAGAAGCCGTCAACGACGACCTCATACAACAGAGTATGGAAAGCCTTTCAGACCTTTTCCAACGAACAGGGACTATCATCAGACAATATAAAACCATGCGACCTATTGTTATTTTTGCAAAAGGGTTTGAATCTGAATCTGTCATACTCAACTCTTAGGAGACAAGTATCGGCCATTTCTTCAGTATCAGGAATATCGTGGGCTGCCGAACCATTAGTTAAACAATTTTTTAAGGCTGCGATTAAATTGAGGCCTCCTATTAAACCAAGGTTTCCGAAGTGGGATTTGCCATTAATTTTAGACTTCCTGTCTTCATCTGCTGACTTCCAGAATGATAAAGCAACAATACAAAACCTATCAAGCAAGACAGTATTCCTAATAGCCATTACTTCTGGAAGAAGAATATCGGAGCTGCAAGCATTGTCATGCAAGGAGCCTTATTTAATATTCTTTCAGGATAGAGTGGTATTATTTCCTGTACAGACGTTTCTTCCAAAGTGTTCTTCTCTTTTTCACTTTAATCAAGAGTGGACACTCCCATCATTTGCTTCGCAGGACGATCCCTCGAAGCCTCATTCTCTGGACATCCCATCGACTATTAAGGCATATTTGGAAGCAACAAGTCAAATTAGGGAATCTGACAGACTATTCATTATCCCAACAGGATACAGAAAGGGAAAAATGGCGTCCACAAGGACCTTGGCCTGTTGGGTTGTAAAGTTAATACAGATGGCATATAAGTCAAGAGACTTAGAGCCACCGCAGGACATTAACGCCCATTCAACAAGAAGTATATCTTCTTCGTGGGCAGCATTGAACAAAGTATCACTACTAACTGTATGTAAAGCTGCAAACTGGGCAACTGATCACACTTTTATAAAGCATTATTGTGTTGAGCCAGCCTCTCTATCAACTGTTGATTTTGGAAAGAAAGTTATTTCCTCTGCAACGAATAATGCTGTTTGATTTCAGTTCTATGTTTAGTATATTAAATTTCTGTTCAGCATACCCACCCTGATTTTGTCTAGTTATTGCCCAGCAGTACGCTGACATGGCAAACACTAGGGAAACTGGAAAACTGTGTACTCACCTTGGGTAGTTTTCCTTTCCTAGTGTTTGTCCATGTCAGCGTACGGCCCCGCCCTATGCTGTCGGCTCGATCTAGTAATACGGAATGGCAGTATGGGGTGTCTAAGGGGCTTTATTAATTTATTGTCCTATCAGGGCAAAGGGAGGCGGGGCTTTGCCCAGCAGTACGCTGACATGGACAAACACTAGGAAAGGAAAACTACCCAAGGTGAGTACACAGTTTTCCAGTATCACTAACAATGATCAGAAAAAAAAAAAGACCACAATTAATCACAAGCCTGATCATCATTCAGAAAATTTTGTTTTGCAGTTTAGGTGCACACCATATTGGCCAACACAAAGCACACCGCAGCACCGAGAGATAGCTTAAAAAAAAAGCAAATAAATAAGTGTTGTTGGTTATTAGCAGCTGTGTTACAAAATGCTGGGTATAAGCTGATCAGACCTCCAACGCAATCCAGTGCTAAATAACAAAACCGAGATCAGCGCACAAGGAAAACTTCTAAAGGGCAACCTACACTCCCACAGAGTGATAAATAACACTAGCAAAATGAAGGTGACAGCCAAAAGCAGAGTGAAAGAAGATCGGCAGCTTACCCACGTGTAATGCTACGTACACACATGCGACAACGATCGTTCGTTAAGAACGACGAACGAACTTGTAATTGATGAAAGAACGACCTAACTAAAGTTAGTTTTAAAAGGTGTGTAACGATCTGATCGTTAGAACGAACGTTACATCACAAAAAGCAACTATTGCGCCTGCGCATAAAAAAGAGAAGTTTCACGAAGAAATAGTGAAATGCGCATGTCAAGCCTAGTACGAACGATCGTTTCCAACGATGTACTACTTTTGCAAACGATCGTCGTTGGTTAAAATCCGCCGAGACAGAACTTTCTTTTGTAGCGATTTGGCTCGTTCGTCGTTTGCCTTAATAGTCGGTGGTTCGTTTTTTGTAACGATCGTCGTTGGTAAAGATCGGGGAACGATCGTTACAAACGACTATAGTCGCATGTGTGTACGCACCTTAAGACTCAAGGAGATAAGCACGCTATTCTAGCTGACTGGCTGTCACGCTGCTAAACTTCTCGTTCGTGGAGGAACGCTCCCAGCCGCCCACAGCATTCAGAACAGATAGTTCCGCCTCTTATGCCACCAAGCCAATGAGCATTCTCGAGGCACCAGGCATCACAAATAATACAGCCTGCCAGGAAGTGCGAGGTCTCCTACGTAGAGGAGAGTGGCTCACGCAGCGTACGCGGAGCGCAGTACTTTTCCTACGCCCGCCGGGAACATCTAAAAATGTATGTGCATAAAAGCCAGGTGCGAGATGACTGCCCAGCGCGAGATGGCAGCCGGGCGGGCGCCCAACTTACCTGGGCGGAGCGCCCACCTATTTGATGCTGGGGAGAACACTGTAATTACAGCCAAGTCGGTAATTTACCTCACTGCTCGGTAATTTCAGTTTTCCGTGTGGTAACAGTGTTTATGAATTGACACTTTGCTAAGTGCTCAGGAAAGTCTGCTGTTTTCAGCATAACCGCATGCGGTAATGCTTTATGAATTGAGGCCAATGTATTTATTCTTAAAAGTTCCTGGGAAATCGCTATGCAAAGCACTTTTTCAAGTGTTTTGCGATTTCCCTATACCTGCCATTGAGGCAAAAACGCCTCAAAAATGGTACAAGCAGCGCTTTGCTGAGCGGATCAGAAACGAACTGCTCATATGTAAACTCTCTCATAGGGAATCATTGCACAAGCGCTTTTAGGGCGATTTTAAAAATCGCCAGCTCTTAAAAAAAAATTCTGCAAACGCCCTAGGTGTGAACAAGCCCTAAAGTTATTATGCTGTTGCGTATCTTTCAGAGCAGTGAGGAAGTTCATAGTGCTGGCATGGCCAGATTTCAGCCAAGACCACAGAGGCCATGGCCTAGGGCGCCTCATGACCCAAGGCATTGCAGGCAGTGGGCACATGTACTGTTTGCCATTTGGCACTGGCTGCAGGCTCTGCTTCTGCTCGCGCTGCCGGGTGCCTGCCTGATTGCGTTCGTGGTGCTGTCTCTCTCCTGCCTGGCCTGCTCAGCTGTGCAGTGTGATGTGTACATAGATCACACCGCAGCGGGCGGCAGCAGGCGGGCAGTTCTGGCAAGCAAGGAGCTTCTTCCTACTTGCTGTGCCTGGCCATGGATGCGGCGGGTATTCAGCAAGCAAGTGCACACAGCGATAAAGATGCAGATGCACGTGAGCTGCCGCTTACCTCCTGTCTTGATTCAACCAGGCTGGCTGGTTTAGAGGATACTTCGGTTCCTTCACAATCCCGCCTCCTGAAGTTTCACGTGGAGACAGGAGATGTGCAGGGCAAGGCTCATCACTGCAGCGCTCTTGGAGAGACACGCTGGAAACGGTACTTCTTCCTAGCTGCTTCTGTTGTCATGTGTGAGTGATTTAGATGTGGATTCGCACCCTGTTTGTGCTGGAATGCTGTGGGGGATGTGAGGGAAGGGGGGAGCAGTTGCTGGGGACTCGGGGCAGAGGTTTCTCTGGTCTGGCCTGTGTCATGGGGAAGGGGTCGCTCATGGCTGACTGCCTGTTATAGGCAGTATATATGACTCATGTTCATGCCATCCTTTGACCTGAGCGACAGGCGCCGGCTTCCTGGGAGCGCACAGGGCTGGTTCTCTCATGAAGCAAGGTGAAACATTTGCATCAGGTGGCAGAGATTAAAGGGGCAGCATTTTTGTACTGACAGCATGCAGTCCGAGTAGGAGGAGAACTAGACTCACAGCCTACCAGTGTGCTATTGTGTTGAGCTGCAGCATGTCATATGAGAACGTAAAATGAAGCAGAGTAAATTGTAGGGAGCTGTGCGATCATTCCAAATCGGGAGGGCGCATCCTCACAAGATTGCCTCATGCAGCAAAAAGTCTAGAACCGGCCCTGGGGGTGCACGTGCATTCATCTACTCTGGACTGGCCCTGGCTGCATTTCTACCTGGCTGCGGGCTCCAAGTCCATCTGTGGCTGTTGCGAGTAGCTCCACCTCTGTACCCCTGGTCCCGCTAAGGGTGACGAGGGCGAAGACTCCAGGAACCTGCCTCTTGCAGAGCGTGTGTGAGCCGTGTGTGCCAGTAGTGCCGCCCCTCACTCACAGGCGATGTATGATTGGATGGCTCAGCCTGCTTCAGTGGGGGATGCAGGCTGCTCTGGAGCTGCGCTGCCTCAAATCAGAGACTTGTCTCTCCTGAATCCCGGCCATCGTTTATCCCCAGCTACACTGTGGACAAGCCAAGCAGAAAAGTAAGGTTTCCCAACTGCCTCCCGGGGAAGGAGGGGGGGCAGTCAGGGCAGGGTGCTTATCTATACACTAAAGGGGGATCTGCCTATATACACTATTTATCTGCCTAGCCTATATATGCTAAAAGGGGGATCTGCCTATATACACTAAAGGAAGGGGGGATTGGCCTATATACACTAAAGGAAGGTGGGGATCTGCCTATATACACTAAAGGAAGGGGGGATTTGCCTATATACACTAAAGGAAGGGGGGATTCTGCCTATATACACTAAAGGAAGGGGGGATTCTGCCTATATACACTAAAGGAAGGGGGGGGGGGAATCTGCCTATATACACTAAAGGAGGGGGGATCTGCCTATATACACTAAAGGAAGGGGGGATTCTGCCTATATACACTATAGGAAGGGAGGATTCTGCCTATATACACTAAAGGAGGGGGGGGGGGGGGGGGAATCTGCCTATATACACTAAAGGAAGGGGGGATTGGCCTATATACACTAAAGGAAGGTGGGGATCTGCCTATATACACTAAAGGAAGGGAGAATTTGCCTATATACACTAAAGGAAGGTGGGATCTGCCTATATACACTAAAGGAAGGGGGATTTGCCTATATACACTAAAGGAAGGGGGGATTTGCCTATATACACTAAAGGAAGGGGGGATTCTGCCTATATACACTAAAGGAAGGGGGGGGGAATCTGCCTATATACACTAAAGGAGGGGGGGGGGGTCTGTCTATATACACTTAAAGGGGCCATCGTTTATCCCCAGCTACACTGTGGACAAGCCAAGCAGAAAAGTAAGGTTTCCCAACTGCCTCCCGGGGAAGGAGGGGGGGGGGGCAGTCAGGGCAGGGTGCTTATCTATACACTAAAGGGGGATCTGCCTATATACACTATTTATCTGCCTAGCCTATATATGCTAAAAGGGGGTTCTGCCTGTATATACTAAAGGTGGGATCTGCCTATATACACTAAAGGAAGGGGGGATTGGCCTATATACACTAAAGGAAGGTGGGGATCTGCCTATATACACTAAAGGAAGGGGGGGGAATCTGCCTATATACACTAAAGGAGGGGGGGGGTCTGTCTATATACACTTAAGGGGGATCTGACTATATGGACTATCTGCCTAGCCAATATACACTAAAAGGGGGATCTGCCTATATACACTAAAGGAAAGGGGGGGGGGGTCTGCCTATATACACTAAAGGAGGGGTGATCTGTCTATATACACTAAATGATGGGGGGATCTGCCTATATATACACTAAAGGAAAATATTTTGTCCTGTCTAAATTAAGCGAGATTCCTATTACAGAGTGAGAAGAAACCAATGTACAACTCAAGATGTAATATGCAGAAAGTGATCACACCTTCAAAGATAAACTCCCAACTCCCCACCCAACCTAACCACTACACCCCCAACAATCCTCATCTCATCTCCTTAACTCCAGAAGTGTGCAGTAGTCCCCATGTCCCTAGCATGGGTATTAATCAAAGAGAATATGTGACTGCAATAAAGATTCAGACAGTGTGTATGGCTAGAGCCCCTAGGGTACCCAGAAGATCCTCCGTAGCATACCATCCAGTGTACTTAAAAGGTTCCATTAGAGACACAATGGCTATCATTCATAAAGCATTCCTGCATGCGGAAATGCTGAAAACAGCCGACTTTACCGAGCACATAGCAAAATGTGTATTCATAAAGGCTGTTTCCACATGTAAAGCTGACATTCCCGAGCAGAGCGATAAATCACCGCCTTGTGCGGTGACTATCGTAACAAATGTAACAAAATGTTAATTCATAAAGATTAACGCAAGTGGTATGAGGACTAGGGATGCTCATTCGGATTCCACGGAAATGCATTTCCGAAATTCCGATCGGAAATTGCATTTCCGCATCGGAATGCGGAAATCGGTAATGCAAGTGCCCTAGGCGGATTTCCGCCGGAAATCGCGGAAATTTCCGCCGGAAATCGCGGAAATTCCACCCGACTTTAACATTGATTTTCTCAAAAACTATAAGGTCTTTTTGAAAACTTTTTTTTGCATCTTGTTCACAAGATTCGTTTTAATAAACCCTGAAAATGTGGTGTTTCTAGGACTTAAGGGGGCTTTGCTATTAACCGCTAAAGTCGGCGGATTTTTACTGTAATGTAAAATGCAGAAAATCTGCATCTGCCTATTTTCTGCATTTTACATTACAGTAAAAATCCGCCGACTTTAGCGGTTAATAGCAAAGCCCCCGTAAGTCCTAGAAACACCAAATTTTCAGGGTTTATTAAACAGAATCTTCTGAACAAGATGCAAAAAAAGTTTTCAAAAAGACCTTATAGTTTTTGAGAAAATCGATGTTAAAGTCGGGCGTAAATTCCGCATTGGAATGCGGAAATTGATAGCGGAAAGCGGAATCGGTAATCGGTACATGACGGAATGCGGATTTACCGCGGAATCGGAAATTGACATTCCGACCATCCCTAATGAGGACGGGAAATACCGCTCCCTTGGATGTGGCGATAACCATGTCCCTCACTAATAATAATAACCAGGCCTAATCTTGGTGGAGGGCTGTTTCACTTCACTTCACTGCTGGAAATTGTGAGCTCTGATTATATTATATTGCTGTTGTTTGTAAATTTGTGTTTTGCTGCTTTGATATCTGGTGGCTTGTGCATTGCAGTTCATCAGATATCTAGCAGCAAGTGTTAGTTTTAAAAGTTTTTAAAAGTTCATTTTTTTCTCTAGTGTGCTTGCAGCAGCAGGCAGGTAATTAGCTAGGGGGGGGGGGGGGGGGGGGATTAGCTGTAACAGGAGGTATTTGGTCAGCTTCAGGACTCAGTACTGAGCTTGCTCAGTCTGTGGCTTGCTCACTAAGTGGCTTCGGCACAAGTGGCATAGGCGTTAAAAACAGGTGTTACAACACAGGCACAAAGAGAGAGGTGAGAGGAAGCAGGTAAGGACTAAAAAAAAAATAAAAATAAAAAAACTTCAATCAATATTGCGTTTTTTTGCATTGGTTAGAATGTGCTAACACGTTGTGGTGTAGTCTTTTAGTTTAAGGACTCCACCCGAGCTTCACTCACTCCCCCTCCTCCTCTCCCCCCCAACTTTACTCGCTCCCCCTCCTCCACCCCAATTTTACTCGCTCCCCTCCTCCACCCCAACTTCACTCACTCCCCTCCTCCACCCCAACTTCACTCGCTCCCCTCCTCCACCCCAACTTCACTCGCTCCCCCTCCTCCACCCCAACTTCACTCACTCCCCCACCTCCACCCCTCCCCCTCTTCCACCCCAGCTGCACTCACTCCCAAACTTCACTCACTCTCCCGTTTCAACTTTTACCGCCACAGTTTACTTTAAATAAAATTTCCCCACACAATAGTCATTATGTTGGACAATGCAGTACAGTGTACATCCTGCAGCATGTATGCATGCCTTGATCAGCGGATTGAGGGTGTTTACTGTTGCCCTGGGTGTGTGCGTGTTGCTCAGTTAGAGGCGGAAGTTGCAGAGCTAAATAAGCATCTCGCAACACTGAGACGCATACACAACATGGAGATGAGCTTGGATCTCACGATCCAGACACTGGATGGAACCGGTGAAGATGAGGTGGGTGGAGTAAAGCTGGAGCAAGAAGCAGAGGTAGCCGCTAGTTGGGTCACAGTTAGAAGGGGTATGGGAAAAAGTGGCAGGGAGGCTAGTCCCGAGTTGTCCCTCACTAATAAGTATGCTTGTTTGCGTAATATTGGGGAGGATGATTCAGGAGTAGCAATGCTGCAGCAGGATGTGCTCCTTAGCAACCAAGAGGCAGACTGCTGCAACGAGAAAGGCAATAGGAGTGCAGCTAAGGCTAGACAGGTACTGGTGGTAGGGGATTCAATTATTAGGCGCACAGATAGGGTAATCTGTCGAAGAAACCGTGAATGCCGTACAATCTGTTGCCTCCCGGGTGCTCGGGTTCGGCATGTAGCGGAAATAATTGACAGATTATTGGGTGGGGCTGGGGAAGACCCAGCTGTCATGGTACACATTGGCACCAATGACAAAGTTAGTGGGAGATGGAAGGTCCTCAAAAATGATTTTCAGGTACTTGGAGATAAACTTAAAGCAAGGACCTCCAAGGTGGTGTTCTCTGAAATACTGCCAGTGCCACGTACTACATCTGAGAGACAGAGGGAGCTTAGGGAGTTAAATAAGTGGCTGAGAAATTGGTGTAGGAAGGAAGGGTTTGGGTTCCTGGAGAACTGGGCAGACTTTGCAGTCGGCTACAGGTTCTACAGCAGGGATGGGCTGCACCTTAATGGGGAGGGTGCAGCTGCATTGGGGGAGAAGATGGCTAAACGGTTGAAGGAGATTTTAAACTAGGATCTGGGGGGAGGCGGGAGGATAAAGTCTCAATATGTAGACAAGATAAGGTAAAAAAACAGTGGGAGCCTAACATGGGGGGGGGTGGAGAGGGCGGTGGGGACAGTATAAAGATTAAGGAGGTTGGTAAAACTTCAAGTAGCCCATTTCATGTAAACAAAATTGGTAAATGTGGTGGTAAAAATATAAAGTGCATGGTAACCAATGCTCGGAGCCTTGCAAATAAAATAGACGAACTAGAGTTCATTCTGAATGACAAAGGCTATGACATTGTGGGAATAACCGAGACATGGATGGATGAAAGCCATGACTGGATAGCTAATTTAAAAGGATACAATGTGTTTAGGAGGGATAGAACAGGGAAAAAAGGTGGAGGGGTTTGTCTCTTTGTTAAGAATTCTTTTACAGCTGTCCTCAACGATGAGATGGAAGAAGATTGCGAAGATGTGGAGTCCGTTTGGGTAAATATTCATGGTGGAAATAAAAGTTGCCAATTGCTTAATGGGGTATGCTACAGACCACCTCATATTATTGAAGCTGCAGAACTGCGATTACTACAGCAAATTAAAAAAGCTGCAAGTAAAAATGAGGTCATAGTTATGGGCGACTTCAACTTTCTAGACATTGACTGGGGTATTGAGGCTACCCATTCTGGTAAAAGCAGCAGATTTCTGGCAGCACTACAGGACAATTACTTGACTCAAATGGTAACGGAACCAACTAGGGGGAATGCGTTACTGGATCTGATCATTTCTAGACCAGATAATGTATCAAATGTGCAGGTTCAAGAACATTTGGGAAATAGTGATCACAACATGATAACGTTTGATCTGGTGACTGATAGGCCACGGGGCAGCGGGACCATAAACTATGAATTTTAGAAAAGCAAAGTTCAATCAAATTAGGCAGGCACTAAGTTTGGTGAACTGGGATAATGTACTACAAGGGGAGGACACTGAAGGGAAATGGCAAGCTTTTAAACTTATTCTCAATCAATATTGTAGTATGCATATCCCATATGGAAACAAAATGTCTAGGAATAAAAAAAGGCCTCTATGGATGAATAGAAAGGTTAGGGATAAAATGAAGAGGAAAAGGAATGCCTATAAGGTCCTAAAACAGGAGGGGACCAAGGCTGCACTAAGCAATTATAAGGAGTGCAATAAAAATGGTAAAAAAGAAATTAGACTGGCAAAGATCGAAGCTGAAAATCAAATCGCTAGGGATATCAAATCTAACCCAAAAAAGTGTTACAAGTACATCAACTCTAAAGAAAAGAAAGGTTGACTGTATAGGACTCCTAAATGATGAGGGTGGGAACTCAATGGTGGATGACCAAGGTAAAGCAGAGTTATTAAATGCTTACTTTGCTTCTGTCTTCACAAAGGAAACAGCACTGTTGCAAATTACAGAGGCAGAAGAGTCTCAATCTTCTAACTGTAATATTAAATACTTAACGCAGGAAGAAGTGAAGGCAAGACTAAATAAATTAAAAATAGACAGGGCACCCGGCCCAGATGGCATGCACCCTCGGGTCCTAAGGGAATTAAGTTCAGTTATAGCTAAACCCCTTTATCTTATCTTTTGTGACTCTCTTGCAACTGGCAGAGTCCCAGTGGATTGGCGTACAGCCCACATTTTCCCATTATTTAAGAAGGGCAAAAAATCAGATCCAGGAAATTATAGACCTGTAAGCTTAACATCAGTTGTATGCAAACTATTTGAGGGGTTACTAAGAGATACTATACATGACTTCATAATAGAAAATAATCTTATTTCTCAGCATCAACATGGGTTTACTAAAGACAGGTACTGTTTGACTAACATGCTCAGCTTTTATGAGGTAGTGAATGCTAATATGGATATTGGGAATGCTGTAGATGTGATATACTTGGACTTTGCAAAGGCCTTCGACACTGTTCCCCACAAAAGTCTGGTGCAAAAGTTGAGGATGCAAGGACTAGGGAAGAGTCTGTGTGCATGGATAGGGAACTGGCTAATGGACAGAAAACAAAGAGTTGTGGTCAATGGATCGTACTCAAAATGGGAGACTGTTAGCAGTGGGGTCCCACAGGGGTCTGTACTGGGTCCAGTGCTCTTCAATTTATTTATTAATGACCTAGTAGATGCAGTAGTGAGCAATGTTGCTATTTTTGCAGATGATACAAAATTGTGCAGAATCATCAACTCTCAGGAAGATAGTGTCATATTGCAACAGGATCTGGATAGGATGGCTATGTGGGCACATACATGGCAGATGAAATTCAATGTTGAAAAATGTAGTCATGCATTTTGGTCGTACCAATGGTCTAGCACCATACAAAATAAATGGGATACAGTTGGGGACATCAAACTTGGAGAAGGACTTAGGAGTACTCATCGACAACAAGTTAAATAATCGTACTCAATGCCAAGCCGCTGCAGCTAAAGCTAACACAATTTTGGGATGCATTAAAAGGGAAATAAAAACTCGAGATGCTAGCATAATATTGCCCCTGTTTAACTCTCTAGTAAGGCCACATCTGGAATATGGAATTCAGTTCTGGGCACCACATTACAAAAAAGATATTGCAGTTTTAGAGCAGGTACAGAGACGAGCAACAAAATTGATACGTGGGATGGAAGGTCTCGCTTACCAAGAAAGGTTAGATAAACTGGGTTTATTTAGTCTAGAGAAAAGACGCCTTAGAGGAGATCTAATTAACATGTATAAATACATCAGAGGGCAATATAATAGCTTGGCAGATGAGCTTTTTGTCCCTAGGCCTTCTCAAAGGACTAGAGGACATGATCTGCGCATGGAGGAAAAACGTTTTAGCCATTTATTTAGGAAAGGGTTCTGTACAGTAAGAGTGATTAAGATGTGGAATGCATTGCCACAGGAAGTCGTTATGGCAAACTCTATACCTGCATTTAAAGGGGGCTTAGATGCTTTCCTTGCGTTGAAAGACATCCATGGCTACAATTACTAGGTAATGCCTAATGATGTTGATCCAGGGATTTTATCTGATTGCCATCTGGAGTCGGGAAGGAATTTTTCCCTTTTGGGGCTAATTGGACCATGCCTTGTAGGGGTTTTTTCGCTTTCCTCTGGATCAACAGGGATATGTGAGGGAGCAGGCTGGTGTTGTACTTTGTACTGGTTGAACTCGATGGACGTATGTCTTTTTTCAACCAAAATAACTATGTAACTATGTTAAGTTAATGGAGACGCAGACCTCCCAGGCAGCTGCAGTAGACCGGAACACGGAGAAATGTATCAACTCGGCAGCTTCCTGTGTTTCCGCATGCCTACCGCCTGCCTAGTTCGGGAAATCTCCACACTGCTATCGCACCTGTACACTTTTTTATGAATGACCACACAGAAATGTAAAATCCCGAAAGCGGTGTTTTCCCGCACTGATTTTCATTACCGACCACACTTTTATGAATGATAGCCTATCTCAGACCTAGAGAAAGACAGGTATCCTTTACAGACACAACAGCATTTAAAGCAGTGGTCCTCCAAACTAAAGCCCGCACCACCCATCCACATGCTAGAAGCCAGTGAGCAGTTATTCGCTGGCTTCAAATCCAATTCTGCGTAAGTTGACACTGTTCTCCAACTGAATGGGAGGTTGTGACCTGGGTATGCTTCACTGTCTGGTGCACAACAACGTTCATTGGGGTGCCGCATGACTGAATAGCTGCTGCTAAGAGTACTCTGGGCATGACTGGGGGGAATTAATACCTAGATTCAATGTAATGTTTTTCAACATCAGTTTATGTATGTTCCGGCCCCCCAGCAGTCTGAAGTATGTTGTTCTGGCCCTTGACAGAAAACGTTTGGGTACCCCTGATTTAAAGATTACTTGAAGTTAAAATGACAGGCTCTGTCTGAATGAGATCAGATGGAGGTGTTGCAGGGCTAAATATGTACATGTCTTGACATCTTCAGGGCACAGGTGATGCTCCGCCCCCTTCCTCAGCAGTGTGGCAGCGGCCATGTCATGTTGTCAGAGCCTTGGCGATAATTTTGAAGAAAAAAAACCCACCAGAAACAATTCTGAAAGGAAGGCGGAACGATCACCTGCCTGAAGGGAAGATGTCACGGCAGGTGAGTATTTAACCCCGTGACCCCCTCAATACTCCATCAGTCAGACAGAGCCTGTCATTACAGGCTCTCTCAATATGGCTTTAAGTACTCTTTCACTAATATCTATCTAGCCCTTCAGTAAATCAACCACACAGAATTATTTCATTATAATTAGATGGAGAGTTCAACGACACTTCAAAGTGCTGCATTGATTTAAGCAATAAATGATAAAAGCACCATTTAATTGTTCCTATATTGACACGTATCTGTGTGATCCATCCCACAGCGATTTCACAATAACCGGTAACGCAGCTTCTAACTCTATTCAGATGTTCAGTATATCAGCAGCAAAGCTCTTCATGTGGCTGCCAGCCTGGAATGGAATACAGGCTGGTTTGGATTGCAGCACACTTCCTGGATGGTCATATTCATCAGGACAGAACCTGAAGGCAGCAAACCTGAAATCACCATTTATCCTGGCGCTGTAAATGTATTTGTACAAACAGCTAATGTGAGCAGCTGAACTTGTCTTAATATTATTCTCCTGTACTTCCCTGCAACTCACAGCGGGAGAGGGAAGGGCAGCTTAGCATTGCTAATAGGGGAGCTGTCTAAGCAGAGGAAAAATGTGTGCTTGTGTGCTGCTTCTCTTCACAGTTCGGCGAGCAGCATGGACACTGGATATGGTTGTGTGATCAGGTTGTATTGGCTGGGGTGGAGAAAAAGCAAGGTCAGGTAGCTGGTTGAATTCTCTGACTAGCTTTCTAGAGCCATGTACAAAGGACAAGTTTGTCCTGGATGATTCTTCTCACTTCAGTCAAAACCACACCCCATTATGTCATGTGGGGATCACAGCACCGTGCATGCTCGACGGTCCGTTTAAAAACAAGTTTGTCGCTATAGACGTACATGACTTCTGGTCTGCGCCGGTCGCTGCACGAGCCGCACGGTAACATAGGTATGTGCTTGTGTTACATAGGGTTCTTCCGGCGCAGCACACCGCACTGCAGGCAATGGCTATCATTCATAAAAGAGTGGTCGGTAATGCAAATCAGTGCGGGAAAACACCGCTGCCGGTATTTTACACTTCTGTGTGGTTATTCATAAAAAAAGTGCACAGTTGCGATAGCAGTGCGGAGATTCCCCGAACTAGGCTGGCGGTAGGCAGGCGGTAGACTTGCGGAAACACAGGAAGCTGCCGAGTTGATACATTTCTCTGTGTTCCGCTCTATTGCAGCTGCCTGGGAGGTCTGTGTCTCCATTAACTTAACATGGTTATCGCCACATCCAAGGGAGCGGTATTTCCCGTCCTCATACCGCTTGCGTAAATCTTTATGAATTAACATTTTGTTACATTTGTTACGATAGTCACCGCACAAGGCGGTGATTTATCGCTCTGCTCGGTAATGTCAGCTTTTCATGCAGAAAGAGCCTTTATGAATGAATATCTTGCTATGTGTTAGGTAAAGTCGGCTGTTTTCAGCATTTCAGCATGCGGAAATTCTTTATGAATGTGATTTAACCCATAGACTTTAATTGCCCTAGCAGTAGGCTGCGGTAAAATGCGGAAGGGCCCTAAGAGTAAGGCTGGCATTTTTGAAACATATAAGGCAACGGGGGCAAGCCCAAGCCGCCCTAATGTGAACCAATTGCCAGTTAGACATACCAAGGTGGGTGAAGATACTCTGTGCAGTAGCCTCTGCCCCACCCATGTGCACAGAGCTTCCAATCCCAATCCTTGATCTTGGAGTCTTCTCCACTTCTGCATCCGTTTTGCTCCAATTTTCCTTGCACTGGTTTTGATGAATCTGCTTCACTGCTTCAACTCACATGGGTTAGAAATGACGAACTATGAACATATAAAACTGTGCCGGAGGAATTATAAATTCATATGGAATTACAGCACACTTGGCCTTTATGTGAACCATGAAACCTGAAACAAGCTCATAAAATGCAAATGATAAAACCCGTATGCAGGCAGGAATGCCTTCTTGGCTTTGGAACAGAAATCGGAACCCCAGAAACATCTGGATGGCTTTGGGAACATTTTCATCTTTATGCCAAATTTGGAGTGACAGTGCCGGGGAGCATCTCTCCCTAAACATTTCTTGTCTTATGACAATGACTGCAAGAAGTGATGTGCCTGGTGGTAGTGATAAAATTGTCCAAAATTGGAAGGCCAGTGCTTCTATTAACCACTTAAGTACCAGCGGTCTCTGCCCCCTTAAGGACCAGAGAACACTGGTAGAAGATACGGCGGAATACCGACGAATTGCCGCACTTACCTGCTGCAATCGCCATCCACGCCGCATGTCGGGAACCTCAGCCACTCACTCTACCGACTCTATGACAGCAGAGTTGCTGTGAGCCGGTCAGGAGCCGCTTTCATTGGCTCCTGACCCTGCCTATCGTTGTAAGCCATTGGGAGCTGCTTACCTTGATAGACAGGGTCAGGAGCCAATGAAATCGGCTCCTGACCGGCTCACAGGGCTCTGCCATTATAGAGATGGCAGAGCGAGTGAGCTGCAATAATGAGACAGTGGCGAGATCGTCGGGAGCGATGAAAGCGGTGAGAATGCGTGGCGTTGGTATATTGAAATCTACGCCCTCAATTAGCGCGGGTCCTTATCTAGATAAGGCAAAGAGGGGCAATTCCCCTGTCCCCCGAGCACTGCCGGGCCCCCGGCCTACCCCTGAACCGTTCCCTCCCAGGGGCCCCTGCACAATAGCAGCATTGGTATGTCACCTGTCCCGGCACACTGTCCCGCTCCTTCGTGCTTCTGTCTTCTTCCTGTTGTCTGTCTCTTGTGACCAACACGTCATTACTGTTACGCATTACATATGCCAGTCACAAGAGGCAGGCAGTAGGAAGAAGACAGGAGCAGCGTGCCAGCTGCCGGGACAGTTCAGTGATGATGCTAGTGTTGTGCAGAGGCCCCGGGGAGCACGTAGGAGTCAAAGGGGGGGAAAGGGGGGCAGCTGTCGGTTTGAGGGGCCCTGGGAGCTGAGTTTGACTGGGGTGGCCCAGGTTACCTTTTCCCTGTGGTCCCACTGGGCATTAAACCGGCTCTGTGTACCAGACTTATCTTTCTCAAATAATCAATAACATAAACAGGGAAAACAAGCCAAGATTCACTGATAAAACTCCACCAATTAAGTGTGGAAATAGATTTTAAACACCCATTCATGAAAGACTATGGGCTTGATTCACAAAAGAGTGCTAACTGTTAGCACGGCCGTTTTCGCGCGAATTTTCGCATTGCGCGCGATCACGAATTTTAACTTTTTCGCGCGCAAACGCGAATTTTCGCGCGAAAAAGATATCGATTTCGCGGTAAAATTCGCGTTAGCGCGCGAAAACGTTATCGTTTCGCGCGAAAATTCGCGATCGCACGCAATGCGAAAATTCGCGCGAAAACGGCCGTGCTAACAGTTAGCAACCTTTTGTGAATCAAGCCCTATGTATTAACCTTGTGTCTGGTCTGCACTGTTTCCAGCTTTGTGCCAAGCATTTCTTCCTACCTTTCCTGAACTTCCAAGCTTTACCAGATGTTACTAAGTTTTATGCATAGTGTCTCTATAGAGCTCATTCCTCTTCTGAGCACCTTATCACACAATTACCATTACAATAGTGACTGCAGAATGACTGAACATTTTGTGGAAGGCCTGAAGGGAAACCTGCTGTAAATTACTCCAGGAAGCCAGTGCCTGACAGAAATATGACTTCGCTCTACATCTGCACCACCGTAACCCGGAGTGAACCGTAGCTGCAGCTGACGTTTTGGTTCTAAAACAGATTTATTGTTGTAGAAAATGCGCAATATTACCTTCTTTGAAATTAATCTTGGAAATATCAGATCACAGGATATAAAACGTGTTGCGGGATTAGACTCTGTGCTCGACGTGAACCATTACCCTTTTTCAATAGGTTGTCTGCATTACATATGGTATGTGTTATTGACGGCAAAGTGGCACAGAAGAGGGATTAGAAGGGAAGTATACGGTTTAATGAAAACTTAACTTGGGGAGGGGGGATTTTTATTAATGAAAGTAAAACTGAAGCAGCAGAATGTTTCAAGGAAAGATTTTTACTAATGAAACTCGGCTGAGGCTCTATTGTGTGTACAGCGGGCCAGCGATCAGCCTGGCACATTGTTTTGGTCAAATGCTGCCCAAGAGAATTGTTCTCCTCACTCACCCCGCCTGCCGCGTGACATGCTGCTATCTCACCTGCTACATAGAAACAGAACAGGCAGGCTAGTGACATGTCCTGTACAGTAACGGCACTGCAATGTTGCCCAAGAGAATTGTTCTCCTCACTCACCCCGCCTGCCGCGTGACATGCTGCTATCTCACCTGCTACATAGAAACAGAACAGGCAGGCTAGTGACATGTCCTGTACAGTAACGGCACTGCAATGTTGCCCAAGGGATTGAGTCCCAATCCCTGCTGGGCCTCGTACTTATGCATGAGGCCTAAGTAGCTAATTGCATTCACCTGTTGGGGATAGTCTGTAAAATAATGGTGCCCATGCAGAAGTTGTAAGGACAGATCGACCAAGAGACAGACTCTGATTGGAGAGAGATCTATTGTCTGTCCATACACCACAGGCTGATTCCCAATCGATTTCAGCATAAAATCTCTCAGGAATTGGCCTTGTGATGACGCGTCTGCCGCCTCGCCGCCCCCCTGCTGTCCTCCCAAAGTAAAATGTTCCCCCTGTTGCAGTATACTTTACCTGTCCGTCGCTGGCTCCGTACTCCTTCCACATACACACATCGCACGTGGTTGCCATCGTATACGTAGATATGTAACGTCACACACCACGTGGGCCGCGTGTATGCGGATGGAGTCCGTAGTCAGTGACTGACAGGTGAAGTACACTGCACCAGGCACTGGGGGGAACATTTTACGTTGAGGGGGAAAGCGCTAGGGGTTCTGTCACTGGTCCCAATATTGCCGCTGTTACCGCCGCGTACCAGATCGAGCAAGTCGGTTCTACATCTTGCAACATGTCCGATCGATACATGCAACCAATCTAGGCCCGAAATTGGTCGCATCGTCGATCGGACATGCTCTTGGTAGCACAGATTTTCATCTGATTATAATAATGGAATCAGATAGTCGATTGGCTGCCAAGTCGCCTGATGTATAGTCACCTTTAGTATGAGTCAGCTAGGCTTGGGATAAATGCAAATAATGAGCTTGATTTCTCAATGGAGGTTAGAAGACAAAATGAAGGGTCAAAATGAAAGGCTAATTGGTTCTCCTATTTCTTGTTAAAGTGGGATGAAACTCTCTCTATAAAACTCTTGTACCTATTGTTAGGTACAAGAGTGTGATGCTGGGCATACACGATACATTTCTGCGGCCCGATTAGCCGGCGGATCGACTCCCGCGCGTCCTCGATCGTCCCCGCGCGTGCGCTGGATCGATTCCCGCTCGTCCCCGCGGGCGCTTATCTTCTGCTCTTTTTTCGCTATTGCGCTTATCGAGCGCAGAATCGATCCGGCGGGTCATCGGACACGTCGGATATTATCAATCGAGCCGCCGATGGCTCGATTGATAACAAAAAACAACCCGTGTATGCCCAGCATAAGTTTAATATACTGTATATGTATAACCTGGCTGATCCTTCAGTGCCATTGCAAGGGCTGACACGTCACTGATAAATGACAAAGGCTGATGAGTCACTGATAAATGAACCTGAACTGTGTGGCTTTTCACTGGCCCAAACATGCTCACATCACAGTGACTAACAGGGTGTTTGGGCAAATTTACATTTATGTGTTTGACAGCATTTTTACAACGCATTGCTGCATGCATTTTTTCATGCATGTGGACCCACTATATAGAAAAGGGCATGAAAATGCACAGCAACTGTATGTATTTTTATGCGCTGGCAGCATAAACCCATCCATCTACCATGTATATTGGTAGGTGAACAGAGGCGCCAGAAGGATAAAAGTACATACAATTTTAAAAAAATTGCTGGGAGGAAGTGGTGGACTCGCCTCCGTTAAAGCAGACACCAAGGACTGTAAATATATAGATATACACATTTATTAAAAATACCCCAAAGATGCAACGTGTTTCGCGGGCACAACCCATTTCTTCAGGCAATAAGCAGGGGATAAACAACAGCAATTCAGTTATAGCAAGCAGAGCACCTCATCTACCACGGTCAGATCCGAGCAGCCCCCCCCCCCCCCCCCCCCCGCTCTTCAGGATAGGAGAGAATCTAATTATTGATGATCTGCAGTATCACCAAGAATGCAGATATATACCTGATTATTGATGATCTGCAGAATCACCAATAATACAAGTATAACTAACCTCTGGACACCTGATAATAAATGACAATAAAGACAGTACTAATTCACAAGAGCGTGGAAATATCCACCACACAGCAATTCTTCAGAGGTGTGGTTACCTCTGAATGGGAACCCCGTATGTGAGATCCTCAACCAGGCAGAGAGGAATCTCAGCCCCAGGCAGTAATCGTCTGCTAGGGCAGGCGTCTCGGAGAGGCAAGCCTCAGGGATAACCCACCAGTGGGAGACGTCCCACTGGAGGCAGAAAGGTCAGACAAGCAGAGGTTCGGCAACAGAGAGACAGCAACAGTACAGGAACAGAAGGCTGATTCAGAATCGGTAAACAAGCAGGGTCGGCAACTTTGAATCAGATAGGCAGAGGTACAAGATCGACAAGAGAAGAGAGTAGTCAGGGAAAGCCAGAGTCAAAAACACAGATAAATATACAATATAATCCTAACTGAGGTGTGACGTCCTTGGTATCAACAGCTAGGGACTAAGCTAAGGTCTGAGCGTTTACACCGAGGTATTCACGACAGCAGACAAGGAGCATCTGCAGACTAGCTCCTTATATACTGGGAGCGCATCTACAGCGCCACCCAGCCAATCCCACGACTAGTAGGAGTCAGCTGACTCCCCGTCAAGCTGCATAAAGGTCCTGCCGCTGGGCGCGCGCACGCGTAATGCGTGCCCTGTTTGCGGCCGAAGGACCTGACTGTAACAGCGTGGCGGGGACCGCCGCCGGCTGCTCCGTGGAGACGGCGTCCATGCCGCTCTCTGCCGCAGCGAAATCCCCACCGCCCGTTACAGTAACCTATAACTAGGTGGCTCACTGTTTTAATATGTAATTCATAACTGTGACTTCACCCCAGGAATGAAACCAAAGGGTTGGAGTTATGAAAAGAAAGAAATATTTGGTGTATAATGCGCTCAGTGCTCATTACTTGGATGAGCTGATGCACGGTCCTCTGACTATGTACACCAGCAAAACAATAAGCTGGGATGCAAGGTGAATAGAGTTGGAATGTGCCAGTGGCATAGATAGAGATCATGGGGCCCCATAGCAAAATTTTCATTGGGCCCTTAGAACTAGGCACTCTTAACCAGTTCACCCCCAAGAGTTTTTACCCTAACGGACCAGAGCAATTTTCACCTGTCAGTGTTCCTCCCTTTTATTCCCTAATAACTTTATTACTACTTATCACAAGAAAATGATCTATACCTGTTTTTTTTTGCCACCAATTAGGCTTTCTGTGCGTAGTACATTTTGCTAAGAATTTTTTTTTTATTCTAAATGCGTTCATCTAACGGGAAAAATTAGAAAATAATGGAAAACATTTATTATTTCTCGGCCATTATAGTTTTAAAATTAAACGTTCTCCTGTGGATAAAACCGACACATTTAATTTGCCCAGTTGTCCCAAATATTAAACTGTCCCTATCACAATGTAATTCGACAATATATTATTTGGAAATATAGGTGTTATTTTTCTGGGCTTTTTTTTTGTCCGTTCCATAATTAAGTAAAAGTAATTTTAAAAGTAATAAGTAAAAGTAATTTTCCCTCATAAAATATAGATTAAGGCAACTATTTATCTATTTTTTTCTTGGGGGGGGGGGGGGGGGGGGGCCTTTGGAAGTGTAAGTTATTAATTGTATTAATATTGTGTTTCATGTATGTGTAATTTTTACTTTTTGGCCACAAGATGGAGCTAGTGAACACTTTCCCAGTTAATAGGAAGTGTTCACTTTTTTTTTTTACTATTTAACTAGCTGTGACTATTTCCTGTTTTATGAATGGACGTGGCCGCTGATTGTGGTCACATCCATTCATTCCAGGCATTGCGATTGGGTAGAGGACAGCTCGGTCCTCTTCCCCAATCACTGAACACAGAATTCCGCCAGAAACGGCGGCTGCAGCGGCGCGTACACGTGTGGAGCGGTTACCTCACCGAGCCTACAGCAAGCGTTAGTACCAGACAAGACAGATAGAAGGAGTAGCCAGTAGCAACCGCAGCTCTGGCCTACACTCCCAGACAGAGTACAGAAGGAACCACCGCCGCTACCGCTAGGGCGAGTGCGATCCCAACAGACAGAACGATTTCCTGTCGACCGCCGCTGGCGACAAGACAATCGCAAGACAGAAGGAGTAACCAGTAGGAACCGCAGCTCTGGCCTACACTCCCAGGCAGAGTACAGAAGGAACCACCGCTGCTACCGCTAGGGCGAGTGCGATCCCAACAGACAGAACGATTCACTATCGGCAACCGCTGGCGACCGTGCAATCGCACAGACAAGACAGAATAGGCAGTACAAATTATACACAAACCGACTGCACTAAATAGGAATGCAAGGAGCACTCCCCAAGAATAAGCTACACTAAGATAGCAATGGCTGACACTCCAGGTGAGTTCAGCAGAAACAAACCTCTATGACCAGCAAGGGATTCTGAGAGCAAAAGGTATTTATACTGCAAGCCATCAAAGGAGGCAGCTAACCAATTTGCATGACAAGTATATGCAAATTCCTCACCAGCAGAGCAACTCTGAAAGTTGCAAAGCGAAGACAGGTCTCTTTTCCAGAGACCTGTAGCACTCAGACCTAAAGAATGGACAAACAGCTGTCTGCCCATGCAGACAGCTGAGCAGATCATTACATCAGGATGCCGGTAAATGGTTAAGCAATGCCACCTGCCCTTACCCTATGGATATGAATTAAATGGGCAATTTACATTCTCATGCAATCAACACCGCACATAGTTCATGAGTACTGAGACAAAGTCAGAGCGTGGAGGAACAAAGTTAATAGAGAATACATCAAGTAGCACCTGGGCCCCCTCTGCTCCAGGGCCCCATAGAAGCTACTCTGGCTGCTATGACTATTGATTGCTACACCCCTGGAATGTGCTGTTTGTTCCAGGGCTGCAGAGTTGATACAAAAATCATCAGACTCATCAGTTTATGAAACCACCGACTCCAGGTACCCAAAATTGCTCCAACTCCTCTACTCCTTAGTCTAAAGGTGCCCATTAACAGTACAATTTTTCACTAAATGTGATCTTTCGGTGCGCTTTTTATAATTGAAAACATTCGGAAGGTAATTATAGATTGTTCACATTTACTGAACGATTCTTCAGATTCGATCATAAAATCCAACTTTTGGATCGATTTTATCCTATTTAACAATCAACCAAAGTATCATTCCTTTTCGATTGCCTTCATAAACAGCAAATTTTCTATACAATTCGATCATTAAAATCACATAGAAATCTCGCATTTGGTGAAAAAAATTGCACCATTAATGTGCACCTTAATACATCCCAGGGCTGTGGAGTTGGTAAAAAAAATCATCATTATGAAACCACTGACTCTGACTGCAGGTACCAAAAAATTGCTCTGACTCCAAAGCCCTGGTTGGTTTGGGTGGGGAATGGGAGGGGAAAGGGTTAGGTATGGAATAGGAATGATAAAAAGGGTCTGCCTCTTACTACTCATCCGTATTCGACTGGTGGTCAGTAAGTTACATCACCACCAGATTGCAGAAACCGGGGAAGACAGGAAAAAAACAAGATGGCAGAAAGGTATGTGACTCTTAAAACCACATGCCTGTAAATTTAGTTTGAATAAATAAAGGTAATTTGAGATACACTGTAAAAATGGCGGCTCCAGGATTTTTTGGGTGGCGTGCTATGCAGGTGCTGGACCAATTTCTGGAGTAGCTGATGACTCGCACACCATGGCAACAAATGGGTGTTGCTATAACCTGCGCCATGGCAAGAAATGGGCGTCGTCATGACCAGATGAGGGCGGAGCTAACTGTAATTTAAAGTGAACCCGAGGGGAGAGTGATATGGAGGCTGCCATATTTATTTCCTTAAACAATACTAGTTGCCTGGCAGCCCTGCTGATCTATTTGGTTGCAGTAGTGAACTGAATTACACCAGAAACAAGCATGCAGATAATCTTGTCAGTTCTGACAATATTGTCAGAAACCCCTGACCTGCTGCATGCTTGTTCAGAGTCTATGGTTGAAAGAATTAGAGGCAGAGGACCAGCACGGCAGCCAGGAAACTGGTATTGCTTAAAAGGAGATAAATATGGCAGCCTCAATATCAGGGCTGTGGAGTCGGAGTCAAGGAGTCGGGGCAATTTTGGGCACCCGCAGTCGGCGTTGGAGTCGTTGATTTCATAAACTGAGGAGTCGGAGTCGGATGATATTTGTACAAAATCCACAGCCCTGTTATGTATTAGACTAAGGAGTCAGAGTCGAGGAGTCGGAGTCTGAGCCATTTTGGGTACCCGGAGTCGGAGTAGTGGTTTCATAAACCGAGGAGTCGGAGTTGGAGTCTGAAGATTTTTGTACCGACTCCACAGCCCTGCTCAATATTATTCTCACCTCAGGTTCACTTTAAAAGTGCAACGCAAAGATAGTGGGCCCAAGTTTTGGTGACCCTTTCCCCAGAAAATTCTCAAAATTGTGCAGGTTTTCTCAAGAAAATACACGTAATGTGAGCAGATTTGACCAGAAAATACGTTCAACCATGTGGCAGATTGGACCAGAAAATACGTTCAATCACGTCAGCAGATTTGCCCAGAAAATACATTCAATCACGTCGGCAGATTTGACCAGAAAATACGTTCAACCATGTTGGCAGATTTGACCAGAAAATACGTTCAATCACGTCGGCAGACTCGATCAGAAAACACTTCAATCATATGTGGCAGACTTGATCAGAAAACACTTCAATCATATGTGGCAGACTTGATCAGAAAACACTTCAATCATATGTGGCAGACTTGATCAGAAAACACTTCAATCATATGTGGCAGACTTGATCAGAAAACACTTCAATCATATGTGGCAGACTTGATCAGAAAACACTTCAATCATATGTGGCAGACTTGATCAGAAAACACTTCAATCCTGTGTGGCAGACTTGATTAGAAAACACTTCAATCATGAGGCAGACTTGCCCAGAAAATACACCTATTAATAAATTAAAAAAAAACATTTACTCACCTGCTGTCTGCTGAAGACCTCCTGTCCCGGGATCCTTCCAGCGCGCAGCTCCCACGATCCTCTGCAACCAGCAACTGAAACTCCCACGCTGAGAGCAGGGCTATGGGAAAATGGCGCCGAAGCCCTGCACTGCAGACTCTAAGTCTCCAGAGCAGGGCTTCGGACGCCATTTTACTGTAGCCCTGCTCTGCCGGAGCTACGGACTGATGCTGCCGGTGAACTGACACAGCATCTATTAGACGCTGAAAGTCCGTTCACACTGGCGGGTGCTTTAGGGGTGCTTGAAGAATTTTAGGGGGTGCCTCAGCACCCAAAGCACCCCCCTGGCGCCGCCCCTGCATTCCGCCGATAAATGTATCATAAAACGCTATTTACCGTTTTAATGTAAATACATTAATGTTCAATACATTAAAACGGTAAATAGGTTTTTATGATACATTTATCGGTGGAACAGTGCGCTATTTTCAAAACGGTATTTATTGTTAGTATACATTACCGTGTCCTGGCGATCGCTCCTTCACTTCCTCGGTTAGTTTGCTGTTGTCCTGCAGCCAGCCAATCACCATGCGGGGACTGAAGTGACAAGGTGATTGGCTGGATGCAGGACTACAGCAAACTAACCGACAAAGTGAAGGAGCGATCGCCGCGACAAGGTAATGTATGCCTATGCACACATCCTCCTTCCACCTAACCCTACTCCCTCCACCCCCTGCTACCTAACACCAGTGTCCTGCTGCCTCTCCTTCCCCCCCCCGACCCCCGCTGCCTAACACAAGCCCCGCTGCCTGAGTATGTACAAGCAGCGATAAGCGATAAGGGTAAATTATGGTGCCCGCTATTTGTCGGGTGCCATATTTTAACTTCCTTGCCGCTAATCATTGCTTGCACTACTGTATTTCAGCACCTTTTTCAACTTTCCTAACGATAGACAGCGTTTTGTTTTATATAACAGTTCAAAACGGCGTCATTTTTATACCTCGGCGATGTGCGCCATTTTTATCTAACCCCCTACAGTGACCACCGCAGGAGGAAGGAAGAGGTAGGCTGGCCACCGCTAGTGTCCATTGCTCTGCTCCCAGAAGGCAGTGCAACACAGGCCCAGGGGCAGGAATGATGAGACAGATTTACCAAAAGCAGAGCACAGGGAAATACCGTAATAAAGTTTCAAAAGGAGAGAAGTTGTTCAAATCACAAACCAGAATCTTTGGTCTACACATCTGTTTTATTTGTGCTCCTGTTTTTTTGCAGCGCTTTTGATAAATCTGCCCCTTTGGATTTATATGAATTCAGTGGTGGTCACATGACCATAGACAGGGCCGGTTCTCTCATGAAGCAAGGTGAAACATTTGCATCAGGTGCAGAGATTACAGGGGCAGCATTTTTGTACTGTGTTTACACAGCATGCAGTCAGAGTAGGAGGAGAAGCGAGACTCACAGATTCACAGTCAGCCAGTGTGCTATTGTGTTGAGCTGCAGCATGTCATGTGAGAACATTAAATGAAGCAGAGTAAATTGTGAATTGCTGTGCGATCATTCCAAATTAGGGGTGGGGGAGTGGGGGGTTGTCAAACTTGCGCATGCTCATTTGCCTCAGGCAGCAAAATGTCTAGAACTGTCCCTCACCATAGATGAGCACTTCTAAATTAAAAGCATCTAGCAGATATACAGTATTTTAGAATGATACACTATGGTTGCTAGTCTGCTGGGAGAGGGAATAAGATTTCTGGTTAATAGAATTTTTGGCATTTAAGGACCACTTTTGCGAAAAATGGTAAAATTTAGTCTCAAAAATTCTTTATTGGATTTTTTTCAAGTACAGATAAAGTGCAGTACAACTCTTACAGGGAATGTGCACTCATAATTATTAGACCATTCTTTTGCACAATAAAACTGTAGTCAAATCTTACAAAAAATAGTAAACATGGCAGAATAGAACAAGTCTGATATCATAAAAAAGGCAACATATTCAAATCAAGCAATCGAATAGTATATCCCTTTCTTGAATGAAAATCATAAGGGCAGAAGACTAAAATTGTGACAGAGCCTGTCGTATCCTTGTGGAAGAAACATTCTGGAGCCGTGGCTGCCACACCTTGTCAAAATGATGGACTACGTCCGAGAGGTTCTGTGAGGATCTGTGCCTGTGTCATCCTGCTGGTGGCAGCACTGAGGTGGACTTCCGCTGTCTACCAGCAGATGGCTCTCATATTGCTGGGAGCGGGGCAATTCCTCGGCTCACCAGCAGATGGAACTGTGGGAGATTCTGGCCAGTCACCTGAGCAATGTGCTGCTTATTTAAGGCCGGACTTCCTAGCAGCACATTGCTAGGTCATTCCGTTTGTCTGCTCGCTGCAGTTGTGACTCTGGCCATCCAGTCCTGTGCTCCTGAACCCTGCTCTGATATTCTGTACTCCTGGTATTTGATCCTTGCTAGTCTGACTATTCTCTGTCTTCTGCCCTTGTACCTTGTATTCTCTGGTTATTGATCTTGGCTTGTACGACTATTCTTCCGTGTGCTGATTCTGCTGAGACGTGTCTGTATATATGGTATTATTGTATATACTCTCATATTGTGTGTGTTGCTGTATATATTTGTATAGATAGTTAGATAGTCAGGGTTCTGGTATTTGTGGTGCACCACGCGTTGTTTGATTGTATATTGTATGTGTATGGTGATCTGCATTTGTTCACTTGCATTATTGTAAATAAAACACATTTATCATTCTACTCTGTTGTGCAGACGTCAGTATTTCCATTGTGATCTTCCTGTTTGTTAAACCAAAACGATTGCCATGCAGAGATCGTGGATCTGCCAGTCTGGTTCCAGTCACGACCACGATCTGCATGGCCAATCGTTACAGAATGACCTAGCCTACCCATATATTGATCACAGAAATACTGCAGATTCATCTATCTGTACAAAGAGTTGGAGTTTTGATGATGTGTACTACTATGTCTTGCTCGCTGAGGATAGCAAAAGTTATTCCTTCATGTATTTTGCAGCTTACTCCAGAAAGCAGCTTCAGCAGTTATTGGAGTTAGTGCAAAACTATGTTAATCAGAAAATCTTGTCTGCAGAAGAGGTGCAGGACTTGCTGCAAGTCCTTCAATGGTTGCTAAAAAGTAAATTATCCAAGGATAATTTTCTTGATCCTCCATTTAGCCCATCTGATGTTACCGTTTTGACGTCCATTTTGAAAAACGACAGGGAATCTTTCTTTCAGTTCTACTCCAAGAAAGACAAAAATATTATGCAAGCTTGTGTCCAATCCCTTCAATCATTGATTGATTTAAGAGTATGCAAATTTGAAAAAACCTCCTTGTTAATGTCTGCCTGGGAAGAGATGTTAATTTCCCAATGCAAACCTTGTTCTGTGACAGCAAAGAATAAAATACAAACTGGTTCTTTGTCTGTTACTATCCAGTCCAGTCTTGATTCTGTTTCTGATGTAGTTCAGTCAAGTTCTATTAATAGACAAATAAATTCTCTGCCAGTTAGGAACCAATCTCGTTTAGAGCCTGTCTTTTGTGCAGCAGATATTAACTATCTAATTGATCATTTAAAGAAGGATAGGAAAAGTTTTGTAAACCACTATTCTAAAATGGAAAGTTCTTGTCTGCTGAAATATGTGCATGCTGTGAAAAGGATGAGTGGTTACAAATTGTGTCCGCAGAAAGCCGCCTCTGCCCTGATCCAAGTTTGGGAGGAAATCTTGTCATTTGATGCAGATGCATGCATGCATGTGATTGAGGAATCAAATGAGTGGAGAGATTGCAGCAATCGAGTCAGTTTTGATTTTACTGCAGAAGAGATCAATGCTTATTATGGCTATTTGAAGAATGATAGGGAACAGTTTATGTCATTCTATTCGCAACAAAATGAGGAGTTTATTAGGAATTGTATCTGTGGAGTAAGATCTCTGATGGTTAATGCCTTGTGTGAGAATGAATCTGCCTCTGCTTTGATTGCCATCTGGCAAGAAATTCTTTCCTCTAAATTTCAATCTCACCCTCTCTCTGATAACCCTTATGTCCAGAGTTCACAACCTGCATGTCAGTTATCTGTACAAACTCCATTGCAAACTGCAGTCAGAACCACACCTTGGTCCTGGCAAAAATCATTAGAAAACAAGTCATCATCCAAAAAGAAAAAGATTCTTTCCTACCAACTCCATTCAGCGTGTGCAGCCTCCAGCCGATTCCAGTCGTGTGCAGCCTCCAGCCGATTCCAGTCGTGTGCAGCCTCCAGCCGATTCCAGTCGTGTGCAGCCTCCAGCCGATTCCAGTCGTGTGCAGCCTCCAGCCGATTCCAGTCGTGTGCAGCCTCCAGCCGATTCCAGTCGTGTGCAGCCTCCAGCCGATTCCAGTCGTGTGCAGCCTCCAGCCGATTCCAGTCGTGTGCAGCCTCCAGCCGATTCCAGTCGTGTGCAGCCTCCAGCTGATTCCAGTCGGTACAGACTCCATCCAAGTCGGTGCAGACTCCATCCAAGTCGGTGCAGACTCCATCCAAGTCGGTGCAGACTCCATCCAAGTCGGTGCAGACTCCATCCAAGTCGGTGCAGACTCCATCCAAGTCGGTGCAGACTCCATCCAAGTCGGTGCAGACTCCATCCAAGTCGGTGCAGACTCCATCCAAGTCGGTGCAGACTCCATCCAAGTCGGTGCAGACTCCATCCAAGTCGGTGCAGACTCCATGCAGCTCCATACAAACTTCATCCAGCACCGTGCAGACTTCACCCCGATCCGTGCAGACTTCAACCATGTCCATGCAGACTCCAGGTGATTTGTGTCCTCAGCAATCTCCAGTCTGTCCTGAGCAGTCCTTCGCCTTTCTTTGTGGACTCTTTCATGGACTAGGTTTGCTGACAGTGGGTCAGCCTGCCAGGCCCGCAGAGTGTTGCATCCAGCCCGCAGAGTGTTGCATCCAGCCCGCAGAGTGTTGCATCCAGCCCGCAGAGTGTTGCATCCAGCCCGCAGAGTGTTGCATCCAGCCCGCGGAACTTTGCTCTTTGCCTGCGGAACTTTGCTCCCAGTCCGCACAGACTCAGATCACACCGTTTCAGTGCCAGTCCGCACAAACTGTATCGGGATCTCAGCCAACGGTCCAGCCAAGCGCTCAGCCAACGGTCCAGCCAAGCGCTCAGCCAACGGTCCAGCCAAGCGCTCAGCCAACGGTCCAGCCAAGCGCTCAGCCAACGGTCCAGCCAAGCGCTCAGCCAACGGTCCAGCCAAGCGCTCAGCCAACGGTCCAGCCAAGCGCTCAGCCAACGGTCCAGCCAAGCGCTCAGCCAACGGTCCAGCCAAGCGCTCAGCCAACGGTCCAGCCAAGCGCTCAGCCAACGGTCCAGCCAAGAGCTCAGCCAACGGTCCAGCCAAGAGCTCAACCAAAGGTCCAGATCTATGAGGTTACACAGGCTGCTGTCCTGTCTGAAACTACTGAGCCTGCTGTCCTGTCTGAAGCATCCCAACCTGTTAACTTGCCTAAAGTTATCCCGTCTTCTGTTTTGCCTGAGGTTATGCAAGCTGCTGCCCAGCCTTCACAGACTTGTTGCTGCTGTTCCTGTAGGTGCCAAGTCTGCTGATGATCCTGCTCCTAATGGTGCTCAGACTGATGTTCCTGATGGTGCCCGGCCTGCTACTGTTCTTGCTTCTCCTGGTAGTGCCTGGTCTGCTGGACTACTTGAGGGCACCCAGTTTACAATCCAGCCTGTTGCTGCCCTGCCCGAGACTATTCAGTCTGTTGCTAATCTGCCTGCAGCACTACCTGAAGCTTTCCAGTTAACTGCTCAGATGTCACAGGACTCTGCTGTTGTTTCCAAGTCTGGCGACTCTGCTGTTGCTTCCAAGTCTGGTGACTTTGCTGCTGCTTCCAAGGTTGGTGAGTCTGCTGCCGCTCCTGAAGATATCCAGTCTGCTGCCGCTTCTGAGGATATCCAGTCTGCTGCCGCTTCTGAGGGTATCCAGTCTGCTGCCGCTTCTGAGGGTATCCAGTCTGCTGCCGCTTCTGAGGGTATCCAGTCTGCTGCCGCTTCTGAGGGTATCCAGTCTGCTGCCGCTTCTGAGGGTATCCAGTCTGCTGCCGCTTCTGAGGGTATCCAGTCTGCTGCCGCTTCTGAGGGTATCCAGTCTGCTGCCGCTTCTGAGGGTATCCAGTCTGCTGCCGCTTCTGAGGGTATCCAGTCTGCTGCCGCTTCTGAGGGTATCCAGTCTGCTGCCGCTTCTGAGGGTATCCAGTCTGCTGCCGCTTCTGAGGGTATCCAGTCTGCTGCCGCTTCTGAGGGTATCCAGTCTGCTGCCGCTTCTGAGGGTATCCAGTCTGCTGCCGCTTCTGAGGGTATCCAGTCTGCTGCCGCTTCTGAGGGTATCCAGTCTGCTGCCGCTTCTGAGGGTATCCAGTCTGTGGTTCCAGTTGTTGCTTCCAAGTCTTCGGTTCCAGTTGTTGCTTCCAAGTCTTCGGTTCCAGTTGTTGCTTCCAAGTCTTCGGTTCCAGTTGTTGCTTCCAAGTCTTCGGTTCCAGTTGTTGCTTCCAAGTCTTCGGTTCCAGTTGTTGCTTCCAAGTCTTCGGTTCCAGTTGTTGCTTCCAAGTCTTCGGTTCCAGTTGTTGCTTCCAAGTCTTCGGTTCCAGTTGTTGCTTCCAAGTCTTCGGTTCCAGTTGTTGCTTCCAAGTCTTCGGTTCCAGTTGTTGCTTCCAAGTCTTCGGTTCCAGTTGTTGCTTCCAAGTCTTCGGTTCCAGTTGTTGCTTCCAAGTCTTCGGTTCCAGTTGTTGCTTCCAAGTCTTCGGTTCCAGTTGTTGCTTCCAAGTCTTCGGTTCCAGTTGTTGCTTCCAAGTCTTCGGTTCCAGTTGTTGCTTCCAAGTCTTCGGTTCCAGTTGTTGCTTCCAAGTCTTCGGTTCCAGTTGTTGCTTCCAAGTCTTCGGTTCCAGTTGTTGCTTCCAAGTCTTCGGTTCCAGTTGTTGCTTCCAAGTCTTCGGTTCCAGTTGTTGCTTCCAAGTCCTCGGTTCCAGTTGTTGCTTCCAAGTCCACGGTTCCAGTTGTTGCTTCCAAGTCCACGGTTCCAGTTGTTGCTTCTAAGTACGGTGTTCCTGCGGATCTCAAGTCTGCTCTGGCTCTTCTTGATCCTGATGGGTTCCAGAAGTTTTTCGATTTCTCTCCCTCCCTGCCCACCCAGCCTCGATTTTTCTATTGGGACCCAGGTGGGGCTAACTCTGGAGATCGTATGGAGCGTTCGGAGCCCGCTCCTAAAGAGGGGGGTACTGTGAGGATCTGTGCCTGTGTCATCCTGCTGGTGGCAGCACTGAGGTGGACTTCCGCTGTCTACCAGCAGATGGCTCTCATATTGCTGGGAGCGGGGCAATTCCTCGGCTCACCAGCAGATGGAACTGTGGGAGATTCTGGCCAGTCACCTGAGCAATGTGCTGCTTATTTAAGGCCGGACTTCCTAGCAGCACATTGCTAGGTCATTCCGTTTGTCTGCTCGCTGCAGTTGTGACTCTGGCCATCCAGTCCTGTGCTCCTGAACCCTGCTCTGATATTCTGTACTCCTGGTATTTGATCCTTGCTAGTCTGACTATTCTCTGTCTTCTGCCCTTGTACCTTGTATTCTCTGGTTATTGATCTTGGCTTGTACGACTATTCTTCCGTGTGCTGATTCTGCTGAGACGTGTCTGTATATATGGTATTATTGTATATACTCTCATATTGTGTGTGTTGCTGTATATATTTGTATAGATAGTTAGATAGTCAGGGTTCTGGTATTTGTGGTGCACCACGCGTTGTTTGATTGTATATTGTATGTGTATGGTGATCTGCATTTGTTCACTTGCATTATTGTAAATAAAACACATTTATCATTCTACTCTGTTGTGCAGACGTCAGTATTTCCATTGTGATCTTCCTGTTTGTTAAACCAAAACGATTGCCATGCAGAGATCGTGGATCTGCCAGTCTGGTTCCAGTCACGACCACGATCTGCATGGCCAATCGTTACAGGTTCACTTTTACTTTCTCATTCAGCATAATTTTCTGAATCCCATCCAAGACACATCTAAAAGATAGCGTGGGCTGGCGCCTTTGAGAAGCTATATAGGCCTTGGCAGCATTAGCCGTAAATTGGATCAGTTTATGCTTGGCACGAGGGATCTCCTCAGGTATCAATCCCAAAAGGAAAATGTTGGGGTCAGAACGTAGGTGAGTAGATAAGGTTTGATTTATTAGTCAAAACACTCTCGGACATTATTTTGGCAACCCCTAAAACAGATAGTAGAATTACATATAGTTAAAGCAAGATTAAAGGACCAGCACTAGATCACTGGTTCCACACTGAGGGTAATTGGTGAAAGCACTGTGCCTCCAGAAAAAACAATTCAAGAACAAATATCCTTATAGTGAACAAAGCTTAAACCTTTTGCCTCCGAAGAAGCAGAGCGTAGACTCTGCGAGAACAGGCTGTCAGGCTTATCATCCTTGTTTTTTTGACCTCTGACTGAGGATGGAATAAAGGTGAGCCACCTTAATTGCTACTGGTGCCCGGAAGCTTTGTTCACTATAAGGATTTTTAGATAGTAGAATTATTAGGGTGAACTGAGTGCAGTTTCACTGGAACTAAATAGCTCCTATGTAGCAGCCGAGGGGAAACTTCTATATTTGTAACCTGAAGTCTACCTTTAGAGACAATGTCAAACACTTGTGACCATTGTTCATTGTCCAGGTCCACACCACAATCCAGCTCCAGAGGCGTAGCTATAGGTGGGCAAAGGGGAACATGTGTCTGCACCCCCACGTGTGCGAGAGCCGACTTGCTGGCTGCCTGAAGTACAGAAACGTTAACAGCATCAGAAAAGGAGAGCACATGTAGCTACATAAACAGCACATGTGGCTATCTAAAGGGGGACATCTGGCTATTTAAAGGGGGGCACATCTGTCTATCTATGGGGGAAGGGGGCACATGTGGCTATCTAAACAGCATTTGTACATGTCTCCACTCATGACCATGCCCACAATCTGATGCATGTACACGCCCATTATGTCTGGGGGAGGGGCAAAAACATTGTCCCTGGGCGCTGAAAACCCTAGCTACGCCTCTGTCCAGCTCCCACACAGACTGAAAGGGAATTTTGGAGGCAGTGGACCCAGCATTAAAAGAAGAATAGAAGATTGATAGTATACCCATACGCAGAGGGTCAGACAGTCATGTTTGTTCAAAGGAAGCCACCATAAAGGAACCCTGAGCAGACCCTTAAGCCTTCCTCCAGCCCCCGAGGTCCCTTGGCGTCCCCTGGATCACCTCCGTGGTCCTGCTGGTGGCCCTGTTAGCCTGGCGACTTTAGGCAAAGTTGTGGGCGACTGCACATGCATGGCCCATCCACGCACCCGACTCGATCACGAGCGAGTTGTCATAAGCCTCCTGCGCATGCGCAGTTCAGTCTTTTGAGAACCGGAGGGGCCAGCAAGGGCAAGACTACTCCCGAAGGCGACAGGCTAACGGGGCCACCAGCGGGACCACAGAGGGGACCGAGAGGATGCCAAGGGACATTGCGGGCTACAGAGAGCTGGAGGAAGCCCCAGGTAAGTGCACATTTTCATTTAAAGGGTCTGCTCAGGGTCCCTATAAGGTACAATTGTAGTGAGGGGAATATGGAGGCTTTCATATTTATTTCCGTTTAAGCAATACCAGTTGCCTGGCTATCCTGCTGATCCTCTGCCTCTAATTCACTAAGCCCTGCTTGGTAAGTGTCACTTACTAGCCGTGGTGAGGCAGGGAGCTGCGTGTATGACTCAGGCTTTTCCTTCCAGTGTATCTCTTACATCCCTTTAGATGTGCTGCAGTCACCAGTTGGAGCTCTTCTGCATGCCAGAATACAGATTTTCACATCTAAAGGAATGCAGAAAAGCCCCCCAAAATGTCACCTTCCACTGCTCTGACACAGTGAAAGACCCACTGGAATCTCTGTTGCATCAAATCAGCTGAGAAGCCGGGCTGTGTGGCTCTCCCTATTGGCTGCCTCGCCCATTTACACTAGAGCGTTTTGTCGTTGATTTCGGCAAAACACTCAAACGCTAGCGCTTTTGAAAGCGCTAGTGTAATAAAACCCTATGGGCCCGTTCTTACTTGGGCGATTTGCGCTAATCGCCGCAAATTGCCCAAAATCGTGAAACACAAACGCATAGCCTGCACCATTTTCAGGCGATTTCCCCGCAATCGCGTTTCAGTGCTATAGAAGCGCAAAACGCGATCACGGAGAAATCGATGCACTGTCCAGTGATTTTTTCCGCGTGAAATTGCGGAAAAATCACTCTTGCAAAACGCAGACAAAAATTGCTGGCATTTTGTGCTTCTAAGTGTGAATGGGCCCACAAGGCTGTCTGTCAAGTTACCGTACAGAGAGAGCATGGAAAAAAAACAGCTTTTTTCAGCATTACCGAATGCGGTAATGCTTTGTGAATAGAGGCCAATCACCCAGATGGACTAGCCCAAAACCTGAAAATTCGTCAGTTTTCACTATGTACTGTAAGTGACAGCAACATAAGAAAAAAAGTAATTTATAGTGCATTTTACGCTGGGAAAATTGTACATTTATATCTATGTGTATTCTAAAAGTCAAAATACAGAACTGCGCGCCAATTGAAAATAGTAAAGTTTAAGGGGATCGCAACCAGCACAAGAGTCACTTTTACTCTAAAATAATACCAGAGTTCAAAGAAAGCTGCCCCTCTTCATCCGATCCTATCCCCACAGTAAAAGATACGGCATGCCCCGAAAGCAAATTAGAACCGCATATAGTGCTAGGGCTAGTCTCATTTGCTTAAAAAATGTACCCATTCGGGACATTTTTTAAGCGCCATTTAAACGAAGGAAGCAGATCCTATGTTAAAAATAGGATCCACTTCCACTTGTTACAAAATATGGATCAGTTCGGTACGCAACGTGAGACAGAACGCAGAGTCCCAACTTGGCACATTTTCCTGGACTGGAAAATGTGTCAAACGAAAGCCTATGAGAACAGACACTCTCTCACTGTGCATACCTGTTAACTGCACCTGTGTGACTGACTGCACATTGTATTAGTCAAGTCAGTGCATACCTTTCACTTCATCCCCCCCAATATGGACAAAACAAAAGGCAGAGGCAGGCCACCTGGCAGGTCTGTTCGAGGTCGCGCTGTCATGATTTTGTGGAGGCCGCAACCAAAGTACAGCGTTCAGAAGAAGGCATGTGCCATCAACCCCCAATAGGACGTAGTTGACTATTTAAAGGGACTCCGAGCTCACGAAAAAAAGAAAAGTTGTACTCACCAGGGGCTTTCTCCAGCCCAGTGCTGGTCGGGAGGTCCCACGCCGGCGTCCTGGCTCCTCTCCTTCTCCCCGCTCCGGTATAGCTGACAGGCCGCAGCCCGGGCGACACTCGGTGGAGTGTCGGGCTATAGCTTCCGCGTATGACGCGGATTACGTCACACGCCGGCCGCCTCGCGTCATCACGGCGGCCGGCGTGAAAGTACTGCGCATGCGCGATTAAAGCGCGCATGCGCAGTACTTTCACGCCGGCCGCCGTGATGACGCGAGGCGGCCGGCGTGTGACGTAATCCGCGTCATACGCGGAAGCTGCAGCCCGACACTCCACCGAGTGTCGCCCGGGCTGCGGCCTGTCAGCTATACCGGAGCGGGGAGAAGGAGAGGAGCCAGGACGCCGGCGTGGGACCTCCCGACCAGCACTGGGCTGGAGAAAGCCCCTGGTGAGTACAACTTTTCTTTTTTTCGTGAGCTCGGAGTCCCTTTAACACAGAACACCTCATCTTTCTCATCTTCCGCACAGAAGCGTGACATATCTTCCTCCCCCTGCTCTGATTCTGGCACCCCACTTAACACTCAGTCGGCCGCCACCACCAAAGTGCCATCACCCCCGGGCTCAGCGATGTGGACATTTTTTTGTGTGTCTGCCTCAGATGAGAGCAATGCCGTCTGTACTCTCTGCCACCAAAAATTGAGCCGTGGAAAGAACAACACCCGCATAGGGACAACTACCTTACAAAGGCACATGATTACAAAGCACAAACTGCAATGGAATGACCACTTGAGGAAAAGCAGCACACAAAAGCAAATCCACACACCGCAGTGGAAGATATGCAATTATTTCTGAAAAAAGGCGATACTCAAACTGTACCATGATGTTGAAAGGCAAGTGGTGTCATCTCTGGCCCACAGCGTTGGGTCAAGGGACCATCTGACCACGTGGTCTGCATAGCACGGTCAGGCCTGCCCGAAGACTAAGGCCACATACACACATCAGACTATAGTCTTTGGAAACTGAAAGATCACAGACCAATCTTACCACCCTTCATGTAGTATGAGAGCCATACTCTACACAGTCTTTTCTATGGAGCTGAACTCCACATCAGAAAAAAATCTTTGCAAGATGCTGCACACACAGATGCTGTGCAGACACAAAAGATCAATATCTGCAAAAGATCTGTTCCTGCCAAAAATCCATTCCTGCAAATTGCAATGATAGTCTATGAGATTTGCAGATCATCATACACACATGATTTAACTGACATTCATCTGCAGATCCGCAGATCTGAAAATCCATCCTGGTGGATCTGATCTGCAGATGAATGTCAGTTAAATCATGTGTGTATGATGATCTGCAGATCTCATAGACTATCATTGCAATTTGCAGGAATGGATTTTTGGCAGGAACAGATCTTTTGCAGATATTGATCTTTTGTGTCTGTACAGCATCTGTGTGTGCAGCATCTTGCAAAGATTTTTTTCTGATGTGGAGTTCAGCTCCATAGAAAAGACTGTGTAGAGTATGGCTCTCATACTACATGAAGGGTGGTAAGATTGGTCTGTGATCTTTCAGTTTCCAAAGACTATAGTCTGATGTGTGTATGTGGCCTTAGTCAGTTCCCACACACAGCATTTCTGCCTGCATGCCATGTGACTGCCTGCCCCAAGACTAAGTTGCTCCCTACACAGCATCTCTGCCTTCAGGCCGCTTGACTGCCTTCTCCGCCACCACCAACAGGGTCCAGGACTCCAGGCGGATTCCTGAGTTTTTCTGGTGCATGTACATGCCTGCCTAATTTTTCTGGCTGCACTGCGGCTGCAACAACAAAACAAAAGGCATGTACATGTGACAATTCCCCTTCGTGATCATTACCTGGCCGCAGTGAAGGGGCTTGCGTATCACAATGAAGCAATGACCGCGGCTATATAACAGTCACTGTTCTGTCATTCAGCTACCTCAGCCCGGCGGCCATATGGGCTTGAAAACCGCCACGGCCTGCACACTGGCCATGGTGCGCACCAGTCCAGCACAGCCGTCACAACACAAATAGCTGTTTGCAGTGCGTTACACAGTGAGTTTGGTGTGTCAGTGTGAAGCAGTACTCTAATTACACTCCCTGATTGATGTACAGGCAAGGAGTTTTGAATTAGGAGATGGATTAACAGAGATGGATAAACAGTGAGCTTTCGGCTTATAAAAAGCCTTCATCGGACTGGTTCCTGACCAAAACTAATAAAACACAGCTTATATACACTGACATACAGAGGAGAAACATTCTTTAGCACACATAAATGTAATTAGATGCCTCAACTGATACTGAGGAGGCTTTCCCAGGCATACTGGCTAAAATTGATGTATACACATGCAAGATGTTCTATCTAAAGCACTTTAGGCCTGCAATTTAGCATTCAATGTGATTTCGGCCCTTTAACCACTTCAGGACCACAGTCTTTCTACCCCTTAAGGACCAGGCACTTTTTTTCCATTCAGACCACTGCAGCTTTCACGGTTTATTGCTCGGTCATACAACCTACCACCTAAATGAATTTTACCTCCTTTTCTTGTCACTAATAAAGCTTTCTTTTGATGCTATTTGATTGCTCCTGCGATTTTTACTTTTTATTATATTCATCAAAAAAGACATGAATTTTGGCAAAAAAATGATTTTTTTAACTTTCTGTGCTGACATTTTTCAAATAAAGTAAAATTTCTGTATACATGCAGCGCGAAAAATGTGGACAAACATGTTTTTGATAAAAAAAACCCCATTCAGTGTATATTTATTGGTTTGGGTAAAAGTTATAGCGTTTACAAACTATGGTGCCAAAAGTGAATTTTCCCATTTTCAAGCATCTCTGACTTTTCTGCGCACCTGTCAGGTTTCATGAGGGGCTAAAATTCCAGGATAGTACAAATACCCCCCAAATGACCCCATTTTGGAAAGAAGACATCCCAAAGTATTCAGTGAGAGGCATGGTGAGTTCATAGAAGATTTTATTTTTTGTCACAAGTTAGCGGAAAATGACACTTTCTGACAAAAAAAAGAAAAAAAAAAAGTTTCCATTTCTTCTAACTTGCAACAAAAAAAAATGAAATCTGCCACGGACTCACTATGCTCCTCTCTGAATACCTTGAAGTGTCTACTTTCCAAAATGGGGTCATTTGTGGGGTGTGTTCACTGTCCTGGCATTTTGGGGGGTGCCTAATTGTAAGCACCCCTGTAAAGCCTAAAGATGCTCATTGGACTTTTGGCCCCTTAGCGCAGTTAGGCTGCAAAAAAGTGCCACACATGTGGTATTGCCGTACTCAGGAGAAGTAGTATAATGTGTTTTGGGGTGTATTTTTACACATACCCATGCTGGGTGGGAGAAATATCTCCATAAATGACAATTGTTTTATTTTTTTTACACACAATTGTCTATTTATAGAGATATTTCTGCCACTCAGCATGGGTATGTGGAAAAATATACCCCAAAACACATTATACTACTTCTCCTGAGTACGGCGATACCACATGTGTGGCACTTTTTTGCACCCTAACTGCGCTAAGGGGCCCAAAGTTCAATGAGTACCTTTAGGATTTCACAGGTCATTTTGAGAAATTTCGTTTCAAGACTACTCCTCGCGGTTTAGGGCCCCTAAAATGCCAGGACAGTATAGGAACCCCACAAATTACCCCATTTTAGAAAGAAGACACCCCAAGGTATTCCGTTAGGAGGATGGTGAGTTCATAGAAGATTTTTTTTTTTTGTCACAAGTTAGCGGAAATTGATTTTAATTGTTTTTTTTCACAAAGTGTCATTTTCCGCTAACTTATGACAAAAAATAAAATCTTCTATGAACTCACCATACTCCTAACGGAATACCTTGGGGTGTCTTCTTTCTAAAATGGGGTCATTTGTGGGGTTCCTATACTGCCCTGGCATTTTAGGGGCCCTAAACCGTGAGGAGTAGTCTTGAAACCAAATGTCGCAAAATGACCTGTGAAATCCTAAAGGTACTCATTGGACTTTGGGCCTCTTAGCGCACTTAAGGTGCAAAAAAGTGCCACACATGTGGTACCGCCGTACTCAGGAGAAGTAGTATAATGTGTTTTGGGGTGTATTTTTACACATACCCATGCTGGGTGGGAGAAATATCTCTGTAAATGACAATTGTTTGATTTTTTTTTACACACAATTGTCCTTTTACAGAGAGATTTCTCCCACCCAGCATGGGTATGTGTAAAAATACACCCCAAAACACAATATACTACTTCTTCTGAGTACGGCGATACCACATGTGTGACACTTTTTTGCAACCTAGGTGCGCTAAGGGGCCTAACGTCCTATTCACAGGTCATTTTGAGGCCTTTGGATTCTAGACTACTGCTCACGGTTTAGGGCCCCTTAAATGCCAGGGCAGTATAGGAACCCCACAAGTGACCCCATTTTAGAAAGAAGACACCCCAAGGTATTCTGTTAGGAGTATGGTGAGTTCATAGAAGATTTTTTTTTTGTCACAAGTTAGCGGAAAATGACACTTTGTGAAAAAAAAACCAATACATATCAATTTCCGCTAACTTGTGACAAAAAATAAAATCTTCTATGAACTCATCATACACCTAACAGAATACCTTGGGGTGTCTTCTTTCTAAAATGGGGTCACTTGTGGGGTTCCTATACTGCCCTGGCATTTTACGGGCCCAAAACTGTGAGTAGTCTGGAAACCAAATTTCTCAAAATGACTGATCAGGGGTATAAGCATCTGCAAATTTTGATGACAGGTGGTCTATGAGGGGGCAAATTTTGTGGAACCGGTCATAAGCAGGGTGGCCTCTTAGATGACAGGATGTTTTGGGCCTGATCTGATGGATAGGAGTGCTAGGGGGTGACAGGAGGTGATTGATGGGTGTCTCAGGGGGCGGTTAGAGGGGAAAATAGATGCAATCAATGCACTGGGGAGGTGATCGGAAGGGGGTCTGAGGGGGACCTGAGGGTTTGGCCGAGTGATCAGGAGCCCACACGGGGCAAATTAGGGCCTGATCTGATGGGTAGGTGTGCTAGGGGGTGACAGGAGGTGATTGATGGGTGTCTCAAGGTGTGATTAGAGGGGGGAAATAGATGCAAGCAATGCACTAGCGAGGTGATCAGGGCTGGGGTCTGAGGACGTTCTGAGGTGTGGGCGGGTGATTGGGTGCCCGCAAAGGGCAGGTTAGGGTCTAATCTGATGGGTAACCGTGACAGGTGGTGATAGGGGGTGATTGATGGGTAATTAGTGGGTGTTTAGAGGAGAGAAGAGATGTAAACACTGCACTTGGGAGGTGATCTGATGTCGGATCTGCGGGCGATCTATTGGTGTGGGTGGGTGATCAGATTGCCCGCAAGGGGCAGGTTAGGGGCTGATTGATGGGTGGCAGTGACAGGGGGTTGATTGATGGGTGGCAGTGACAGGGGGTGATTGATAGGTGATTGACAGGTGATCAGTGGGTTATTACAGGGAATAACAGATGTAAATATTGCACTGGCGAATTGATAAAGGGGGGTCTGAGGGCAATCTGAGCGTGTGGGCGGGTGATTGGGTGCCCGCAAGGGGTAGATTAGGGTCTAATCTGATGGGTAACAGTGACAGGTGGTGATAGGGGGTGATTGATAGGTGATTGATGGGTAATTAGTGGGTGTTTAGAGGAGAGAATAGATGTAAACAATGGATTTGGGAGGTGATCTGATGTCGGATCTGCGGGCGATCTATTGGTGTGGGTGGGTGATCAGATTGCCCGCAAGGGGCAGGTTAGGGGCTGATTGATGGGTGGCAGTGACAGGGGGTGATTGATGGGTGGCAGTGACAGGGGGTGATTGATAGGTGATTGACAGGTGATCAGTGGGTTATTACAGGGAATAACAGATGTAAATATTGCACTGGCGAATTGATAAAGGGGGGTCTGAGGGCAATCTGAGCGTGTGGGCGGGTGATTGGGTGCCCGCAAGGGGTAGATTAGGGTCTAATCTGATGGGTAACAGTGACAGGTGGTGATAGGGGGTGATTGATAGGTGATTGATGGGTAATTAGTGGGTGTTTAGAGGAGAGAATAGATGTAAACAATGGATTTGGGAGGTGATCTGATGTCGGATCTGCGGGCGATCTATTGGTGTGGGTGGGTGATCAGATTGCCCGCAAGGGGCAGGTTAGGGGCT
Organism: Hyperolius riggenbachi; assembly: GCF_040937935.1. Lineage (NCBI taxonomy): Eukaryota > Metazoa > Chordata > Amphibia > Anura > Hyperoliidae > Hyperolius > Hyperolius riggenbachi. The sequence continues at coordinate 215,812,087 of NC_090654.1, read as the reverse complement.
GATTGATGGGTAGCAGAGACAGGGGGTGATTGACTGGTGATTGACGGGTGATTGACAGGTGATTGACAGGTGATCAGGGGGGATAGATGCATACAGTACACGGGGGGGGGGGTCTGGGGAGAATCTGAGGGGTGGGGGGGGGGTGATCAGGAGGGGGCAGTGGGCAGGGGGGGGGATAAAAAAAAAAATAGCGTTGACAGATAGTGACAGGGAGTGATTGATGGATGATTAGGGGGGTGACTGGGTGCAAACAGTGGTCTGGGGGGTGGGCAGGGGGGGGTCTGAGGGGTGCTGTGGGCGATCAGGGGGCAGGGAAATCAGTGTGCTTGGGTGCAGACTAGGGTGGCTGCAGCCTGCCCTGGTGGTCCCTCGGACACTGGGACCACCAGGGCAGGAGGCAGCCAGTATAATAGGCTTTGTATACATTACAAAGCCTATTATACAATGTAAGTGCGGCGATCCGGGTGCTAGTAACCCGCCGGCGCTTCCGAACGGCCGGCGGGTTACTACGAGCGGTGGGCGGAGCCAGTCCCCGGCGGCTGATCGCGTCACGAATGACGCGATCGCCGCATAACCACTCCCGCAGCCGCCCCCGCCGATGGGCGTATTGCGGTCGTTTGGGCCCGGACTTTGCCGCCGCCCATCGGCTGGGGGCGGTCCTTAAGTGGTTAAACGCTGCTTTGCGTCAAATCCAGATTTTTCCCGGGACTTTTGGTGTCTATCCCACTCCACCATGCCCCCCTCCAGGTGTTAGACCCCTTGAAACATCTTTTCCATCACTTTTGTGGCCAGCATAAATTTTTCTAGTTTTCCAAGTTTGCCTCCCCATTGAAGTCTATTGCGGTTCGTGAAAGTTCGCATGAACCGAACTTTTGCGGGAGGTTCGCGAACTGAAAATCGGAGGTTCGGGCCATCTCTAATCATGACACGCTTCTGTGAGCTTTTAGAAGCACATATGATGTGTGACATGCAAGAACAGCGGAAGGGCATAAACAGCCCTTCTGCCGTTCACATCATAGGCGCTGCGCAACCCAGCGCAGCAGTACAAAGCGCTATGATGTGCTATTGGGCTGCTGCATGCGGGGGCTGGATGGTTAAGGGCTCTGCCTCTAACACAGGAGACCAGGGCTCAAATCTTGGCTCTGCCTGTTCAGTAACCCAGCACTTATTCAGTAGGAGACCTTAGGCAAATCTCCCTAATACTGCTACTGCCTATAGAGCGCGTCCTAGTGGCTGCAGCTCTGGCGCTTTGAGTCCGCCAGGAGAAAAGCGCAATATAAATGTTATTTGTCTTGCATGCGTTCTGTCCGCAAGCGCAGAGCTGACCCATTCACTGTAGTGAATGGGATCAGCAGCAGCGCAGTTGGCATGCGTTTGTACATGTTGCATTCCGGTTGCACGGCCATCGGCGCCTTATGTTGGGCATACACGGGTCGATCCGGCGGCCGATTAGCCGCTGGATCAACCTCCACCACATCCCCGCTCGTATCGATTCCCGCTCGTCCCTGCTTCTTATCACCCACTCGATTCGGCGCTATTGTCTGCCTCGGCGCTATTGTCTGCCTGCGGGGATCGAGTGCGGAATTGATCCCCGCGGCGATCGGACACGTCGGATATTAGCAATCGAGCCATCAGCGGCTCGATTGATAAGGGGGCATCGAGCCGTGTATGCCCAGCATAATGATGTGGACGAGGCCTTTTAGATGGCAATCTAAACGTGGATGGCCAGTTCAATGCAACCTATTGTTTGTGTTATCGACTACCGGTGTACCGGTACTTGTCTCTGGTGGTGCATTGGCATCTCCTTTCAGTGCAGATTCTCCCAGCATTCCCTGCACGTTACTCGGCCGCCAGACAGCAATGACATGACACACACATTATACACACACGCTCATATAATGCACGAAGGCGGAGCAGCAGCTACACGCTAAATTTCCTGTCTCTATAGCAACTACACAGCTATACGAGTATCCTCTTCCTTAACCCGCCTCTCCCTGCGCTGGCCACTCGCTGGATAGAAGAGTATCCCGCCTTGCTGTTTCCACGCCTCCACCAATCCATCCCCGAGTTTCCCTGTACCAGCGTGTGATTGGTAGAGGGCAACAGCAGGACCGGAGAGGTTGACGAATCAGAGCGCTGGATTTGATCTCGATCCTTTACACGTGCAGTCCCGGAAGAAGGAAGCCTGCGTGCATAGGTGCATGTGTGGACTGGAGTGACTGAGGTGAGCTGAGCTGCTGGAATATATGTCTGCTGGTCACTCATCACTTATACAGTACTTAATATTGAAACATGCATGCTGCTGTTTGTTGTGCTGCTTTGTAATGACCAAGTTAATAACCATCACGTGGCCAGGGTTTTCACATCGTAGTATGTATACTTTACTATTTAGGCTCCTATATGCAAGCATATGGGGCTAGTTTGATCTTTCCTATCAAGATTTCTGCGAACTAATTTATAAAGGACACCTGTAGTGAGAGGTATATGGAGGCTGCCTGCCATATTTATTTGCTTTTAGGCAATAAATGCCAGTGGCCTGCCTATACTCCTGTACATCTGCCTCTAATACTTTTAGTCATAAAGCCTGAACAAGCATGCAGCAGATTGTCAGATCTAGACAAGATTAGTTAGCTGCATGCTTGTTTCTGCTGACATATGGGGGGTGGGGTGACACTTATTAACGCTCTGCTATGTGCATATATGTACCTATTCCTGCTATGTTGCGTGTCCTCTTCCTCCTGGTAGCTGCTCCCTCTGCAAGGCTCCTGATATCAGATGATGAGGAGCCATGAATACTGGAGTGAGAGTGAGTGGGTGCCTGTAGGAAGAGGACACGCATTGCAGTGGGATCCAGGTAAATGTAGGGCACATAGCACAGCGCTTATACTCTGCCAGGGGAAGATGTCGTGTGGTCACTGGCCATGGGGGGGGGGGGGGGGGGGGTATTCACGTTTGGTAACGTTGTCATGCAAATTCTCATGTGCTCCCTCACAGGAATTTTACGGTAGCATGTGATGTGCAATTAGCACGACCCATGTTAGGTATCATAGGTCGCGCTACTTGTGCAAGGCATGCGGATTTGCACCGGTGTGCTCCCTGTGTACAGCAACTTTACTGGTCTTTTGTGAATATGCCACAAAGATTTTGTGGTTATATAATTATGTAGCATGTATTGCTATTAAAGATCCTATGTTTTCACTTTCTGGCTCTTCAGCAGCCCTGTGCTGTACCATCATACTCATCTATGTACTTCATTGTTTTTTAGCTGGCTTCATTATGATCACTCCTGCATTTGACATCAGCCAGAATCCAGACTTCATTGTTATTACTATCAAGGTTCCTTATGCCAGGGTGTCCGAATTCGATATCTACATTGATGGAGATGACTTCAAATTCTATGCTAAACCTTATTTTCTCAGGCAAGTGGATCAGCTATGTATTCTCATTATGGTTTAATTAAAGTGTACTTGAGACTAACTAAAATAATTATACATGCATAGGGCTTCCTCCAGCCCCCTTCAGAAAGATTGGTCCCTCGCTGTCTACCCAGCCTACCTGGATCCTCCGCTAGGCGGCTTAGTAATTCTGCCAGGTGGCCTGGGAAGACGACAAGGGACCTACCAGCCTTCACATTGAAGAAAAAAAATATATATTTTTGCTTCCATCCACAAAACATTTGTCTCGTACCATTACGGTTTGTCCAGAACTGAAGATGGTCAGCAATATTGTTGGGGGAGAGCAGTGGCTTCTCTTCACTACCCTGTCATACAACCTTTTTTTTGTTCAGTGTTTGTTTTGGTGGCGGACTCGAATATAAACCTAGGGGTTACCCTGGGTTTGACAGTCCAAACTCTTTGGAGATCAACTCTTTTCCTGAGGTCCTCACAAACCACCTTTGTTCGAGTGGTAATACACAAATGTGTTATATCTGTAATCAGGCTTTGCTGGATGTACATTCTTTAAATCAAACAGCGTTTTTCACTCAGATCTGTTTGTCATTGCACCAGACTGCTTTTTGTGTGTGTAGAGGTGCTATGACAGATCATTCACTTGTGTTAAGTGATGCATTTTAAAAGGGCATAATGGCGAAAAATTTAAAAATTTACAATATGTACAAACAAACAAACAAATAAGAAGTACGTCCAGTGTTCTCCCCAGAATTTTTTTCCAGCCGGGTGGCATGAAATAGTAGCCGGGTGGCATGAAAAAGTAGCCGGGTGGGTTGAGATGAAAATGCAGGGCAACTCTGCTTACAGCATAGGAGGTGAGCCGATGACAGCCGGGTGGTCACCAAATCTAGCCGGGTGGAGCACCCGGCTAAAAGAGCCTGGGGAGAACACTGACGTCTTTTCCAGAGTAAAATGAGCCATAAATTACTTTTCTCCTATGTTGCTGTCATTTACAATAGGTAGTAGAAATGTGACAGAAGTGACAGGTTTTGGACTAGTCCATCTCTTCACGGGGGATTTCTCAGGGATTTATTTATTTTCAAAAGCACTTAGTGAATGGCAGCTGCTCTGTCCAACTGCCAAAAAACTGTGTAGCGAGCAGGGAAGCTGGCCAGCATCATTGTTTAAATGTTTTTTAGGGAATATCTTTATAAAGAATAAAAGCCATGCTGAGAATCCCCTATGAAGAGATGGACTAGTCCAAAACCTGTCGCTTCTGTCAGATTTCTACCTACTGTAAGTGACAGCAACATAGGAAAAAAGTAATTTATGACTCATTTTACTCTGGAAAAACCCTACTTCTTATTTGTCTATGTTTGCACATATTTTAAATTTTACAATTTTTCACCATAGTGCCCCTTAAAGGGTGCACATAAAGTTATTAAGGCTTGGAGCATGGTGGACAACATAGAGTTCCAAAGTCAAAATCTGTGGCTTGTGGAAGTGGGCCGCCTTGTGTTAAATTCACAAGCTACCTCCCACAGAATTGCTGGAAAAGAAAGTAGCTGCGCGCGCGCGTGTGTGCCAGAGGTCTTGAGGTAATATAGCATTTTTTGTATTATTACTAAGCTTGCAGTTATGCTTTCTACAATGAATGCCAGTACAGGATGAGACACACAAGTACCTTCCCTTTGCAGACTATTGTATAAAGACAAAAAAAATAAAAAAAAAGTAGGGGGAAACTGAATGTTTTCTAAAACCTGACTGTGAACATATCTGACAGCTGGGAAGCACTTAGCATGGTTAAAGCTCTAGTGTAGAGGAACAGTAAAGAGGATATTATAAAGATAACGTAAATACCGTCTTAAAGAAACAAATCTTAAACTTTACTGTGTGAAACACGTGAGAAAGCCGAGTAATGCCACATATGAGGAACATGCCAAACACCAGATAATAATGTGATAATAATCTGGGCACGGATTACTAAACCACTTTAAAAGTATATGATTTCTTCCTGTGATACAATGAGAGCAGCCATGTTCTGCTTGTGATCATTACACACAGGCAAGCTGGTCTGAATCTCCAGCCCTCAGCCTGTAAAAACCTCACTCCCCTCTCCTCCTCCCACTCCCCTCTGCCTCTGAAATCTCTGACTAGTAACACCTCCTCCTGCCCAGACTGAGCTCCCATAAGCCCTTGCTATATAGGTCTCAAAGTGCCAAGGCACTGGAGAAGCTGTGGGCAAGGCTTGTTTAGTTTATAGGGAATTAGTCTTAGAACTAGGGAAAAAAAAGTATTTGGCTTGAGGAATGCCATATAAACTATATGAAAGGAACACAATTATGCAATGAGTAAAAGTTTATCTCGGATCCACTTTAGAGAATATAAGATAAAATGCATTTAATCTCTGCCAAAGCTTAGCAATTTTAAAGCTATATTAACCTCCCTGGTGGTATCCCCGAGTCTGGCTCTGGGTGGAAAAAAGCAGCCTGCAGCGGTAATCCTGAGCCTGACTTGTGGTAGCCACCGGGAGCTCTATGCAGAGTGCAGCTCACAGCGGGCATTTTAACTCCCCTCCCCTGGGATCCAGATGCCGTCAGCTATTCTCCTTCCTGTCTTCGGAGGCTCTGCATCCCACTGGTGAGATCGCTGTGTGTCGTCATGACGACAGACTGAGATCTCACTATAGCGTTACAGCGCAACCAGGAGGACATAGGGAGATTTGCAGCACTGGATCCCAGGGAGGTGAGTAAATGCTGGGCTGCCGCAGATCTCTCTGCAGTGTGATAATAATCAAACCGCCAGAGAGGTTAAGATGAAATCTACTTTTGGAAACAAAACAATGCTCCTGGCCAAGAAGCTGACATACTTTTACCCTGTTTGCAATCCTGGCCTGTCAAAGGTAACACAAATGAGTAGAGACTTGTAAAGTTTGAGTCTTAAACTTACAGCTAAGCATGTCTTTGTAGCCCTTTTGTTTTGTTTAAGAATTTGAAAACATTCAATAACCTTGAAGTTTATAGCGTAAGGTAATGGCATACATAACAATTAGGAAAAGTTCAAGAATATAAAACTCATATTTTAGTCATTTTCTCCAATGGCATCTTTCCATCCTCACTCAAAAAGGCTGTTGTAACACCACTACTTGAAAAACCATCTCTAGATCCCACCGCCTCGCTAACTACCACCCTGTGTCACTTCTCCCATTCACATCCAAATTACTTGAACACCATATACATGCTTAACTGAGCCATTTTTTATCTAACTCCCTGCTTGATTAGTTCCAGTCTGACTTTTGTTCTAACCACTCCACAGAAAAAGCCCTTCTTATTGCTAAAACGAAAGGACATTATTCCATACCCATCCTTCTCGATCTGTCATCAGGGATTGATACTGTTAAACCACACCCTACTCCTTCAGATACTTTCATCTATAGCACAGGTGTCGAACTCCAGGCCTGGAGGGCCAGATCCATGCCAGTGTTTAGGATGGACTGAGAAAGAGAGGAATATGTTCTACCTGATGGACCACACTTTTCCTGATTCAGACTCATCAATGAATTTGAGCTGTGTCAACAATGGACCGGTTTGACATACCTGATCTATAGGTATAAAGGACCTTGCTCTCTCCTGGATATCTTCCTTCTCTCTGGAAAGTCTTTCACAGTCTCTTACTCAGATCAGATCTCATCTCCCCATCCTTTATCTGTGGGGGTACCTCAAGGCTCTGTCCTTGGGCCCCCTCTTTTCCCTCTACATGCAGTTCTTGTTAACTTAATCAATTCATTTGGGTTTCAATACCACTTGTATGCAGACAATACACAAATGTACCTCTCGGCCCCAGATCTTAACTCCCTCCTCACACGTGTTCCTGACTGTTTGTCTGCTATGTCCTCTTTCATGACCTCTTGCTTCTTAACTTAATATGAGTAAAACGGAACTAATCATCTTTCCACCATCTCTGTCCACTTCTCTGCCTGATATAACAATAAATGTTAATAACACCCCTATAACGTCAGTTCCCAAAGCATGGTGCTTAGGGGTAATATTTCACGCCTCCCTCTCCCTTATTCCTCACGTTCACTCCTTAACCAGCTCCTGTCATCTCCAACTCAAAAACATATCTCACATCCGACCTTTTCTCACTTAGGACACGACTAAAATGTTAATACATGCTCTTATAATATCTCTTCTGGACTATTATAACATATGGTACCACTTTGTGCACTACTAACTAGCAGGCTGGTTCCGCTCCATTCTGTACTTGAACTCAGCTGCTCGTCTCATTCATTTTTCTTCCCGCTCTTACTCTGCTGCTCCTCTCTGTCAGGCTCTTAATTGGAAACCAATTAACCAAAAGATTTAGTTCAAACTCTTAACTCTAAAACTAAGCTCTCCCCAATCTCTCTCACATCTTCTCACTAGTTTCCAGATACCAACCAAACCACAATCTCAGATCTGCACATGTCCTCCTCTAGAATCACCTCCTCACATTCACATATACAAGATTTCGCACATGCTTCACCCCTCTTGTAGACTCGAACAGTCTCTATTTTGACCTATGATACTGTATTGTTATCAAATCATTTGCATGATCTTGTTTTGTTGTGAGTTTCCGTATGTTCTACCTGTATGTTAACCCATTTATCTATTGTGCAGCGCTGCGTAAGATGTTGGCGCTTTATAAATACAATAAATAATAATAATAATAATAATAATAATTTCATTGAGTGAAATAAGTTTTTGAACCCTCTAACAATAAAAGACTTAATACTTAGTGGAAAAACCCTTGCTTGCAAGCACAGAGGTCAAACGTTTCTTGTAATTGATGACCAAGTTTGCACACATTTTAGGAGGAATGTTGGTCCACTCCTCTTTGCAGATCATCTCTAAATCCCTAAGGTTTCGAGGCTGTCTCTGTGCAACTCTGAGCTTGAGCTCCCTCCATAGGTTTTCTATTGGATTAAGGTCCGGAGACTGACTAGGCCACTCCATGACCTTTATGTGCTTCTTCTTGAGCCACTCCTTTGTTGCCTTTGCTGTATGTTTGGGGTCATTGTCGTGCTGGAACACCCATCCACGACCCATTTTCAGTTTCCTGGCAGAGGGAAGGAGGTTGTCGTTCAGGATTTCACGATACATGGCTCCGTCCATTTTCCCGTTAATGCGATTAAGTTGTCCTGTGCCCTTAGCAGAAAAACACCCCCAAAGCAAAATGTTTCCACCCCCATGCTTGACGGTGGGGACGGTGTTTTGGGGGTCATAGGCAGCATTTTTCTTCCTCCAAACACAGCGAGTTGAGTTAATGCCAAAGAGCTCTATTTTGGTCTCATCAGACCACAGCACCTTCTCGCAGTCACTCACAGAATCATTCAGGTGTTCATTGGCAAACTTCAGACGGGCCTGCACATGTGCCTTCTTAAACAGGAGGACCTTGCGAGCCCTGCAGGATTTTAATCCATTGCGGTGTAATGTGTTTCCAATGGTTTTCTTGGTGACTGTGGTCCCTGCTAATTTGAGGTCATTCACTAACTCCTCCCGTGTAGTTCTAGGATGCTTTTTCACCTTTCTCAGAACCATTGACACCCCAAGAGGTGAGATCTTGCGTGGAGCCCCAGAGCGAGGTCGATTGATGGTCATTTTATGCTCCTTCCATTTTCGAACAATCGCACCAACAGTTGTCACCTTCTCTCCCAGCTTCTTGCTAATGGTTTTGTAGCCCATTCCAGCCTTGTGCAGGTCTACAATTTTGTCTCTGACATCTTTGGACAGCTCTTTGGTCTTTCCCATGTTGGAGAGTTTAGAGTCTGCTTGATTGATTGATTGATTGATTCTGTGGACAGGTGTCTTTTATACAGGTGACTAGTTAAGACAGGTGTCCTTAATGAGGGTGACTAATTGAGTAGAAGTGTCTAACCACTCTGTGGGAGCCAGAACTCTTAATGGTTGGTAGGGGTTCAAAAACTTATTTCACTCAATGAAATGCAAATCAGTTGCTATCTTTTATTTAAGGTTATTTTTTCGATTTTCCTTTTGATGTGCTATCTGCCACTGTTAAAATAAACCTACCATTGAAATGATACTGTTCTGAGACTTTTCATTTCTTTGTCATTGGACAAACTTACAAAATCAGTGAGGGGTCAAATAATTATTTCCTCCACTGTATATTCATTCTGTCACTGTTATTACTGATTTTGTACTGAGTACTGATTCTGTATTTTGCATATTGTTGTATATCATTGTCTGTATTGTTCTTTACCCCATGTTTGTTTCTTACTTTGTACACCACCACATAATATGTTGGTGCTTTATAAATCAATAATAATTTTAACATAGGTGTCAAACTCAAGGCCTGCGGGCAACACCAAAGCAGAGTTTGATTGGTGCTGCCCTTGACATTTTATCACTGATCTACCAGTCTATGGCCATCCATCAGAATAATGAGCCAGTAAACCGATGTTGAGGTTGGTAGCATGGGACGGTTACACTAGGAATGTAAAGATTACGAAGAATACAGAGGCTCCCATCTTAATTCCCTTATAAATAATGCAAGTTACCTGGTGTCATGCTGACTGTTTGACATTGTGTTTTGCATTTATTTAGCGATTACCGCTTTTGCAATTCGTTTCAAAGTTTGTCACATGAGCTCACAATGTAATATCGCTAACACAGTCGCTGCTATCCAACACTCCAACACAGAAATAGGATAGCTGTAACTGCTGTTATGAAAAATACCTAGTTGTTCTTCTGGCTTATGAAGCAGCATCATTTCCCCCCACAGGCTGACACTACCTGGCAGAATAGTGGAAGATGGGCGGCAGAAAGGCACATATAATGCTGATGAAGGTAAGATCATTTCTTTTTTATTTAAGGGCTCATTTCCACTATTGCGGTGCGGAATCGCCTGGATTCCACCACTGATGAAATCGCATGCGGATGCGTTTCCCCATGCGTTTTTTTGCCGCGATTTCGCATAGGTGAGGGTACATGCCATTTTAACCATGTCACTGCCTGTGTGAATTTACATTGGTACCTATGCGAATTTGCGGCAAAAAACGCATGGGCAAATTGCATGCAATTTCCCTATTAGCGAATTCTGCGGCTCTTTTGTGCGTTTTTTTCACCGCTGAAAATAACGCACCTCAACAACGCTACAGTGGAAACAGGCCCATCCACTTGCATTACATGTGCGAATCCGCATGCGGATTCGCGATAGTGGAAACGAGCCCTTAGGCTTTTTTTCTTTGGAGAGGCCACATTCCAGGCAAACAGCCAAATACACATCTGAAGTAGAGAAAATTGGGAAAAGTTAAATGAGCACACGCTCCGCAACTCAGAACTGCTGGACCACGAGGTAACTGCAGATTCATGTCAATATGTGCACCTTTGTCACTTCGGCCTCACTGAGGCATCACTGAGGCATCACTGAGGCAGACCTCCATGGCATGTGCTCTGTAGCACCTGAAATGGGCGCTGCTGTAGCCACAATGCTGTAGTGCGCGGCCCGATTAGCCGTAATTCAGGGTTCCGGCGATTGCCGGACCCTGGATTGCTTCTCCCTCCCTTCTCTGGAATTTCACCGGCAGCAGGGGGAGCAAACCGATGTGCTCATCATCACACACATACCCAGTATACATGCTGCTAGAAAATGTCCCTACTGCACATGTCTCTGAAACAGCTGCTTATCACCCATATTGGATAGCACAAAGATTGTACAGGACATGCGTGTGAGGAGGCAGATATTAACACCACATAGGCCTTAGTACAGTGTCCAGTACTATAAAGGTCACCATAACACTTGTGACACATTCATGTACCGCATGATTAAAATGTTTTACAACATAAAATGTTTTATTACAATACTGTATAGCAGTAAACATAGAGCACAGTTAAAAGCTAGCACATCTAGTAGGCAAATTCATTGTGGTATGTATTTAGGAGACCCAATATTAAGCTTGTTAATGGACTTATATAAGCAGTTTGTAATAGAACTGAGTCTAAATGTACTAACATCACATGTATTATTGCAGATGCAGCACACTAATAATATATGGTAGGTTGTATGTGTATTATACACATGCATGTGACAACACAACACTATCTATGCATTTCTTGGGACAATGCTTCATTCTTTAGGACAGATTATAGAGGTGCAGTGTTAGAAAGAACATAACATGTTTACATGTAAGTGACATTACATGTGTCCAGTGCTAATTGGGTCACATTTACCAGTAGTACAGTGACATCACTCCACGCAATTGGAAACAAAACCATTGACTACGAATATTTTTGTTTCTGCATCCACAAAGGCAGCTCTACCATAAGGAAAGCATATTTAATCATAGCCCTTAATTACCTGTGTACTAGCCAGAACCAGCCTTTTGAAATCCACGCCGGGTTTGTGTCTTATCTGTGCCATGGTGTAGAGTTCAGTAAACTGAGTCCACATAGACCCCCTGCCATCGTGTGCACTTTACGGGGGAGGATTGACAATCATTTGACAGCTGACATTTTCGCAGATCAGGAAACATGCAGGTTGGCTCCTGATCAAGTGATCACTACGATTGACAGTGTCCATAGTGATCACTAGAGTAAAGCAGAGGCTGGGGGGATAGCTCTCACCTCTCCTCATTCTCCCAGTCATCATTGTTTGCTCCACTCCTCAGCAGTGCTACCAGCCTTGCACTGCCTCTTGTATCGGGTCCTGGCTTGATGACATCATCACCGGTACTTTGTACTTGCGGCAGTACGAGGCTGGATGCGGTGCTGAGCAGAAGGGAGCTGCTCGATGCTGGAACTAGGGTAGATGAGTAAATACTTGCTCTCCATTCTTCCTGCTGCCGATCTCTGCATATGGGGGGAACACTAGACTACTAAGGAAATTATGGGGGCCACTACACCACCAGAAAAACTATGGGAGATCACTAGAGCACCAAAGAAGCTATGGGGGACGAATAGACAAGTAGGGAAACTATGGGAGACCTCTTGACCACATGAAAACTATGGGAGGACCACTAGACCACAAGGGTAGCTAGGGGGGGGGGGGGGGCGCGAGATTACCAGATAAACTATAGAAGACCACAAGATCACCAGGGAAACTATGGGGGACTACTACACCACCTCCCTGGTGGGGTAGTAATTCCCCATAGCTTTCCTTATAGTTTCCCTATAGCTATTGAAGAACACTAGATCACAGAAAAACCGATAGACCACTAGCTCACCAGGGAAACCAAAAGGGGACCATTAGACCACCTGGCAAACTATAGGGGCCCAGAAGACAACCAGGGAAGCTATGGGGTAACGCTAGACCTCCAGGGGGCATATGAGGGACCACTAGACTACCAGGGAAGCATTTGGGGGAACATACAGGGGGGCATTAGACATCCAAGGAAGCAGATGGAGCCACTAGACTACCAGAGAAGCGTATGGGGGAGACTATCAGAAAAATGTATCAGGGATCCAGTAGACTACAATGGAAGCATAGGGGACCACTAGACCACCAGGGAAATGACCGCGCAGTAGCATGGACCTAGTCAGGCGGAACAAGCCAAGCACAATCTGGTCCCTGGTACTGCACAGGTGTGAGAGGTCTACAAGGGCTTGTCAATGGTTTTCTGGAGGGCAGAGTGCTTGAATGGTCCAGTGGAGGAGGATGGGAGAAGCCTCTGGATTATGTAGAGGCTTCTCTCTACTGAGGTGAGTACACATTTGGGGGAGAGTGTAGCCACTTTCAGCTGGCAAATACTCAGTAGTGATGTGGTGCCAATGTAGATCCTCCTCCAGACGGCATGAAATAAACGGATGTTTCAAAAAGCAGAAGTTAGCACACTGTAGAGAGACATCTGTTGGTGGCCTGTTGAACAGCAAGGTGCAGATCATGATAAAACTCTCCAGCAGGAACCTTATTTACCCTTTTCTGGTTGGTTGGTGCATGACAATTTCTTGTTTGTAGGTAGTCCTAGCCAGATATTCTGCTTACCGATCTGTTATGTGCTTGTTTTTTCAGGCATATTTACTGTTCAAGTGCCTAAGGAAGCCCCAGGACAGCATTTTGAAGGTCTGAATCTGCTGACTGCTTTACTGGCACCTAAAGGAGCGAGAACAGCCAGACCTCTCGTGGAGGAAATAGGTGTGCTTTTATCTGTTTTTGTAAAAAGAAATTGCCATTTTATCTGAGATTCCCTTAGGGCCTATTCACACTGGGGCGCCTTTCAACATTTTTTTTTGTGTGCTTTGGTGATCAGCAAAGCATTGCGAACAATGTATCCCTCTGGAACCGTTCACACTGCAGCGCTTGCAATCTCCGTAAATCACAAACGCACTGCATATAGCATTTTTGGCGCGATCGAGATTCTCATTCACTGAATCAGAATCACAATTGCTGACAAAAACAAGTGTGATCAGAATGTAAACGCACAGTTGTTAGTCAATTGCATTTTGCAATCGCATTTGTGAATGGGCCCTTACCTATTTAGGCTACTGTTGGGAGTGAGACTTAGGAAAGTTGAAGCCCCCTATTATAAAATGAAACCAAGGATTTGCATGCTTGCTGTTTCTGAAAGTTTAGTGTAGGAGGAGGTGGTAGGAGTCAATGGACCCCTGAATACAAAGGATGTCAAATGAAATTACAGTCAAACAGAACAAAAGTCACTGATGTCCATTAAAAAAAAATAAAAAATCAAATTGGCATAATAGTATATTAAAGGGCAAGTATTGTGGTCATAGATTACCCTGATTTTAGGAAAGTATATTTTGGAATTACTCTGACACTCAATACAATGACCTGATCAATTATTCTTCAAGGCATATGTCAAAACAGAACTGACAATTGTTTCGGGGCCACAGAAGGTCCCCTTTTTTAGGATAAGTGCAGAAATACCATACACCACAGTGGAAAAACAATTTAAATACATTGAAGATGAAGGACCACCCATGGCAAATGGAAGACCTCCCCTCCTTCCATACATGGGAATTACATTTGTTGAAGTGTTTTTTTTCCCCCCACAGCAAAGGTGGTTTCACTTTAATCACAAAAATAAATAACCGCAGATAGAATCCTAGCTGACAGCAACAATTTGTTGTACACAGAAGTCAAATGTAGGCAATTACATTGATGAGATTAGTATTGTTTTATCTGAGTTTATTCCCGAAAGCTAAAAGCTGCTATTATACTTTGAGCAAATGATTACCGCAGATAAGCTACATGGAAGCCAGGCAGAGCCATAATTCAGGACTGTGTTTTTTTCCCCCCTTTTCTGTTCTTCCCCTTGCTGGAGCTGGCTGAGTGACCTGCTGTAAGAGATCTTGACAACAAATGCACCAGTGGGACGCTGGTCTCCCAGGGCTAATATCTGCTTCTTGATGGCACAAAGCCTGCGAGTGGAAGCAATGACAGTGATTCATGCATTAAATGACCAGGCTCCTTTAGAGGGCTTCTGAGAGGCCCGCTCACTGTAATTTTCTGCCTGGAGGGCTCTTGTGATGCTCCCAGAGGGAGATTCATAACCCACAGGAGTAATTCAGGGGCTGAAACCACAATCGCACAGACTGATGCACGTAGCAGGGCTGAGATGGGGGAAACACACAGGGACACATTTCTGACTACCATCGCTGAGTCTTAAAGAGAGATGCTACGTTTCACTCCAGGAACTGGAAAGTGTTAAAGAGGAGCTGTCAGCCATACTTTCTCAGAAAAAGAAACAACACATATAAGTACTTGCTCTACTTACATAACATATGTATTGCACTTTCCACATTTTGATTTTAGTGATTTTTCTACAGTAAAAAAAAAAAGAAAAACCTTCTTAGCATTTCCCATTTTAAGTGTGGCTATTTTGAAGCTAATTCTGATGTAATTTCCTCCCTTAGTCTCCTCTGCCTTATTTGCCCGCCCCTCACTATATAGAAAGTGCATTGTCTCAGCATGAGAAATATTGGCCAATCAGAGAGGAACAGAGGTGTGGGGAGGGGAAAACAGGAGGGGAAGAGGCTTCAGCTAATCAGGCTGCATTAGTTAAGTCTGAGGGGAAGTGCAGAAGCAAAAAATGACAACCCAACATGCCCTGCAACTTCCTTTTTGTGTGTACCAAATAAGAGTCAGGTAAACTGGGGAATGATCATTTATCAACAAGAAAAGTAAAAGATTTCAACTTTTGGATTGCCTGGTTAGCATCCTTATTTATTTGTTTACCAAATAAAAATAAAGAATTGATTTTTTTGCCCGACAGTTACACTTTAACACATTGCTGGAACTAGATATGCTACCTGATATCTTATGCTACATACACACTTGAGATAAAAGTCTTTGGAAAAGGCAAGATCACAGACCAATTTTACCCCCTTCCATGTAGTATGAGAGCCATACTCTACACAGTCTATTCTATGGAGCTGAACTCCTCATCAAAGAAAACTTTGCAAGATGCTGCACACAAAGATGCTGTACACATTCAAAAGATCAGTATCTGCAAAAGATCTGTTCCTGCAAAATGCATTCATAGTCTATATCTGCAGATCCTCATACACACCTTGTTTAACAGACATTCATCTGCAGATCAGATCCACCAGGATGAATCTTCAGATCTGCAGATGAATGTCTGTTAAAGAAGGTGTGTATGATGATCTGCAGATATAGACTATAAATGCAATTTGCAGGAACAGATCTTTTGCAGATACTGATCTTTTGAATGTGTACAGCATCTTTGTGTGCAGCATCTTGCAAAGATTTTTATCTGATGGGGAGTTCAGCTGAATAGAATAGACTGTGTAGGTATGGCTCTCATACTACACGGAAGGGGGTAAAATTGGTCTGGGATCTTGCCTTTTCCAAAGACTTTTATCTCAAGTGTGTATGTAGCATTAGTGCGCCGAGTGCTGGAGTGTTACTTTTCTGTGTAGTTTAGTTGAGTAGTTTAAAATCAAGTTTTTAAAATCTTGGTCATGTGATCAAAAGCAGTAGCCCTTAAAGCGGACCTGAACTCAGAACTTCCTCTCTGCTCCTAAAAGATAAGCAACAGCTTAATAACCTTTAAAGAACAACATTTCTTTGTTACAGCTGATACAAATCCTGCAATAAATCTGCAGTATCTACTTCCTGTTTTCATAAAAGCAGATATATTGTTAACATCCTGTGTTTACAAATTAGCTGCTCTGCTGTTGCAGACAGCTGACACAGGAAAGAGATCAAATTACAACTTCTGGTAATCACAGATGAGTGGGCATTAGACAGGCTAAACTCTCTAAAAACATACACGGTGCATTTCTCTTATGTTTTCCTTCTGTGCTGTGCAGGAGTTCAGGTCTAGTTTAAGCAGGCTTGTTTGTACTCTAATGAAGTGGGTCACAGACACAGATGTGGGAGAAGATTGCAGCCTGCAGCTCTAGAATGCTGGGCCATAGAGGGGGCTCCTGGACTGCTAAATATAAAAGTCAGATAATCGAGGCGCTTATACAGACATGCAAACCAGCTTTGTCAGGGCTCTTTTATACGGCTGGCGTTGCACTGCATCTTGTAGTGCAATCGCATACGATTCCCAAAATGCAGGTACACTGTGCATAAAATTAGAAATTGTGGGTTCTGTTTTAAAGTAACTTGTGATTGCGCTGCGATTTTTCTCAATCAAAAAAGTTGTGCATGTTGCGTTTTTCCTGCGATTCCTGCTGTCAGAATGAATGTGCAATCCCCGCAAAAATCGTATTGCAAAATCGTATGCACAATCACTTTACGCTTGCTATTGCGTTTATGTTTTGAGGCTCCTGTTACACTTGCATTGCAAGTGTGCGTTACCCTATTTTACCGCATGGAAACGTAACTGCAATGCAATGGGGCATAGTACACTTATCACATCGTTTCCTGCAATCTCAACAGTGAGTTGCCAACGGACTTCTGCGGCGGAAGTAATGTAAATCAGGGGGCGACGCTATGCATATGACCTTGTCAGTGCACTCTGCCGCAGGGTCATATGTTTGTCATTCTTTGCTTTGCATGAGATGTGGCAGGAGCATGGCATCCCCACAGCAATGCAAAAAAATAGGTTTAAAACCATCCTAAAGTGTAAAAGTGCCAACACAAACTTTAAGACAAACAGAGTGTGGGCTTCAATACTGATGCCGAATTAAAGGTTTACTCTAAAATATAACTCTTTAGACAAAGACAAGACAGAACATAATTCAAAAAGCATCAAGTGGCCACGCTGCAGTACTCATCCACACATATACAACCCACACACACGATAATATGCCTAATATGCCCAGGCAACTCCCACAAAAGAATCATAAAACTCTTCAACTCCTCATCTGTAGGAGAGTTCACAGTGACAATGCCAGCCAAAGCATTTAGCAGAAGCATAAGAACTTGGGTTCAGTTCAGATGGATAATGCAAAGCAGATGCGTAAGTTAAGTAAGCATATCCAGGATGCAGAAAGCAGATAATGATGAGCCAAAGATTTCCAAACAGCCTATGTAGCAACCTCTGGCGCACATGCACAGTTAAAATAATCAAAAGAACGCAGAAGCATGGAATGGCAGTATCAGGTAAATGTACACGTACAATACCGATCCTTGGAGAAGGTGGTATGTGTCATGGAAGCCACCAGATGGCCAGCGATGGATCCACTGGTGCTCCAGATAACAAGCCGTTAGATATAGGCTGACAGTTTGTGCAAATTGATATTGATGGTGGCAAGGAGGCAGTGCAGGATGCCACATGTGTCTGGAATCCAAAGATTAGTCTGTCTCAGCAAGCCCATTCACAAGCTGGGGATTTTCTGGGCACAATGCGGGCTGATCGCTGCAGCAATCGTGTATTACATGCAAGCGTGCAGGATCAGTGGCATGACGGGGCAGGCAAGGCTGCAGAGAACGCCACTACGCCATGAAACAACCCACGCAGGTTAGACATGACATGTTTCGCTGGTATATACCGGCGTTCTCAAGGACACTGACACTTTCTGAAGGATAAGGACACTGCACACAAGTATTACTGTAAATCCTAATGTCAACCCCCACAAAGGTGGATCTAAAGGAAGGACCATCACTGTCATCACAGGTAGAGAAACGGGTCTCTCAATCCAGATAATTCAGTGACAGCATGAGACCACCTGCAAAAGAAATTGTCAATAAAAAAAGGAGCAGAGCAGCGCATAAGGATCAGGCGCATTTTAAAGACCCTGGAGAAATATATTAGCAATGAAATATCAGAATGCAAACTCAAATAACAAGAGCATGCACGCACGCACGCACGCACGCACGCACACACACACACACACACACACACACACACACCCCTCAGATCTGGGGAGGAGGGAATAACCATTTCCCTGGCACCAGATACCATCAAACCCAGCAAGGTTTCATTTTAATCAGCACCACAACATTTATTGGAGTTTTATAAATCCATACTAATAATTATAACATCACTCCCATCCCCCAAAAAAGGATGGAGGTAGATGCTCCAAGCAGTAACATGTAGCTTCTGAGATGCCCAACGCCAAAGGTGGAAGGGGAAGTGGGTGTAGAAGGAATAGGTGAGGGGGGGGGGGGGGGGAAATGGAAGATCAAGTAAGATGGGAGTGATCAGGGAAGGTCAAGTCCAGGAGACCACAAAAATGAATAATCCAAAAATCCAACATGAGGCCCCCATGTCATATTACTATAACTGACAAACTACAGTTGAGTAGAAGGCAAGTCTACCCGAGATCAGAAATCAGAACAGACTGTAATTTTGAACAATTCATGGCAAAAATAGATTGAAATTGGACAGAGCGGTACATTTTGGTCAGTTGGACGTGGCGGGCAGGCAGCAGTAACTTTATGGCCTGTAGCGTTGCATTATATTGAACCGTGCTATGCTGCAGTTTGATAGATTTTCAATAGAATTCACAGTAAAAATTATTGAAAATCTGTGATCTTTGTATGGGGAATTTGATCTACCCACTGATCAGAGAGGAATTGATCTGTTTGGCATAGTGTAGAACAATCTAACCATGTAATAGGAGGTTGATCTGCATGGGATTTTTGTAAAGTGCCAATAAATCATATAACTTCACTTAACAGTGAAACAATAGCTGCCAATTGAATTTGTTTTCGCTTAGTTTGCTTTCACACGTTATCTCTGGTGATCATTTAGAATGTGGTGCCGCTTTAACTTGTTTGTCTCACTTTTAGGGGCTTCTAGTGAGGTTCCTGAGGAGGAGGAAGAGGAGGACTTTGACTGGCAGATTGAGCAGACTCTCTATGAAGAACCGGCTGCTGATGACCTTAATTCCCAGTGCAGCTATGGTTTTGGGAATTTGCGCGTCGGGGTCTTCACACGACTGCAGGTACTGCCCTCTCCCTCTCAGTCCCTCCTCCTGCGCAATCTGGTTCAGTCATATTGCTAGGCTGCTGGGCATTTTAGAGAGCAGGATATTAAACTCGCAACACTGATTTCAATATACCATCTGGTAGCTCAGTAAGCATAGTGCCAGTATTTTGCAGTTAATAAAAGGCTCTGTGGGTTGAATCGTCTTCTGCCTGGCTAAGCACCACTATGAGGTTTAAGTACACCTGAACTGAGAGGGATATGGAGGCTGACATACTTATTTCCTTTATTATTTATTTATTGTATTTATAAAGCGCCAACATATTACGCAGCGCTGAACATTAGTTTAGGTTACAGACAATATTTAGGGGTGACATACAGCAATACGACAATACAGGAATACAAGAAAGATCAGATCACACAGCACAGTATGAGCATAAGGTAATGCTTAGTCAGTCACTGGATGGAGCATGGAGATTAGGCAAGTTAGGTTCACTCAGATGCCTAGCATGGGTGCACAGTAATGGAGGAGCATGATCAGGTAGGACACAAAAGAAGGAGGACCCTGCCCAAAGGCTTACAATCTACAATCCTTTAAAACAATGCAAATTGCCTGGCTGTCCTGTTGATTTTGTGCCTCCAATGCTTTGCTTCCAATGCTTTTAGCCATAGACCCTGAACAAGCATGCAGATCAGATGTCTCTGACTGACGTCTGACAAAATTAGGTGCATGCTTGCTTCAAATGTCTGATTCAGACTCTACTGCAGCCACAAAGTAGAAGGATCATAAAGAGATGACTGTGCATCTGTCTCTTTGAGACCTTTTATTCAGTCAACGGCAGGGGAGGACTGGGACCTTTTGGCCTGGGGGGACAACACAAACTAGAGGCCCGTTTCACGGCATCCCCAGCCCAAAGCCAAAGCTTTCTTGTGAGCAAATCTTCAAATTGTGATATCACACACGCACGCACGCGCACACACACACACACACACACACACACACACACACACACACACACACACACACACACACACACACACCTGTCTGTGTCTGATGCCTAACCTTAAAGGAGTTATCAGGCTTTTATTTTATGAAAATAAGTGCTACTTACCCAGGGCTTGTCCATGCCCCAAGCTCCCAGCATGTCCCTCGCTGTAGCTCTGCAGTCAGCTGTTCGCTGCCGCTGCCTCCCAGCCCCTGGCGATGACGTCGGGCCGACTGCGCCTGTGCACCACATGGACCAGAGCGTACTGTGCAGACGCATAACTACTGCGCCTGCGCAGTACACTCCGGTCCACGTGGCGGTGATTGACAGTGCTGCTCGCACAGGCGCAGTACAGGCCGACATCCAGGTGGGACTAATGCCATCGCCGGGGACTGGGAGGCAGCGGCAGCGAATGGCTGACTGCAGAGCTGCGGCGAGGGACATGCTGGAAGCGTGGGGCTGGAGGAAGCCCCGGGTAAGTAGCACTTATTTCATTAAAAATGCCTGATAACTCCTTTAAACACCCCCCCCCCCCACACACACACACAAACCTACCTACCTACCTGGTGATGCCTAACCCCACTCCTGCCCACCCACCATACAAACTACTTGTCTGACCCCTACCCCCTACCCCCCCCAACTACCTGTTTGACAGTGCCCAACTGCCTGCCTCCCCACTCCCCTGCCGCCAATCACACCACAAGAAGAAAAAACGTTCCCCCTCAGGCCAGGGTCAGAATGGGGATGATTATCACACACAAAAAAAAAAAAAACTCAGAGGGCACTGGCCTGGGCAGAGAATTGAATTTGACAGCAGTAGCAGGCAGGCAGCAAAGTGTGAGTAACTCAGTGACAAGAAGGGAGAAGAAGTACAGAAACAAAATTTATAAAAACCACCTTCTCCTCTGGCAACCTGGACCCAACCTCCTCTATCCTCCTGTCTCCTCAGTCCTACACCTCCTCCTCCTCCACAGCAGCAAGCAGCTATAGGTGGCATCTCCTACTCCCAGCCCCCAGAGTGTCCGACTCCTCCAGCCAGGACAGCCAGCCACTCGTAGCCGCAGCTCCAGGCCCCCAGCCCCCCCAGCACAGAAAGCTGAAGAGTGAGACAGCTCACTCCGACGACACCTCAGGCACAGCAGCACAGGGGAGGACTGTGTCCGACTCCTTCAGCCAGCCACTCGTAGCCACAGCTCCAGGCCCCCAGCCCCCCCAGCACAGAAAGCTGAAGAGTGAGACAGCTCACTCCGATGAAACCGCAGGCACAGCAGTACGTTGCGGGCGGCAATGGCTCCAGGCAGGGGGCGGAGTCAAGCAGGGTCAACCCACCGGGCCGGAGAGGACCTAAGCTATTTGTGTCCTTGTGCCGCTCACATCCACCGCAGGCGCAGCCACGCACAAGGGCACACCACGGCCGGCCGCCTCAGCCCCTTCTTTGATTGGATACTTCAACTTGCCGGGAAATATCGCGCGAGGTTGCGATCCCCACTGCGAACCTGTCACCTGTGGTATGTCTGCTGCCGCTGCGTATAGCAGCGGCCGGCCCTAATTACTTAAGATTCGGGCGGCCCGGGGGGCAATTGCCCCCCGTCCCCCTGGGCCAGTCCTCCCCTGGTCAACGGCATACAGCCACGAATGCAACAGTTTGACAAATAGTAAAGATGCATCAAACCTGGGTGGTGGAGGGTGTCTGGTGAGCTGGGAAGGGTGACCAGGGGGTGAACAGGACGGCACTACAGCCGTTTCACGCCAGAACCGGCGCTTGCTCACAGGTCGCTGCTGACATGAAGGCATTGTGCTACACCCGAGCCTCAGACAATTTATGCAGGGCAGATAAAGTTGCTATTAGGTGGCTTAAGCAGCATCGCGGTGACTTAGGTGGCTTAGGCAGCATCGCGGTGATTAAACAGGCGGACAAAGGGGGGAATGTGGTAATCATGTTGAGCGACTTTTACGTTAAGGAGGCCTACAGGCAACTCAACAATACTGAGTTTTACCAAAAGTTGGTTGGTAATCCCACCAACAAGTACCAGTCAACCCTCCGTACTCTATTAAGACAAGGAGTGGAAAAAGGGTACATGTCACAGAGATTGGCAGTTGACCTACTCCCCATGTCCCCCCGGCATCCTGTGTGGTACCACCTTCCTAAACTGCACAAATCTGCGGAGAGCCCCCCAGGGAGACCTATCGTCTCGGGGTGTGGCTCTTTGACGGAACGTCTGTCCAGGTTCCTCGATCACCTGCTACGCCCCTTACTCGTGGGGGTCCCAGCCTATTTGGCCGACACGCTAGACACGAATAATCTCGTCGAAAGCGTGGAGTGGGAACCGGGTTGCCATTTAGCATCCATCGATGTAGAGAGTCTCTACAGTAGAATACCCCACGAGGGGGGATCAGGGCAGTTCGTAGATTCCTGGACAGAACCCATAAAGATGAGGGGTACAAGGACTTTCTTTGTGACTGCCTCGAGTTTATTTTGAAACATAATGCATTCATGTTTGATGGAAGGTGGTACCACCAGACGTCCGGGACGGCCATGGGGACCTCAGTGGCATGTACCTATGTGGGTCTTTTCTTGGGGGCTTGGGAGGAGGATTATGTATCGAACCCCTGGTGTCTTCTAATCCTCCCCGGTAATCTGGCCAGCAGCGCTCTTCTGAGCATGAGCAGCTTGGCCGCGTCAGACCCCCTGTTGTGTCTGCAGCCGGGAGCGTTCTGTGCATGTGCAGTAGTACTGTGCAGGTGCAGAACGCTACCGGGCGGGGCCAGATTCCCGGGGGGATTAGAAGACAACAGAGTGGCCGGGGAGGACGGAGAGAGAGCCCATGCACCTCATGGGGCTGGAGAACGCACCAGGTAAGTATAAATATACCCTTATTCCTATCTCAGGTACACTTTAAAGCGGAACTGTAAATATCTAAAAAAAATAAGTTTCACTTACCTGGGGCTTCTGCCAGCCCCCTGCAGCCGATCTGTTCCCATGCAGCCACTCACCGATGCTCTGGCCCCACGCCTCGGCTTACTTTCACCTCCTCGTTCCCCTAGCCGGATGCGTACTGCGCAGGTGCAGCAGAGATATTCTCATATTGCGCATAGTGCGCCTGGCTACAGGAACGCGTACTAGGATACGCATGGCTAGGGCACATTGGAGGTCGATTTGTAAGTCAACCTCCCTTACCGGAAAAAAAGTGAGTAGCGGCGCTTTAAGACTGGAAAGAGCTGGGAGCAGACAGGGGTGTCTGAAAAGATACAGCCTGCTCTCTGGAAGTCTGTGTTGAAGGAAGTAGCTGTTAAAAGAGCTGAACAGTTACTTTAAAGAGGAACAGTAGCGAAAAATCACATAATTCAATCGCTTAATTTTTTTTAATTTTTTTTTTACAATCTTCATTTATAGATTAGTCAGTGTTTCCCCTCTCTCTCTACCTGATTTACATTCTGAAATTCGTCACAGGTGGCAACTCTCTAGTCCTGTAAGGTGCAGCTCTGTGGAATGTTTGTTTACTGAGCGTTTTAAAGGGAACCTGAAGCAAGATTTATATGGAGGCTGCCATATTTATTTCCTTTCCAACCATGCCAGTTGCTGGGCAGACCTGCTGATCATTTTAGCTGCAGTAATGTCTGGCCACACACCGGCCACACACCTGAAACAAGTAGTATGCAGCTAATCTTGTCAAATTTTTGACAAACACCTGATCTGCGTGCTTGTTTATGGTCTATGACTATGCATCAGACGATGTATGGGCAGATCGACCAAGACGCAATCTATATTGTATCTGCCCGCCTCTGGGATGAAACTATATATTGGGGAGTCCCATCAGGATCAGAGGTCCATCAATCCTCCATATTAATCCAACACGAAAAGACTAGCCTGTCAGAACTCGACCCTCCAAGGTGCTTAACAGCTTTTTTATTGCATTTATACAGCAGTAGTACAACAGCAAGCCGACAGCATGACGTTTCGGGCAAAGGCCCTTTCTCAAATGCTGAAGTTCACATCCTTCTGACAAACATATATAGGCATTCAAACAACACGCCCTCCTCTTAGAGGGCGGGCACTCTACTTAAAGTTACATACCCCTTACAAGGGGAAAGAGCAGCAACAGCAATCATACATTAAGCTATAAAAAGCATCTAAGGCTGAAGTCCTCATTCAGCCCTCCCGGCGATTGAGTCCCCAACCTGTCCATCCAGCAAGCCTCTCGCCTTAAAAGAGTATTCCTCTGGTCACCCCCTTCCTGACACTTCACCACCTCTAACACCTGCCATCTTATTTGTGTAACTCTATGGCGTAACTCAATATAATGTCGTGAGGACTTCAGCCTTAGATGCTTTTTATAGCTTAATGTATGATTGCTGTTGCTGCTCTTTCCCCTTTCCCCTGTATAAATGCAATAAAAAAGCTGTTAAGCACCTTGGAGGGTCGAGTTCTGACAGGCTAGTCTTTTCGTGTCAGATCGACCAAGAAACAGATCTCTCTCTGATCAAATCTGATCAGAGACAGATCTGTTGCCTGCCCATACACAGCAGGCTGATTCCCGATCGATTTCAGCATGAAATATCTCTGGAATCGGTAATGTGGGCACGTGTGACGTTACACGCAACCTTGTCAGGCTCGTTTATGTGGATGGAGCACGAAGCCAGCGCCGGATACCGTCAGGTAAAGTATTCATGCACGGGGCACTGGGGGGCAGATTTTACACTGGGGGGACAGTGCTGGGGGTTTTGTCGCCCGTCCTGATATTGTGCGCCATTACCGCCACGCACCAGATTGAGCATGTTGGCCCTACATCTTACAGCATGTCCGATCGACACATGCCCCGAAATTGGTCACAATGTTGATCGGGCATGCTCTTGGCAGCACCAATTTTCATCTGATCATAATGGTCAAATTGAATGGTCAATCTGCTGCTAAGTTGCCTTATGTGAGGTCACATTTAGCGGCAGAGGATCAGCAAGACAGCCAGGCAATTTGCAGTGTTTAAAATGAAATAATTTGTTGGCCTCCATATCTCTCTTACTTCAGGTTCCTTTTAAAGCCAGTAGAAAATATACCTGGTCTCCCAGAATATTTAAGCAGACTGATGGTGCCCATACATGGTACAATTTTTTTCATTTTTTCGATTAAATCGATTATTCCGTTAGATCGACTATAAAGGATCATCGTCCATTTTTTTTGATTAAAAAAAAAAAATCTTTTTTACTTTCATTCAATTCAATCGTTTTGGTCAAATGGGTAAACAAACGTTTTTTATTGTACCAGGTTTGGGCACCATAAGCTAATCCTCACTTGGTGGGGTTAGGGTTGCCACCTTTTGGGTGAAAAAAATACCGGCTTGGGGTGTGGCCTAAAAGAGGGAGGGGGTTGTTACGATTTTTTTTTTTTTTTTGTATACAAAATAGCACAAGAATCTGCAGAAAAAAAGCTGTTTTGAGAAAAAAATGCTCAGTGTCCTCTTAAAAGCTCCATTAGGTGGTCATATAGACAATGGCATAGCCTCCCTTCCTCCCTCCCCCTTATATTTCGTCTGCTACTGGTCTGCTCCTTAGCCCCTCTTTATGACTGTAATAACACTTTAAAGTGTGACCCAGCCAAAGCTCCAGTACAAAAATACAGCAAAGGAATCCTCAGGATCCAAAGGCTTCCTACTCCTTATGTAAGTATGTGTTTTTGAACCTGAGCCTCGGCTCAGGTCTTCTTTAATGTATAGTCTATATTATATATGTAGACGTAGAGGGGTGAATGGAGCAGGCACTAATGTTCATCACTCACTAAGCGGCTGGCAACATGAGCAGTGTACCCTTAAAGTGAAATTCCGACCAAGAATTGAACTTTTACATGAGAAATCTATTCCTTTTCACAAACAGACCATCAGGGGGAGCTGTATGACTGATATTGTGGTGAAACCCCTCCCACAGGAAACTCTTGAGTACCTACTCCTGGCAGTTTCCTGTCTGGGAACCTTCCTGCATTGTGGGAAATAGCTTTTTACAGCTGTTTCCGACTGCCAAAAAAACATGCAGCAGCTACATCACCTGCCAACAGTAAAAATGTTACCATGTAATGTCAGAATGTAAATCAGGGATTTAAAAGATTTTACATTGGGCAAACACTGACTAAATCCTTTATACATAATTATTGTAAAATTGAAGCACTTTTTTATTACATTATTTTCACTGGAGTTCCTCTTTAAGCTACATACTCAGTCGAAGATGGATCGGGGGATATGGAACTTGCGAGCGTTCCCTGAGCCATCTTCGCAATCATGTACTGCGTCTACAAATGACGGGAGTGAAAGAGACTTTAAACCATCGCAGTAATTAGTGCAGGGGTATTTGTGCAGTTGTAAAGGGATCCTGAGCTGTAATTTAAAAAAGGAATCTGGACTTATCAGGGGCTTCCTCCAGCCCCCTGTATCCCGTGAGGTCCTCTGGGATCCTCTTCTTCCTTCCTCTGGTCCCGATGGTGGCTCGGTAATCGGCAACTTCGGGTAAAGTCACATGTGCACGCCCCCACCACACGCCTGTTGCCATAAGCCTCCTGTACATGTGCGGCTCTCTAAAGAGTGAACCACTCATGCAAGGGAGGCATACGGCAACTGGCGTGATGACACGAAGTCGCTGATTACCGGAGCCGCCAGCCAGACCAGAATTGGAAAGAAAAGGATGCCGGAGGACCTCACGGACTATGGAGTATACTGCACATGCGCACTCGTGCAGTACAGAGCTGCACGTCTTCAGAAGCACTCGGGGAGGGGACACAAGTACTTCTGAAGCCTCCCTAGGCGGCAAATTTAAACTGGGGTGATGGCGCTGAAAAGAGGTGAACATGTAAACTCAGGGAAAACTCTATAGGACCCAGAGAGCCTTCCCTGTCCATAGGTGTCTGTCTTTTAGATTTTACCTCACATCACATTTACTGTAATGTACACTTAACAGCCCTTTCTTCAGTGTTCTTTGTATGCCTGCAATTCAAAGGCAGTGACAAGAGTGCAAAAAAACACAAGTACCATAAATCGACCTTAACTGGAAGCAGTATAGTCACTGTGCTACCCTCTGTACTGTGATGTTTCATTATCGCACCACAGGTCTGCTGCCTGTTAGTGTCAGCATGATAACGATCCTCTCCGGGTCTCCTCTGCCCTCTCTCCTTTCAGCTGCAGCTGCTCTCTCACTGAGGAGGAAGACATGCATTACACAACATACAGGAGCATGGAGCTTCCCTGTTCTGTAGCGCGGGCTTCATTTCTAAATTGTGTCCCTCCCTCTTCCACTCCTCATTGGATATCCTCAATTAGCAGCTCCAGCATTGGCTAGTGGAAAGCTGGTGCTGCTGCTGCTATTGGCTAGATCTTTCCTCCATATTAACCTCCCTGGCGGTACGCAGTTTTAGAGGCTGTGTTCGCGGGAGGATTTTTTAAAATAAAAGTTGCTCTATATACCTTAACTAGCACTACGCTAGCTAATTATGTCCCCCAAGCCGCGCGGCAGCTAACTGAACACCCCGATCGCCACCGGTAATATTTACCCATCTGCGAGAGCCGCAGCTTCACGATCCAGCTTCACTCGTCGCTATGGCGACGATCGGACATGACGTCATGCGCAGTCCCGATCTTCCCCAAAGTGAAGGCTACGCCATCGCGGGATCCCTGGGGGTTATGTATTATGGCGTTGTTTGCGGGCGATCGGTGGGGACCGGAGGCACTTGGGGGACATTATTAGCTAGCAAAGTGCTAGCTTAAACATATAGAGATACTTTTATTTAAAAAGATCCTCCCGGGGCTATGTGATCCCCTGCGGCGGCCTAGCCCGACACTGTGCCGGGCTTACCGCCAGGGAGGTTGGTGACACGTCTGTGTGTCATGATTTAGATTGCACAGCAGGGATTTTCCGGCAGATGACATGCCGGTATAAATTAGATACCGGCACTGGCTTTTGAGTGAAAAAAACGGCTGTGCCAGCCATATACCGGCTAGGTGGCAACTCTAGGTGGGGTTACATACCCATATATTGATGTAGGAAATTTTTCTACTGCTGAAACCAAGAAAATTCCTGTTTAAAAGAGCAACCTGAACAATTTACTACATTCTACTATGTCACTACAGTGCCTGTTTGAGGTCAGGATTTCACTTAAATTTTTAAATGGTATTATCATAATAATTAGCCCTATGTATCTTATTTAATACTGGCTTATCAAGTAGCTTCTACACAGATGGACTCAAGCTCAGCCAATGAATACATACATCGGAATAGGACAAACATTTGCTCTTGTTTTAAAATGGCAAATGTGACGTTCCTCAGTTGTAGCAGACAGTCTTGTGCATCTGCTGGGAACAATGAAGACCTCTGTGATGGGACCGGTGTATCTGTATACTGAGCTAATGCTGGGTGCAGTGTGATCATTGCTGCAGCTGCTCCCATGCCCTTCCTCCAGCAAGCTATACTCAGTGTCCCTAACAGGCAGAGTAATGGGACCAGTGTCAGGCTGCCTGGGGAGTTGATGAACTCTCCTCTGTAGTCTCCTGTGGCTCATCCAAATCCTGGGATTACATTGCTCTTGTAAAACACAGTTAGCAGTGCTCACATGAGCCTCTGTCCTGCCAGACATTGTGAGTACGCGTTCCCCGGAGAAGAGGAGGAGTGGATCGGGTATCAGGAGCTGCTGGCTTTCACAGGCAATTAAGGATGCACTCCAGCTAACATTAAAGTGTGTGACTAGTCTGTACAGAGCTTTTCTAGCTCCATTCCTGAACTCTCTGCATTAGGTAAATGCAGCAATGGAGCATATTTGTAAGCTGCAACAGATTATAGTGAGCTCTTTATTACAATCATCATTACAATACCTCAATGTGGAAGTGTGCTGTGTCCTTTTCAGTGCTCCAGTATTCACACCTATAATAAGGGCTGTATGCAGTGAACGGAGACATTCATTTTCACATAGTACAGCAAGATCGCCAGTATCAGGGATTGCCTGATGCCGCGTGCATGTGCTTGCCTGATGCCGCGTGCATGTGCTTGCCTGATGCCGCGTGCATGTGCTTGCCTGATGCCGCGTGCATGTGCTTGCCGGATGCATGGGCTTGCCTGATGCCGGGTGCATGGGCTTGCCTGATGCCGGGTGCATGGGCTTGCCTGATGCCGGGTGCATGGGCTTGCCTGATGCCGGGTGCATGGGCTTGCCTGATGCCGGGTGCATGGGCTTGCCTGATGCCGGGTGCATGGGCTTGCCTGATGCCGGTTGCCTGATGCCGGGTGCATGGGCTTGCCTGATGCCGGGTGCATGGGCTTGCCTGATGCCGGGTGCATGGGCTTGCCTGATGCCGGGTGCATGGGCTTGCCTGATGCCGGGTGCATGGGCTTGCCTGATGCCGGGTGCATGGGCTTGCCTGATGCCGGGTGCATGGGCTTGCCTGATGCCGGGTGCATGGGCTTGCCTGATGCCGGGTGCATGGGCTTGCCTGATGCCGGGTGCATGGGCTTGCCTGATGCCGGGTGCATGGGCTTGCCTGATGCCGGGTGCATGGGCTTGCCTGATGCCGGGTGCATGGGCTTGCCTGATGCCGGGTGCATGGGCTTGCCTGATGCCGGGTGCATGGGCTTGCCTGATGCCAGGTGCATGGGCTTGCCTATTGCTTGAAGCTGCATTAAAGGGGAACTGAAATAACAAAAAAACAAAGTGTTTGACTTACCTGGGGCTTCTGCCAGCTCCTTGCAGCCTTCCTGTCCTGTGCCGATTCTCCACCATCCTCCATTCTCCTGCTGCCAGCTACTTTCGGTTCCGTCGACTCGAACTGCGCCTGCGCGCCCAGAGCCTATATTTTTATATTGTATTTTTCCGTGATAGCGTCCTGCGCTATTAACGCATGGACAATATTGCGGGCGGGAAAGATACGCGTGGCTTGCCATCGACTTACAAGTTGACGGTATGATAGTACCAAGAGTAGCTAGCGGCGGGAGAAAGGAGGATCGTGGAGGACCGGCGCGGGACAGGACGGCTGCAAGGGGCTGGCAGAAGCCAGGTAAGTCAAACACTTTGTTTTTTTGTTATTTCAGTTCAGCTTTAAATAGCACAAACATCCCCCCCCCCTCCATCCGCTCCTCAGTGTATGGCTCCTGACATGTCATCTGATCAGCGCTGCGTAATATGTTGGCGCTTTATAAGTACAATAAATAAATAAATCTGCATCGGGTCATGTGACATGCTGATAGCCGTGCATGGTTGCCGGAAACCCGCTGGGAGCTGCAGAATGTGTACAGGGCGGTGCCTGGATGTCGGTGAGTAGTTTCTGCTGCTGCAAACCCCACAAAAGCTTAGCCCCGTTATCACCTCAGGCATGTCAGTTAGTTGAGACTTCTGGTTGCATGAGTTTCAGATAACGTGGACTTTGCTGTAATATGGTAGCAGGAGCGGTGCGTGCAACCAGTCTCCTGATATCCCCCCACCTATCACTATTATGTGATCTAGAGCCACATTGCCTGTGGGACACTATAAGCTACAGAACAACAAATGGGTGAGCAGTACAGGCTGGGTCCCAAATACTGCCACCACCTGAGATCACCACGGGTGTACGATACACCACAGGGGGCAGAGTGGGCAGCACTCCCCAGTGCCCTCACTACTAGGTACACCACCCACGGCTACTGCCCAAACTAAACACAAGGAAAGGCAAATGCTTATTAACCAAACGGCACCTGGTTATTCAAATGGTCTGTAGGATAAAGCCAGTCAGCAACCTGCAATACCGTATCTAGCATGGGCTGAACTGACTGCATCCTACATGGAGACCTTGGGCCTGATTCACAAAGCGTTGCTAACAGTTAGCACCCTGGTGAAAAGCCCTTTATCATGCCTAAACTCAGTTTAGGCATGATAAGTTTAGGCGTGATAAGTTTAGGCATGATAAGTTTAGGCATGATAAGTTTAAGCACCAACTGCGTTAGCACCGCAATGCACAGCTGATCAAAAGTTTTGCGCTAGCGAAGTCTGGTGCACTTCGCATAGAGTTTAATGGCGCTGCTTTGCGTGCGGGACTTTGCACGCTATCTACACTTATCTAAACTTAGCATGCCTAAACTGGCTTTTCACCAGCGTGGTGCAATGGTTATCACGCCTAAAGTCTCTAACTGGGTTAGCACCGCTTTGTGAATCAAGCCCCTTCAGTTTCACATAATAAAGTGTACCTAAAACTATGTAAATAAAAAGAATACACGTTCCTGGGGCTTCCTCCAGCTCCCTTCAGGCTCATCGGTCCTCCTAGGCTGCTGGGATCCTCCACTAGGCGGCCCGGTAGTTCATTCATTTCCAGTCTGCGCTCGTGCTTCCCCGCCGTGCTCCCCTCGCTGGGAGCATTCTGCCTGCGCAGCAGTAAATGCGCAGTTCCCCCAGACTGGATGAATTATTTTATCATTTCATATTTATATAGCGCCGACATCTTCCTCAGCACTTTACAGAGTACATATAGTCTTGTCACTTAATTGTCCCTCAAAGGGGCTCACAATCTAATCCCTACCATAGTCATATGTTCATCAAGTCTAGAGACAATTTTTAGGGAGAATTAACTCCTCTGTATGTGTTTAGGATGTGGGAGGAAACCAGAGTGTCCTGAGGAAACCTACACACGCACACACAGAGAACACCTTGCAGATAGTGCCCTGCCTGGGATTCAAACCAGGAGACCCATCGCTGCAAGGCGAGAGTACTATCCACTACGCCATCGTGCTTCCTCATTTAAATACTTAAAAATGATTTAGAAATGATGTCTGGATCTGTGGCTGCTTCTATTGTAAAGTACCTTTTTCCTGCATTGAGCTTAGCTAATTCTGTCTGAAGGCTTCATAGAACCCAACAGGAGTTACTGGGCGCTGTAGGACATTCAGCTGCAGCAGCAAAAGGATATCACCATAATAAATAGCACAAATGAAGTCACATTGCCCCTAGTGGTGATACCAAAGTATGACAAGCTTAGTTGTTTCACATCCCAGTGTCACTATGATTCTTCTTGCTTGACTGTCGTAATGTTGTCAGAACAAATAAAATATACTGAGAATGTATTTGTTCATTATTGTGTTTGTTGACACATCTGATTACGGTTTCACACATTTGCCTCCTTTACAAGATCATTCAGCGATCCATTCCTGTTCTTGATATAAAATCTGTTTCCTAAGTGGTAGAACATCAAACCTAATGCCCTTCTCTAAGCGCAGAGCTGAAGACACTATCTGACAGCTTGGAAACCTGTGCATCAAAATTTGACTTTTCTTAGTACTTGCCTATTATCCCTTCTACCGTCTTTGACTGCCTGCTGTTGATATTTACTTCTGTTTGGAAATCTACTTATCATTGGAAAGCTGAGAGTCTCCGGTTTAATTTACACTATGCCCCAAGTCGTTGTGATACACTGTTCCTGAGTGTGAAAGTTCCCTTGTAGGTGTTGAAGGAGAGGTGTCCACTGTATGTGATTGTAGAGAGCACTATGAAGATCTGCAGGAGGGAGAGAACTCAGGAGCATCCAGCTGCTTGTTTTGTGTACAGTGTAGTAGCTTCAGCCCTTCACAGCACTCTGCCACTCTGAAAGTACTGGAAGTAGGAGGGATGTTTGGGTCGACAATCCTGATTGGGCCAGTAGAATGGTAAACAAGAGTCAGAAACTGTGTGGAAAAAAGCACCAGCTGCAACTTCCGGGAGCTCTCTCTCCCTCCTCCAACCGTTACTGGACATGCCTCGATCAACACTCCCTAAGGACCTGTTTCCACTACACGTGGATTCTAGATGCAGAAAAACTGACTCCAATGAATGTCTATAGGCCTGTTTTCACTAAATGCGATTTCCCCCCCCCCACCCACTATATCCAGAATCTGCATGTAGTGAAAATGGGCCCTGACTCACGATTCACGAACAGTGCATCTTACCGATGCGTGGCATAGTGCAATTGAAAGCCTAGATTCTCGGCTTTCCATCAATTTATAAGCTTCCAAAGGGGCGAAAATATCTTTTAAAAAAATCTGTCAAATTCAGTAGACAGGATAATACATAACCTGATACAGCCCTTCTGAAGTTAGAAATAGATCAGATTTGTGTCGCACTCAACGACTAGGAGTGTGCTATAGGCAGGCTAGGAACAGTAAGTAACAAAAAGGAGAAAAGATCTCCCCATATAGTGACAGCACCACTCCAGGGTATAGGTCAAAATATTACAAAGTTTATTATATCAAAAACATATAACATTGTTGAGACACACAATTAACAGCAATTAAAAGCATATACACTTTCCCAAGGTAATAGTAAGTAATGTATTAGAAAATACTCAGATAAATATCCTGGTATGATCTATCTTCACAACACTGTATTCAAGATTGACACAGTGTGTGCTAGAACCCAGGTTCAGAAAGAAGTGCTAAAGCAGTGCAACCAAAGAACAAAGTGCATACACAGTAAGCAAATGTAATGGAAAATGGCCATCCACTTAAATGATGCTGTTGGTGGCTGGTGAAAAAGACATAGGTGTGTGTGTGTGTGTGTGTGTGTGTGTGTGTGTGTAGGTATAGATAGATAGATAGATAGATAGATAGATAGATAGATAGATAGATAGATAGATAGAGAGAGAGAGAGAGAGAGAGAGAGAGAGAGAGAGATAGATAGAGAGAGAGAGAGAGAGAGAGAGAGAGAGAGAGAGAGATAGATAGATAGATAGATAGATAGATAGATAGAGATATATAGATAGATAGATAGATAGATAGATAGAGATATATATAGATAGATAGATAGATAGAGATATATATAGATAGAGATATATATAGATAGATAGATAGATATAATTATACACATCACCCAGGTTTGGCAGACCAGGAATCCACCAGGAGAGTGTAGGCGTCTCAGTAGTCAGGGTGGAACTTGACTTGATTTTTGTTATTCCACAAGAATCGCACTGCAAGAAGGGAAAAGGGAGCATCATGATTTCCCTGAAAAACATTGTGCCCTTGTGATAAGCAAATTGCATGTATTGAAGCAAAGTCAACGAAAAAAAATGCATGCTTTTCCTTAAACTGGACCTGAACACATGGGACACAAGAAAACAGAGATAAATGCACCCTGTGTGTTTTTTGGTAGAAGAGCCTGTTTAATTCACCCCTCATCTTCAAGTAATCACAAGAGTAATTTGATCTCTCAGCTGTGTTCGCACATAAATTCAGCAAGCCTTGGCTGACGCAGCTAATATGTTAAGACAGGATGTTAACCCTTTGTCTGTTTTAATGCAAGCAGGAAGTAGACACACTGCACATTTATTGCAGGCGTTTTGCAAGCTGTAGCAAATGTTTTTCTTTAAAGGTTATTATGCTGTTGCTTAACTTTTAGAGCAGAGAGGATGTTCTGAGTGCAGGTCTGCTTTATACTGATAAATGTATCAACATAGATTGTCATAGAGTTCCATGGAGAGATAAAAGGGAGGACAGTCACACAGCACCCCAATGCAGGAACTTCAGAGAAACCTGCAACAGCATTAGTGCAACAGCACTAACCACTAATGATCGTCTTGGTGACATCGGGGACATCTGTGCATACTCTAGGTTTATGGCTGATATAAGAACACAAATGATCATTTTATCTGAGGATATGTATGTTCTTGGCTGTGTAATCATTAGACACTGAAGCGAAAAAAAAGATCTAATGATCTGTATGTGTAGTACAGCTAATAAATAAAACATTAGGAGCAGATACAGAAGTCTAATATTGTTTCCAGTGCAGGAAGAGTTGAGAAACTCCAGTTGCTATCTATGCAAAAGAGTCATTGAGCTCCAAGACTTTCAAAGCAGAGAGCTCTGTCTTCTGAAGCTTATTATCTCAAGTGTCTGGCACTGTATTGTTTTTTTCTCTGCAGAGGACAGTTCAAAAGTTCACCTGCTCTGTAAAGTAATTTAGAATGCTGAGTAGTATGTAAACTGCAAATATTAGAGAATGATGCAATGTTATAAAAAAACTAACTGAAAATAAAAATGTGAGGATATTTTCTTTGCTACTAATGTTCTAGTAATTATCCATACTACACAACCAATTCATTAGATTTTTTTTTTTTTCTTCAGTGTCTCTTTAACGGAGGACACTAAAGGTGCGTACACACATGCGACTATAGTCGTTTGTAACGATCGTTCCCCGATCTTTACCAAC
This sequence comes from Hyperolius riggenbachi, assembly GCF_040937935.1. Taxonomy (NCBI): domain Eukaryota; kingdom Metazoa; phylum Chordata; class Amphibia; order Anura; family Hyperoliidae; genus Hyperolius; species Hyperolius riggenbachi. The sequence continues at coordinate 215,776,255 of NC_090654.1, read as the reverse complement.
GACGATCGTTACAAAAAACGAACCACCGACTATTAAGGCAAACGACGAACGAGCCAAATCGCTACAAAAGAAAGTTCTGTCTCGGCGGATTTAAACCAACGACGATCGTTTGCAAAAGTAGTACATCGTTGGAAACGATCGTTCGTATTAGGCTTGACATGCGCATTTCACTATTTCTCCATGGAACTTCTCATTTTTATGCGCAGGCGCAATAGTTGCTTTCTGTGATGTAACGTTCGTTCTAACGATCAGATCGTTACACACATTTTAAAACTACCTTTACTTAGGTCGTTCTTTCATCAATTAAAAGTTCGTTCGTCGTTCTTAACGAACGATCGTTGTCGCATGTGTGTACGTAGCATTAGAACACTAGCAAATAAAAACACCATTCGGTGAGATGTGTACGTGTGTCACTTGTATTTACTATGCAGCTTTTCTCATTATGGCACTGGCCTGTGTCATCTGCCTGTTTACATTATGCTGCACCTCATTCAGGCCTTTGTCTTCCCACCTGTGTCACACTGCCTTCTGCTTTTGCAGGAAGAACTGAATGATGTTATTGACTTGAGAGACCCTGACGTCACCCCAGCCGCTGAACGCACACGCAGGCGCCTGGAAGCTGAAAAGGCCAAGTTTGACCCTGATCATTACCTGTAAGTGCCTTTTAATGTCTGTGAGATGGCCGATTCCCCAGTAGAATTGACATCACTTTATGGCTGCCTCTGGATTTCTTCCTGCAAGCTCTGCTCTTCCATATTTCTGTTTCTCGGTTTCTTTTTTCTTTTATGCAGATGTTAAAAATTTCTCAGGGGCCGGGCATTACATTTCCAGGCAACAAGGAAAAACCAGGGCTTGTAGCATTCACAAATGGCAAATGTATTGATGCATAAAGATGATTCATGGATTAGAATTTTGCATCTCACTGATCTTCTCTATCCTATAAATGCTGTTGTTGTCTAAAGGAATTGGGACTTAAAGTGAACCAGAAACGAAGCATCCTCATGTATTTTACCATATACTGTATATCAGTTGGGACATTAGAGAAAACACCTACCCTGCTCTCTGTTTCATTCTTCATTGCTCAGCCTGCTTATTAACAGCCCTGATAAAATCCCAGACTGAGCATTCAGTCTGGCTTCGCTCAGGAATCATTATAGCTGAGTCTGTCTTCTCTGATGTCTTTTCAAGCCCAAGCCTGCCCTCTTCTGGCTCTGCTCAGGAATCATTATAGCTGAGTCATTATAGAAAAGCCAGACTGAATGCTGTCAGAGATTTTATCAGGGCTGATGACAAGCGAGCGGAACAGTAAAGAATGAAGCAGAGATCAGGGTAGGTGTTTTCTCCCACTGGTATATATGGTAAAATACATGAGGGTGCTTCGTCACTGGTTCACTTTAATGTGCACCTGAGATAGGGCAAAATAAAACATGTATACATATATGGGGCTTCCTCTAGCCCCTCCCCCCTGCTTGATTACTTCCTCGTTGTCCTCAGTCGCCATCCGGTTTGTCCATAACTGGCCCCAGTAAGTTGGCCAGTCAGTGCAGTAAGGCCATGCGCGCTCCCGTCATGCTTCCATGGCCGGGAGCGTTCTGCGCCTGGGAGCACGACAGAGGCGTACGCGCGGTTGGGCCGTGCAATCGCAGTATGCCCCGGACCAAAGGACTTTCTGGAGTAATTTGCAGAGGATCCAGGTGGTGACTGAGGGTGACAAGGGAGTGATCAGGCCAGAGGGGGGTACAGTATAATTTTTTTTTTTTCTTTGGCCCACTCTCAGGTTTACTTTAAAGTTAACACGAGGTGAAAATGAACTGATGAGATAAACAATTGGATCCGTCCTTCTACTCCAAAAAATGACTTTAAACATTTACAAAGTAGATTGAATGTTTTATTGTCTCAGCTTAAAGGGAACCAGAGATGAACGATTCACACAAAATAAACATATCAGTTGATAGCTTGTAAAGAATAAATGCTCTACCTGATAATTTTGCCACTCTGGTGTGCCCTTTTGAGTGTTTTTTTTATCCATTATTGCTCCAGGAAATATCCAATATGGCCGCCGGCTCATACCTGTTCTGCTTCCGGGTTGTAAGTTGTTCTGGATGTGCTGTTTATCCTCTATGAGAATATAGACAAGCAGGGCTGCTGCAGCCTTTCATCTGTCTGCTTTCAATTATTATTCTGGTATGCTGTGTGGCTGCCTGTAGGAAGTGTCTCTCATAGAAATGAAACTGCATACAGTAGATAATGACAGGCTGCACACTGCACACAGATGCACTGTTTCAGAGCTTCTTTCTCAGCAGCAGCAGCCCCTCCCATGTCAACAGCTCTGAGTATGAAATCTGATCCAGGAGGTGGCAGGCTTGGGCTTGAAAAGACTTCACTCAGCTATAATGATTCCAGGTCAAACCTCGACTGAATAGTCGGTGGATTCTTATCACAGTTGATAACAGATAGATTAGACTGAGAAGAATAAAACTAAAAGCAGGGTAGGTGTTTACTGTCATGTTTCCACTGATAAATGTAATAAAATACATGAGGGTGCTTTGTCTCTGGTTCTCTTTAATGGCAGTCTATTAAGAGTCCCAGAGTTAAAATACATGACCTTTTTCCATCTCTCAAGGAAAACTTTTATGGCTGTTATTTGCTTATCAGTGACGTTTACTATATTCCTGACAAGGTACCGACAAGACAGAAGCGTTCACTTCCATGCCTGAAAATGTAACTCTTTTAGGCAGCAAAATAAAAAAAGAAAAACCAGCCTGGTTATTAATGTTTTGCACTGTAGATACATGTTTATCTCCTGTCACATATTGCCTCAGGTACACTTTAATCCCTCTGGTGACAGTTATGGCCTATACAAACGTCTCTGAATAAAGGTTCTTTCCTGATCAGTATTTGATCATTAAACAATCAACAACTGACCAAAAGGGTAATTTTTAAAAATGTATTTTTGTTACAATTCAGTCGCATAGGGATCAACATAGCAGCTGCTATGGGTCCTGTAGCAAAGATGTGGGTGTGGGTAGTGGTCTTAGCTGGCGTTAAGGGGTCTACTGCTGGCCTCCTGAATTGCAGAGTGTTAGCAGCAGAGCGATGGAGTGCAGTGACATGTCCCTGTGGGCTCTACTGATAACCTTTGTTCCTCGTAGTGTCCTTATATTAATGACTGCATACAGTAGATACTCCGATGCTGGCAGGAAAAAGTAGATGTGTGGAGCCAGAAGAGGCATGTTACTTCCTCCAGTGCGGCCAATACTCTGTGTCCGGGGAAGGGTTACGTGGCTAATCTAGCTACCTATAATTTGGGGGTGCTAATCTGGCTGGCTACCTGTACTTAAGGGAGGGGGGGGGCTAGTATGGTTACCTAAATTCTAGGGGAGGGCTAGTATGACTACTGATACTTGGAGCCCTCTGGCTACCCATACTGGGTGTACTTCTAGCTACCTATACTGTACATACTAATACTGGGGATTGGAGGGGGTATCTCTGGCTCCCTATAGTGGGGGGCTACCTGGAGCACAAAAGTACCTCATTTTTTTGTGGGGGGGGGGGGGGGGGATCAAAATTTTGCTACGGGGCCCCCAAGATTTCTAGCTATGCCCCATTATGCAATATTGAATAGTGTATGGGGCTCCATAGTCTCCATACAGAAATAAGACTTTTCACCTGAAATGCTTAACATACTCATGCGTAACATACAACAAGTGATCTGCAGAGCAACATGTGCTGCTCTGTGGAGGGGGAAGGAAATAAAGTGGCAATCACCTGAAAAGTCCAATGCAGGCAATTGCAGAAAATGCTGCAGTAGAGGACAAGACTCTTGAACAGATGAGATTACAAATACTGTAGATATCACTGATCGTTTTGAGTGACAAGACTCTCTCCAGCCTCTTTCTGCATTCTCTCTCTCTCTTATTTGATCTTTAAATACCTTTCTCAGATTCTTTTAATTTATTATTTTTTATACTGTTATTAATATTTGCACTTTTTCCTCACCTCTTTTTTGGTTACCATGACATCTGCACTGTGCTTCTTCTTTCACCTCAGCCTGTTCAATAATGTGCCTTCTGTTATTATTATTTAGTGTGCTTTTTTTTATTATTGTTTTCTCCCCTTAACTTTGTCTCCTGTGTTTCTGTGTATTTTTCCCTTCTTGACAGCCCTTGTACTGTCCTCCCTCCATCCTCTGTGTCACTATGGCTACGGAGCTGTGCTTGTCTGCTGTCACCTGATCATGCAGTGTTACAGTATGCTCTGTACACACCCAGCGTCTTGTAGAACGCTCTGTCCATCTATCACCTGCTGAGCACCGGCCCAGCTTCCCCAGCCTGCTCTGCGGTCCCTCCTATCTGTGTGATGGACAGTGGATAAATTCTCTGCGGTTGCTGGTGACATCATTCACTCATTCTGCAGCTGGAGCCGGCGGTCCTGTCTCCTCCGTTGGCTCGTGTTTCCTTTTCATTATTCTCCTTTTATCAGATATAAAGGTACCCTGGGGCATCACATCAATTCTGCTTCCTGCATGATTAAAGACCAACTCCACCTATTCCATTTGCTGTGGTTGCTGGCAAGATTAAACCCTGACTCCGAGAAATACAATAAAGAATGTTTTTGGAAAGTGTGGAAAAGAGATAAAATCTGTTTGGGTTATATTACAGTGAAAAAGTGAAAAGGTCTCGCCAGGTTATGCAGCTTGTTGCATCGCCTGTTTCCCAGGGGGGAGGGGTGGGGGGGCTCCAATGCAATTGGAAGAAGAAAGAAGACCAAGAGTATTGGTCTTGTTTATTGTGTCACATTTCCAAAACCAAAGTGTTGTGCAGGCAAATACAACCTCCACTTTTGGTGAATAACAGCAACCACCGTGCATGGCAGAGTGGGACCTAACCCAATTGTTGGGGCTTACTAGTGCCCATGCACACCATCCTCCTCTCTCACATCCCCATCTACTCCTTGCAGTTGCACACCAAAAGTGAATGTTGTATTTGCCCGCACGACTCTTGTGTTTTGGAAATCTGATGCAATAAACAGATTGTTTCAGCAGCGGTTGGTGCCCGCCCCTTTGTCTTATTCGCCAAATCTATGAGATCCAGAGCCTGCACTCTCCATAGGTACGTATTTGACCTTTTTTTTAAAATAAAAAAATGCTACAAATATGCTTTAAAAGCAGAACGTTTGAAAAACAATTCTTCTGACATAGAGTACTCCTACATAATTTTTATTGTCTTTGGGTATTTGATAACATTATCCATAATAGTGAGTGTTTTTTGCAAATACCTTTTTTTCTTAAAGGAGCTGATAAATCTGTGCCAAGTACAGTATTGGTTTACTAAATCAGAAGGTACCATATTTGTTCATGTGTTGATGAATACTTGTAATGGTGGTGTCCCCGTTCTTTGGGAGGTTATCCACATTAAAGAGGAACTGTAACCAAGGATTAAACTTCATTCCAATCTGTAGCAGATGCCCCTTTTCCCTTGAGAAATCTAAACCTTGTCCCAAATGAGGGCTATGGCTGATATTGTAGCGAAACCCCTCCCACAGTGTGATGTCCTGACAGTTTCCTGTCTGTGAACCTGGTTGCATTGTGGGTAATAACAGCTGTTTCCAACTGACAAGCAACCAGTATCTCCCTCTGTGCATATCTAAACAACAAAAAACTTTTAGCAATGTTTAAAGATAACCTGTACTGAGTAAAAATATTTAAAGGGAACCAGAGATGAACGATTCACGCAAAATAAACATATCAGTTGATAGTTTGTAAAGAATAAATGATCTACCTGATAATTTCGCCACTCTGGTGTGCCTTTTTGAGTGTTTTTTTTATCCATTATTGCTGCAGGAAATATCCAATATGGCCGCCGCCTCATATCCCTTCTGTTAGGTTATTAGCTGTTCTGGATGTGCTGTCTAGCCTCTATGAGACTATAGACAAGCAGGGCTGCTGCAGCCTTTCATCTGTCTGCTTTCAACTTTATTATTCTGGTATGCTGTGTGGCTGCCTGTAGGAAATGTCTCTCATAAAAATGAAACTGCATACAGTAGATAATGACTGGCTGCACACTGCACACAGATACACTTGTCTGTTTCAGAGCTTCCTTCTTGGCAGCAGCAGCCCCTCCCATGTCAACCGCTCTGAGTAGGAAATCTGAGCCAGGAGGGGCCAGGCTTGGGCTTGAAAAGTCTCCACAGAAGAGTGACTCAGCTATAATGATTCCAGGTCAAACCTAGACTGAATCAGTCGGTGGATTCTTATCACAGTTGATAACAGATAGATTAGACTGAGAAGAATAAAACTAAAGGCATGATAGGTGTTTACTGTCATGTTCCCACTGATAAATGTAATAAAATACATGAGGGTGCTTCGTCTCTGATTCTCTTTAAAATAAACACATGAGGTAACTTCAAATGAACATTCCATGGTTACCTTGCCATCAGTTCCTCTCAGAAGCTCACCATTTTCTTCTGACAATAATCCCTTCCAGTTCTGACAATATTTTGTCAGATCTGAAATATATCAGTTGCTGTCAGTTATAGCTGAGAGGAAAACTGATGTACCAGGTAATGTCCATGTTGCCCTATGGCTCAAGTGGGCGATGTTACAGTTTAACTGTGTGCTGACCAGAAAGCTGTTATGGGTAATGGCCATTTTCAAAATGGAGGACGGAAAATTCCCTTGATCACAGTGAACAAACAGGACGCGGGACAGGAGACAGACACTGAGGAGTAGACTACATGGAAGGTAAGTATGACTTGTGTATGCTTATTTTGACTTTTAATTTTCAGTTCAGGTTTTCTTTAAGTTGGTTGGCTATAAATAATGGTACTTGGTACTGTCTAGTTTTTTTTCTTGTCTGCCAGTGGTGAAGATGATGATGTGCAGGCTCATTGTGTATCAAACAACATGAACAAATTACATGGCGAATGTCAATGATTTACTGATATCTTTTCTATTGTTTAATTTTTCACTTTGTAATGTATTGATTTATTTTTTCCCCTTTTCGCTACACTTCCGCTTTAAGTGTAAAGTAGTAACTGGAGCTTGTAGCTGTAAGAGGGTGACCTTCCTTAAAGAGGAACTCCAGTGAAAATAATGTAGTAAAAAAAGTGCTTCATTTTTTACCATAATTATGTATAAATGATTTAGTCAGTGTTTGCTCATTGTAAAATCTTTCCTCTCCCAGATTCACATTCTGACATGTATTACATGGTGACATTGTTACTGTGGGCAGGTTATTTAGCTGTTTCTAGCTGCTCTGTCTGTTAGACAGCTAATAACAGCTATTTCCTGTCTCTGAACATTGTTACATTGTGGCAGTTTGCCAGCAGTACCGCGGTATTCAGAGCCTCTTGTGGGAGGGGTTTCAGCACAAAATCAGTCACACAGCGCCCCCTGATGGTCTGTTTGTGAAAATCATTGTCTTTCTCATGTAAAATGGGGTATCAGCTACTGATTGGGAAAAAGTTCAATTCTTGGTTGGAGTTTCTCTTTAAGGTGTTTTGGAGGACATCTGGGTGGGAAATGTCTCCAGCATTGTTTTTCCTAAAATGTTAAAGTCTGTACCGTGTGACCACACTAACAGTACTGCCACAGAGCGACACCTTGTGGTGTCTGCAGGTACCTGCAGTAATCTTCACAATAATTGAGTGCCTAGGGAGCCCTTGCTGCTCCTCGAACAAGTCATCCTTTTCCCAAATATATAAAGTGGACTGTGTGTCTTTTTCCAGAGCTGACCTCTTTGAAGATGATGCCATTCAACAGCTGCTGAAGTCTAAAGCGTGGTGGGTGGATCTAGGGGGTGGTCCATCAGAAAGTGAAGAGAAACGAGGTAAGACAAGACAGTTCTTGTGTCCTCTCAGCATTCGATCACAGTGATGCAATCTGATAGGGAGAATGCAAAGAGAGAATACATTTGATGTTCTTCGTTTTGGCATCCTGTTCAGTCAGGGAGCTGTCAAACAGTCATATACACAAGGTCCTTTTGTCAACATTAGTACACCAGGGGGGGGGGGGGGGGGTCCTCAAAACTATGAGTATAACTCAGGATTGAACTTCATCCCAATTAGTAGCTGATACCGCCTTTCCCTTGAGAAATCTTTACATTTTCTCGAATAGATCATGAGGGGGTCTGTATGGCTGAGATTATGGTGAAACCCCTCCCACAGTGTGATGTCAGCACCTAGGTCCTGACAGTTTGCTGTCTGGGCACTTCATTGCATTTTCCAACTGCCAAGCACGCAATATCTCCTTCTATGCATAGAACTCTCAGTAATGAACATTCTGTACAGATCACCTGGCAGAACTAAAGCTGTCACCACCATGATACGTTTCAGAATGTAAAATCAGAAAGGGTGAAAATTTGACAATGAGCAAACGATGACTAAATAATGTATAACTGAATATTGTAAACAGTAAACAATTGTATTAATTATGTTAATTTCACTACAGTTCCTCTTTATATTGGGGAGGGGGTTAAAGCTTATATCAACAAATCTATATACAAACTTTATAGTCAAAGGGTACCTGACGTGACCTGATAAGACAAACCTAGTCCTACTAAGAAATTGTCTGAAGTCCCTTTCCTGTACCGCAAGTGTTAATAAACTAGAGTTATCTAGGGAAATGAGGCAAAACACTTATTTGGCTGAGGAAACAGTGCTGATAAGGTTTTGGTGTTGAAAAGTTCAAAGGGCCTTGACTTCTGTTTGCTTTGCAGTTGAATGAAGCAGACTGTCATGGCTGCTGTTCATAATTCTGTCTTAAAAATTCAGATATTAAACTGAAAATAAAAGTAATAGACTTTGTTCCTTTATACTACTGTTTTATTAACTATTAGTACTACACATCCAAAGTTCGTGTTTGGAAAGCTGTGTTTACAATTATGGATTACTTCTAACAGACACATATGTGTCAAGAAGAACTTTAGAGTGGGTGGGGGGAGTGGTGGAGATGGATCTTGCTAGTAGTTTGTGGTTTTTTTTTCCTGGATGTAAAGCTAACCATATATGGGTCAGTAACCACACAATCCGGCAGTCACTTTGTCACTCCCTTGAGGGGCTAATCTGGCTACCTATACTTGGGGGGGTAATCTGGCTGCCTATACCCTATACTTGGGGGCTAATCTGGCTACCTATACTTGGGGGGCTAATCTGGCTGCCTATACCCTATACTTGGGGGCTAATCTGGCTACCTATACTTGGGGGGCTAATCTGGCTGCCTATACCCTATACTGGGGGTGGGGCTAATCTGGCTACTTATACTTGGGGGTGGTGTTGTAATCTGGCTACCTATCTAACTATTCTTGGGGAGGGTAGTCTAGTCTAGCTATCCATACTTCAAGGCCGACCTATACTTGGGAGGTGGGGGGCTAATCTGGCTACCTATATATGGGGAGGCTAATCTGGCTAGCCTTTATTTAGGAGGGTGCGCTACCTATGCTGGAAGGTAATCTGGCTACCTATACTGTGGGCTAATCTGGCTACCTATACTGGGGGCTCCTCTGGATACCCATGCTAAGGGCAGATCAGGTTGATTCAGCACTGTGATTGGCAGGTGTCTTATAAACGCATGTGTTAAATCTCAGCAGTCAGTTGCCCAGACGGTCATTTGAGCACCCAATGTGAGAAGTAGCCAATCGGCTACTGCATAGAATTTAATGGTTGGAGGTGATCATAAATAATCGGCTAAAGCTGCCGGAAATGTCGCCCTGCTACAAATTAGATTAGAAAATTAAGATTAGAGATTAGGTGTGTGTGTGTGTGTGTTTTGAGGTTAGTTACCTCAGAGGGGTTGGGGGGGTGTTAAGATTACGCATTAGGTGTGTGTGTGTGTGTTAAGGTTAGTTACCTCAGGGGGGTTGGGGGTGTTAAGGTTAGGCGTTATGTGTGTGTGTGTGTGTGTGTGTGTGGGGGGGGGGGGGGGGGTTAGTGTGTGTTGCCTCCAGGGGGAGGTTGAAGTTAGTTACCTTGGGGGAGGGGGAGTGGGGCGGGTTATGATAGTTGTCAGGAAAGCCAATATTTTACTCATGGTGGATTATCCCGGCGCACAAGTGATACAGCGCTACGATAGTACATGCTCTACTGGAGTTACCTCTGGCTACCTGGGGGCTAATCAATATTTTGCTATGGGACCCCCATGATTTCTATCTACACCCCTGCTTAGTATTATATGTACCCATGTTTATGACATAAAGGCCTCGATTCATGAAGTGTTACCGAACGCTTACCGAACGCCTTATTGAGCATTTGGTAATTTAGCACATGTAGCGGAAGTTAGTATTCATGAATGACATCGCATGTCAATATCGTGCGTACGGTGTTCTGGCGGTAATTGTGCGGTACATTTTCCAAAACTAGTATTCAAGAAGCAAAAAGGGGGCGTGTCAGGCTTACCGCATCATTACCGAACACTAGCGATCTTTTAACGAAAAACTGCCGACAACTAAAAAAAAAAATGCTGAATAATACTAAACATTCGGTAATTATCGCATGCAGTAAATTAACGAACAGCATATTTTTAACGCAAACTGTTTGATGAATCGAGGCCAATGTCACTTTACGGGTGCATTAAGCTGCCTACAAGTGAGATTGGGACACGATTCAAGAACCGATCACAGCAACAAATGTACTGACCAGTAACAGAGTAGACCAGAAACAGATGAATGCGTTTTTCAGCTTGGCCAGACTTCATTATCGACTTTTGCTTAAACTTCCAAACTTGAGCTTTTATATTCTGTAAGAGCTTGGGCGTTAAGTCGGTGCGCTGACAAAAGGAAGTTGTACGAATGCTTCAAGAAATTACTGCGAACAAAGCATATCACATACAACTGTCACTTTGTTTTGGATGCTGCCAGTGCACTGCCTCTGCTACAATCATCAAACACGTTTCTATTACAAAGTAAATGGTGGAGTCTGATTGCTGTGCCCAAACCGAACGTTTCTCCTTCAAACCAGGCTGAATTCTGGAACAGCTGCTTGTTGTCAAGAATTTTTTTTGTATTTTTTCAGCTGCCTGGATAATTTATCTGGGGAGACATAGTACTATTATTTTGTAATGGTTCAAATGCGTAAAAAGTACTCTGACTAAATAAAGTCGCGGGTCAAAGGGTCATGAAAACCAAAGGTGACGTATAATACACAGACTGGATTTATGTATAAACTTTGCTGAATGCTTTCCATGTACTTCTCGTGGGATGTTAGTTAAATAAATACCAATAAATAATGATGCAATAATTCATGTCTAGTGCGGTTAATACAAAGTCGGTGATGTCACAACTTGAGAATTCAACAGGCACTGATCGGATTGCTGATAGAGGCTGAACTGCAGGGAAACTGTTAGAGATACCGTATCTTCATACAAAAAATAGGGGTAACTAACTAACTGAAGAAGCACCATAAAGACCAGGGAGGGTTCCCTCTGTTCCTTTCTAACAGCCAGTCGTGTGCAGAAGAATTCTACTATTTTAATGGCCAACCTCAGGTTCTAATATCTTCAGAGTTCTATACAGATACTTACTGGCCAAGCTTGCTATTTTCTCTGTAGGCCCTCCATGATTAGCTATTGTCAAATAAATCACTTTTAAAATGCCTAATCAAGCTACAGACAGCATTTCCTGTCCTACAGACTTTAAAGTAAACTGAGCACCATAACACTTAAATATATAAAAAAAACAAAAGTTTGCTTTCCTAAAACAGAAAGAATTTGCGATAATTCAGGTTGGAGTGAGCTCAAGATGTCTCCCAGGCACCACTGCTGAATATATGCAAATTAACCATTGTACCCTTAGAAGCTAAACACACCTCCAGAACCACTGGAATGCAATGATGTGTACAGAGGTATAATAATCCAACATGCATACAGACTGTTTCGGATTGTTTGATCCTCATCAGTGCATGGCATGGATTAATTTGGCTCTATGGAGTAGTAAATATATAAAATATACTTCCCCTTAAGGGGGGGTTCTAAATGGTTTGGGGGGGGGGGGGGATTTAATTTCCTCCAGGGAGCTGCTCCCTAGCCCCCTGTGCCCCCTGTCTCTATAAGGTCCTCCATCTTCTCTGTCCATGCTGCAGATTGCCATGCCAGTGTGATGTCTAGTTACCCTGATCGTCAGCATGACCTGCGTGGTAATGCAATGTGATGCGAATAGCAGGGCAGTGGAGTCGGCACAAAAATCATCCAACGACTCAGTTTATGAAACCTCCGACTCCAGGTACCCAAAATGTCTCAGACTCTGATTCCTTTACTCCACTAGCCACTAATAATCCAATTTCTAGTAAAAAAAAATAGTTCGAGTGATCAGATAATTCGGATCAGAATAAAAAACTTTCACTAAACCATCAGCGAACCAATCTTTGCTTTTTATCTATCACGACCAACAAGAAAATCCAAATTTTGATTTGTTAAAAATCCAATCGGACGACTATTTTTATAATCGTTTATAATCAATTGTGTCCCAACAACTGAGATTATTTCCAACCAATCCGATCAGAATTTCGGATCGCTCAAAATATTTTTCGCTACAAATTGGACCGTTAGTGGCCACCTTTAGTCTAATACTTAACTAGGCTGTGGATTTGGTACAAAAATCATCCGACTCCTCAGTTTATGAAACCTCCGGCTCCAGGTACCCAAAATTGCTCAGACTCCCGACTCCACAGCCCTAGCGGTTAGAGTACTGGGCTCCATACACTTTCTTTGCTGTTGCATTAACCTGCGTGCAGGAAGGGTAACGCAAAGCAAAAAACGTGTATAAGTTTAATAGGGGCCTTTGGTCTATTCGGCACAGAGGTGGCTCTTAGGGTCATTAGGGGGCTATGGTCGTGGAGATCTCCGGGCTTCAATGTAACCAATCACAGTGCTCAAATGTAATCACAGTGCGTATGCCCAGAGAGCTCTGAGCTTCCGGGCAGCACAAGATTATCACCAGGGCCCTACTGTGCATGTTTCCGAAAACAGCTTTTTATTAGCTGTTTCGGGGGCCCAAAAGTACTACTGCGCTTGCACAAAGCCAGTGAGTTATGATCAGGGCCGGATTTGTACCCTTTACCGCCCAAGGCCACTGTCGCCAGCAGCCCCCTTTGGTATAGGTGGTATAGGTAGCGAGATGACCCCTCCCCTCCAGTATAGGTAGCCAGTTGACCACTCCCCCCCCCCCTTTCCTCTAGTATAGGTAGCCTGATGATGCCCTAGTATAGGTAGCCAGATGACCCTTCCCCCTTCCCTTTAGTATAGGTAGCCTGTATAGTAGGTAGGTAGGTAGTAGGTAGTATAGGTAGCCTGATAATTCCCCCCCGCCCAGCATAGGTAGCCAGATGACCCCTCCCCTCTTTCCTTCCAGTATAGGTAGCCAAATGACTCCCTTTATCCCTCCTTTTCCCACCCCCCCTTCAGTATAGGTAGCCAGCTCGCCTTCACACCGCAGCAGCCATCAGTGTCACTCATTTCTCAGCTCGTCTCCAGTGCAGAAGCTTTCTCTTCCTTTCCGTCTCCAATGCTGCCCAAGTCCATAGCCGCTGGCCACAATGCAAACGTGCACAGAGAGCAAGGTGGCTGCTGCACAGGCCACTGGCAGCAGAGTACTGTAGTCAGGCGTTCACCTGATCTCCCTGCATTGCAGCATTTGCAAGCTTGCAAATGCTGCACCAGTTTAGCCTGCTGCTTTGGTGCCCTTGCTCATTTGGTGCCCTAGGCCATGGCCTAGGTGGCCTTGGCCGAAATCCGGCCCTGGTTATGATGGTGAATGATGCCTAGGTCACGCTGGTGATCAAGGGTAAGTAGACTTCACACGGCTTTGATATTGCCCTGTCCCATAATTAAATGCTTGCTGCTTTGTGAAAAATGGCCTGATCTTTAGGGGGAATTTAACACTGTGGTCCTCAAGTGGTTAAAGAAGGCAGTACAGTACTTTATGTGCATGCAGTTTCCCTTTACCAGCAGCTTGGATACATACACTAAATACAGATCTGTGCCCCCTGATCCAGCAGCCTCATTATCCACTGGCAAGCCCCCCGCTGCTGATCTGCTACTTATTCCAGTTTAATACATTTGCATAGTGCTGACACTTTTTCTGCATTGCTGTATAGAAAGCATTCATATCACACATCATGTCTCCCAGTCTAGGTTCCTGGCTGACATTCCAACATGTATAGCTGTGCATGCTGACTACTTAGCTGCTGTATTATTATCATTAGCATATCGGGTCTGATTACTCCCTTTTGTTAATATAAGTACAGATATTAAAGTTTGAGGGGCTAAAGTCCTCCATTCCCTGCCCCACCAGAACACAGGTGACAAGCAGTTGCGGAGGAATTTCTTAGCCAATTGCTATGGTCCTGGTTGCTTCGGGGACTAACAGGGAAAAAGGGTGCAGGAGCCCTTATGGAAAAAGGGCGCTGCTATAGGCGCCTGTTATAAAAGCCACGATTTGCGGCAAAGAAGGTAAATTTGGGCACATGGCAGCGCCTGCTGTCTGGGGCTGAAAATTACTTTCTTTTCTGCAAAACCTGGCTTTGTGGCGGTGCCTCCGGGCACCCAAATTTTCTTTCTTTGCTGCAGCTCTGTGGGGGGGGGGGGGGGGGAGAAGGGGTCTAAATTTAAGGTTTAGACACATGGAGGTGCCACCAGGTGGGGTTAGGCGCCATCGGGGGGAGAGGGGGGGGGGGATAGGATTAGTCACCTCCATGGGGAATCTTAGATTGTGATGATTGTGGTGAAAGATTTCATCTGATGACAAAATTGTACCAGTAATGGGCACCTTTATATTCCCGATCAGCTGATGTTGAATCACTTTTTTATGAACTTGTTAGGAGTCCATATGCTGGCCACACCCTGCAATCCGGACTGTCGCCACTTTAGATGGCAGTCTTCTCTGAAAGTTTCAGTCTCTGCATTCAGCCTCTGAAAGGACCACAATCGCAAAAAAAATTGTAAAATACAACTTACACATATGCACATTTGTCCCAGGGTAAGATGCACTGTAAATTACTTTTATCCTATGTTGCTGTCGGTTACAATAGTCATTAAAATTTGACGGATCTGACTAGTTTTGGACCAGTCCATCTCCTCATGGGGGAGGGGTTCTCATTTTTATTTATTTTCAAAAGCACTTACTGAACAGCGGTTGCTCAGTGCAACTGCTAAAATAGTTGCATTGTTGTATTGATAATTTCCATAGAGTGCTTTTGAAAAGAATAAAGGCGATACAGAGGATTTCCCCCATGAGGATATGGACTAGACCCATTTTACCGCCTACTGTAAGTGATGGAAACATTGGTGAAAAGTAATTTATAGTGCATTTTACTCTGGGAAAAATGAACTACTTCTATACTATATGTATGTGTGCACATGTACCGGTATTCCCCAACTTACGAAGGCCCGACTTACGAACAACCCGCCGATACGAACAGCATGTATTCTGTGTTTCCATGGGAACAAGTCAAAAAAGTTTTTTTTTTCAAATTGGACTTAAAAATGAAAAGAAAAAATAGCTTTTAAACTTGTATAAGCAGGTACAAAGGGCAGAGGTGACACAGAGGGGGATACTGGAGGCCCAGGGGGGCACAGAGGAGGTACAGGGGACAGAGATGGCACAATGTTCCCACTTATGAACAAATTCAGGTTAAGAATTAACCGGGGCCTACCTGTATTTTAAACTTTTTACAGTTTTTGCAAGTAGTGGTCATTTAACCCTTTAGCAGCTTCAATAGAGTTATCTCATTTTAGATACGTGCACTGCTTTTGGCCTGGCAGAACTCCTTGTGCCTTAAATTCTTGGAATGCTTTGATCTCTCTGCTGGGATAAAATAAAGAAACTGAAAGTAGAAGTCCTCTATTTTTGTCTCACACTGCCCCCTAGTGACAAGTGGCCATAAATGCACATTACAGCAGTACTAATTAGAAACAAGGAAATATAACAAGTAAGAAATAAAAAAAAGTGCTAAAATAAATTGGCAAGGAGCATTTGCAAGCCTCTAAATAAACTGGCTGAAAATCACCTCCCTATCGGTATGGACAGATTATCCGTCCATACAAAACATGCTGTGAACAGTATAAACATGTATACACATCAATACTCTCCTGCACTGTATACTAGACCCTTGCTTGACACATTTTGGCAAGTTACAGGAAAAAAAAAACTTATAAAATTTAATTGTATCACTTTTTGCACAGAAATCCTGGGGAAATTGAATGCCAGGGAGGATAAAGTCCCTGTAGGCTGTTGCTTTTGGTCATGTGATCAATGTTTCAAGGCAAGAGAAAGGAAAAAAAAAGGCATGCTTTTTAGCTGCTGAAGCCTTATTTGAACATTCTAATTTACAAGCGGTATTTTTTTAGATCTGCTCTTGGAAATGGTCTTTTGCGGCTGTCTCTAAAGTGGACCTGAACTCTTGCACAGAACAGAAGGAAAACAGAGAGAAATGCACCCTGTATGTATGTAGAGAGTTTAGCCTGTCTAATTCCCCCACATCTGTGACTAATCGCAGTGTAATTTGATCTCTCAGCTGTGTTGGCTCAGGAATCTCATCTGGGAAGGCAGAGCAGCTAATAAGTAAACACAGGATGTTAACCCTATCTCTGCTTCCATAAAAGCAGGTAGTAGACTCACTGCAGATTTATGGTAGGGTTTGTATCAGCTGTAACACAGAAATGTTTTTCTTTAAAGGGAACCTAAACTGAGAAGGATGTGGATTTTTCCTTGTAAAATAATACCAGTTGCCTGACTCTCCTGCTGATCCTGTGTCTCTAATACTTTTAGCCACAGCCACTGGACAAGCATGCAGATCAGGTGCTCTGGCTGAAGTCAGACTGGATTAGCTGCATGCATGTTTGAGGTGTGTGATTCAGCCACTACTGCAGCCAAAGAGATCAGCAGGACTGCCAGGCAACTGGCATTGTTTAAAAGGAAACATCCATATCCCTCTGTTTAAGTTCCCTTTTAAAAAAGGTTATTATGCTTTTGCTCATCTTTTTAGAGCAGAGAGGGACTTCTGAGTTCAGGTCCGATATACAATGTAAGAAATGGTTCCCGCTATTTATTATTATTATTTTTTATTTATATAGCGCCAACATCTTCCGTAGCGCTGTACATAATACAAACAAATAATGGGGAACAAATATACATAAGAAATACAAGACGCTGTACAGTCATGACATTGAATAGAATAAATATAGATACATACATAGTTGATATGTAGTTGGTACATGTACATATGTTAAAATAACATCAGTATGAGAAACACTAGGAGGAGGTCCGTGCCCTTGCGGGTTTACAATCTAGAGGGTAGTGGGGAGGAAACAAAAGGGAAGGAAACACAGGGTTAGTGGGTGAGCCAGTGTGCCTTCAGTGCTGCCTATAGCAAATTATAGGCTTGTCTGAACAAGTGTGTTTTCAGAGTACGTTTGAAGGTTTCCAGACTCGTGGCATGACGAACCGGCTGAGGGAGGGAGTTCCAAAGGAGAGGGACAGCCCGTGAGAAGTCTTGGATGCGAGAGTGAGAGGAGGTGACTAGGCTGGAGGACAAAATGGTCTCCTGTGAGGAACGGAGGGTCCGGGCGGGGAGGTATCTGGAGATTAAAGAGGAAATGTATGGAGGCGATAGCTTGTGTAGAGCTTTGTATGCAAGTGTGAAAAGTTTAAACTGGATCCTTTGGGCAACTGGTAGCCAATGGAGGGATTGGCAGAGAGGGGCTGCCTCAGAGGATCTAGAAGAGAGGTGGATGAGACGGGCCGCAGAGTTTAGTAGGGATTGGAGAGGTGCCAGTCTGCTTTTTGGTAGACCACAGAGTAGGGTGTTGCAGTAGTCAAGACGGGAGATGATTAGGGCATGCACAAGCATTTTAGTTGCTTTTTGTGAAAGGAAGGGACAGATTCTGGAAATGTTTTTGAGATGGAAGTAGCAGGAGCAGCAGAGCTAAGTGCTGGGGAATGCTGTATTTTTCTTCTCTATAAATAGACACAATAAATGTCAGGGCTGTAATAGAAGGAAACACTTCACTGTGACAGGTTAATTAGGAGCACAGGTATAACTTTCTGCCTTTCGCACCCTCCGCAGTGCTGTTCACAGAGCAGGAGAAGGAGCAGCTGAGGAAATTTACCAACAAGTCCTTCCTGCTGGATAAGAAGTCGGAGCAGCTGGCATACCTGGGTCTGATCGATGTGCTGCTGGCGTACTGCTATGAAATCCTCGCCACTGAAGGAGAGAGAAACGTAAGTGGAATTTTCTTGTGGTGTTTTTTCCCTCCCCTTTTCTCTGCGCCTCGTCTGGAGGATTCTGCCGTAATAGTCCTGTATTATGAGCAGCCGCCGGCCGCTCTGACAGGCGAGGCGCGCAGACGAGGAACGAGCAATAATCTGACAGGTGAAAAATGAGTTCCTCTCGCTGAAAGGATCAGCCTGAAGTCTGCTGTTAGAGGCGCTTGGCAGTAGATTTATCTGATAGTGCGGGGCAGAGCGCCAGCGCAGCGAGATGGGGCCGCATGGCGGATTCCTGAAGTGTCATAGAGAGGGGGAAATCTCTTGCTGGAGTCTGTGTCATTCAAGCAGAATGGCAGGCACTTCTTACAGGTATGACCCCGACTGCATGGGAGAGACCAGATGTCTGCTCTGCTCTCTAATATGATGTCTTGATAAGCTGCTGCATGATTGATCTCTACCCAAGTGTTAAAGGATAAGGGCACTTACAACATAAATATGCTGTATCCACTCCAAAGTGGCCCCAGTCAGTAATGCACTTTTCCAGCATTACGGATTTACTCGATTAGACCCTCTGCCACTCTCATTCCCCCTCCACTATCTAGCTTCTAATACATTTCCCCACTGAGTATATTCTGTACAGCTCAGCACTGCCGGGGGTCCGCCTGCTGATCTGACAGCTTTATGTGGCTTACAGTGCTGCCTGCATTCCCTATAGTTGGCTGTAAGAGAATTAAAGAGGAACTTTACCCAAAGATAGTAGAATCAATACATTGCAAAGCGAGGAGTTAAAAAATAGATGATAGATCAAAAAATTGAGACTTGCCATGTAATTCCTGTTGCTTGATCCCCCATAAGCCTGCAGGTCGTCCTCTTTGCAAAAAAAAAACAAAAAAACGTGCCAACTGCCATTATCTATAAACACACCCACAAATAACATGATAGGCTAAAAGGTTGACACAAAGATAGATAGACGGACAGACACAGAGGGAGGAGTTACTGGTTTCTTGGCAGTTGGAAACAGACGTTGTTTCCTACAATGCAGCGACGTTCACAGACCGTAAATTGTCAGGCCATGGCCCTGACATCACACTGTAGGAGGGGTTTCACCACAATATCAGCCATACAGATGTCCCTGATGATCTATTACACAAAGAGGTAAAGATTTCTCACGGGAAAGGGGGTATTGGCTACTGATTAAAGAGGAACCTTAATCCATGATTGATCTTCATCCTAAACAGGGTTTATAACATACAATTTTGCACCCAATTGAGCATTATATTTAATAGAAAGCATCAAATCTAGGAAAAAAAAAAGCTATTAAAAAGGAATCTCCACTTAATTGAAGCTTGATTGTTTTGTTGATTGAACATTGTAGCGAGCTGTACTAAACTAGCAGCTGCAGCAGGCAAAAGAGTATTAAATATGATTTAAATGGGAAGCAAGTTAAAACCAAAAAGTCTGATACTTGCCTATAGACAGGGAAGGCTCTGGATCTTACAGAGCCTTCCCAATCCTCTCTTGTCTCCCTTGTTCCAGACAAGACAAAGAACATTTATATTGTGTTTTTTTTCCTGGCGGACTCAAAGCACCAGAGCTGCAGCCACTAGGGCACACTCTACAGGCAGTAGCAGTGTTAGGCAGTCTTGCCCAAGACCTCCTACAGCATAGGTGCTTGCTTACTGAACAGGCAGAGCCAAGATTTGAACCCAGGTCTCCTGTGTCAGAGGGGGAGCCCTTAAAGCGAACCAGAGACGAATGGCCAGCTAAAATAGGAAAAGGATTTATACATACCTGGGGCTTCTTCCAGCTCCATAAGCCTGGATCGCTCCCACGCCGCCATCCTCCGCTTCCTGTATTGGCGGTACCGGGTCCCGTCACTTCCGGCGGACGCGGCCAATTGTCCACATGCACAGGGGCTCCCGCCATACCCTTACGCATGCGGCTGCGCAGCATGCAGCCGCACGCGTAGGTATATGGAGGGAGCCCCTGTGATGCGGATAATTGGCCGCGTCCAGCCGGCCGACGCGCGGTAATGACTGGACCCGGTACCGGCGGATCCAGGCAGCGGAGGACGGCGGCGTGGGAGCGATCCGTGCGTATGGGGCTGGAGGAAGCCCCAGGTATGTATAAACCTTTCCTTTATTAAATATCTGGTTCTCTTTAACCAGTATGCTATCCAGCCACATCCAGTGCTGTCAACCCAGTTTCAATTTGCTGCCTCAAGAGTCTTTAGTAGCACTTGTGTCCCTGAGTGCTTCCACAGACGGGTGGCTCCGTACTGCATATTCTTTTTATTGGCATCTTTTAGCGGAGATGGCCGTGCGGTGTATGCAGCGAATTGCACTGCTGTGCAGAGCATATGATGGGAATGGTAGAAGGGCTGTCTTTGCCCTTTTACCGTTCTTGCGTGTCGCACACTATATACGCACTGCCAAAATGCGCACGGCAGCGCATATAGTCTGAACGAGCCCTAAGGGGTTTGAAAATGTCCTTTCCTCATTAGCTTTGTGTAGTGCAGCTAAATGTACAAGGAAAATGGATCGCATATAAATTCTCCCCAAATGCTTGCACTAGGGGTGTCTATGAGCATTGGTCTCCTGTGCTTTGTGGGAAGTGGATTTTTGACACTCTATGCCAAAGGACAAACTTTCAGCACACTTGATTGGCGTGAGAAGAATATGGCAGGTACCATTACTGACTCAATTTTGAAAATACGCTATTTGCCCGGCTGTTCTGATTTACCACCTCTAATACTTCCTCTATATAGAATACATAAGCAAGCTAGGTGTTTGGATTCTGCTGCCTGTCCGCTTGTTCCACGTGTGACCACTGGCATTTTTTCTAAAGGCAAGAAATGTGACTGTTTCTATATTCATCTCTTTGTAGAGACTAGAGTTCTCTTTTAATGTGTGCTGTTTATTTTTCCTGTTGCAGGTGGAGTCATCTTGGAATATCAGAAAGCTGAGTGGAACCCTGAGTTGGTTTGAGGTATGGTGCTGCTGGAGTGAAATGTTAAGTAATTGGTGTGAGTTTCTAATGTACTCCTATCATACAGTAGCTTTGTGAAATGAATTGCAGAAGACGTTTTCTTGAAGATGAATGTGCAGCTGAATGGAATTCTTTTGCCAACTTGCTGTGGTTAAGCTGATACTGAGCAGCTGCTTATGGAGTGATTATCTCGCATGCAGTGGATAGCATGTAAGGGCATGGTTACTTACACATTACCAGGATGTAAATGTACTTGGTAAGATAAATCTTAGATGCATGTACAGATAGGATGCGTAATATAGACTTGCCTGATGTTGGCTCTCACGTCTTACAGTTGTGTGAATGTGTTTGAAAACGCTTTATCTGTGGGCAGAGGAAATGCCCCTGTATTTTTCTGTGTACACAAAAGTGGCTGATACACGGTGGTTCTTTTGATCCCTTTTCTTCTGTTGGAAGTTGCACTGGCCATACACCTGTCAATCTGCCACCAGATCAACCATCACATAGATCCCTCTATGATTGAATCAGAGAGGGATCTATTTCCTGCCCACACACATTGCAGAATGATTTCCAATATATTTCAGCATAAAATCTATTGGAAAACTTCCTGGCTCCGCCTGCCAGACCGGCCCCTAAGTGTACCACATGACACCAGTGCATGTAGTAATGCCACTACCTGTGTTGCTGTCAGAGTCGGTGTTACGTGGCTCAGGCCCTCATGATGACAATTTAAAAAGACATTAGACACCAGGAGAAGTGAGGCTTTGCGCCAACACTCACCATGGGGGGGGGGGGGGGGGGGGGGCGCGGGGGCAGACACACATACACTTGGGAAGGGGGCACCGGTCAGGATTCTGTGGGTCATCGGGAAATTGAATGCCGTTACTGCCGCGCACCCGATCGAGCCCTCGCGACTGAGATTTTCCAGCATGCCCAATCGGATGGAAATTGATCAATGTGATCAATCGGGTGTCCATGTTGTGACATCAATATGATCAAATTGGATAGCTATTGATGCCATGTAATGTGTAGCCACCCTTTATAATCCTTTTTGCATTTGTAATTTTTTTTTTTTTTTTTTTGTAGCAACAGTTTAATACTGTCTGTGCTTTTCTTTGAGCTAGTATTGAGATAAACTGCCTCTAGTAGTGGGTACTTCTGTCTTCCCAGCTCCTGAGCTTGCGTGCAAAAGGTGCTGCTCTGCAGATGTGGGGCACATTCTTGCAAACTGGTCACATATAAACTGCTGCTTTATCACTGTCCCATATCCTAGCGCCTCTCTCCCAGATTTCAGTGGGGAGAGGAGGGGTTATAGGAACATGTTGCCAGTTAATTTAAGTCAGGCACCAGGAATTAGCAAGAAGGTCACGACTTAAAGAGGAACTCCAGTGAAAATAAGGTAAATGATTTAGTCAGTGTTTGCCCATTGTAAAATCTTTTACATCCCTGATTTACATTCTGACATTTATTACATGGTGACATTTTTACTGCTGGCAGGTGATGTAGCTGCTGCATGCTTTTTTGGCAGTTGGAAACAGCTGTAAACAGCTATTTCCCACAATGCAACAAGGTTCACAGACCGGAAACTGCCAGGAGTACCATGGTCCTCAGGGTTTCTTGTGGGAGCGGTTTCACCACAATATCAGTCACACAGCGCCCCCTGTTTGTGAAAAGGAATAGATTTCTCCAGGGCTGCGGAGTCGGAGTCGTGGAGTCGGGCAATTTTGGGTGCCTGGAGTCGGAGTCGGGAAAAAATGCTCCGACTCCTAATGAATTTGTAACTGTAATTAAAATAGAAAATATGATAAAATTTTCTATTTCTCAGATATATAGTCATTAAAAATAATGTATATATACAGTATATATACAGTAATAGCTGTGCTTAGTCCACAAAAATGAAATAAACCAATCAAAATTAGTTACTTGTGCTGCTTCAATAAAGCAGTCCCCGTATTTTTAAGGTCAGATATACATATCTGATTGTGAGTGTACAGTATATATGATGTGTACACAGGAATCTCTTATATATACTAAATAACATCTATGCTGTAAGAATAAAGCCTGATGTGTAGCTGTGTCACTAATAGAGATTGCCAACGAGATGGAAATAATTCTGCGTTGATGCTGATTTATGCAAATGTATGCACTCTCTTTGCTGATGAAATCAAATAATTTGATATGTTGTTAAAATTTGGTTTGGTGACTACAAATTAAAGGGTACCCGAGACGGATGCAAAGAAAAGTGTTATACATACCTGGGGCTTCCTCCAGCCCCCTTCAGGCTAATCAGTCCTTCGCTGTCCTCCACCACCCGGATCTTCTGCTATGAGTCCTGGTAATTCAGCCAGTCAGCGCTGTCCAGCCGCATGCCGCTCCCACAGCCAGGAACATTCTGCACCTGCGCAATAGTGCTGCACAGGTGTAGTATGCTCCGGGCGGCGGAGTGTGTGCATGCGCACTACGCCCGACTGGCTCAAGTACCTGAACTCATAGCAGAAGATCCAGGTGGTGGAGGAGGACAACAAGGGACTGATTATCCTGAAGGCGGCTGGAGGAAGCCCCAGGTCTGTATAAAACTTTAATTTCATCTGTCTCAGGTTTACTTTGTTACACAGTAGTACTATACTCTACATATGCACTCCCCACAGAGCTGCATGGAATCCACTGAGAATTCTGTGTACATTGAACACAGAGGTGTTGTCTGTCACCCATAAACCTTGTTCAGATTGTGCATGAAGAATGTGTAATAGAGGAAGAATCTCCTCATTCCCCTGCAGAGTACCTGCACATCATTCTTACATGTACCCACACTTACATTGCCTAGGGACTGATAGATGTTCTTTGTTCCGGTTTGTACCTTTTACAAGTACTCTTACCAAGGACTAGTTTTAGTTTAAAGGGAATAAATATAGTAGTCTACATATCCTTCTCGCTTCAGTTGTCTTGTAAAATTCCTAAGCGTTGGCAGTTAAGAGACGAATTTCATGTTACATACTTTTAATCAACAAAATTGTAATATGCAAATTAGAGGAGTCGAGGAGTCGGAGTCGGTGGAATCCTAAACTGAGGAGATGGAGTCGGTGGATTTTTGGACCGACTCCACAGCCCTGGATTTCTCATGTAAAAGGGGGTATCGGCTACTGAGTGGGATAAAGCTCAATTCTTGGTCGGAGTTTCTCTTTAAGTGGTGGGCTGCGTTTTTCAGCTCAGTGACACTCGCTAAGTAATAAAGAGTCACAGTACTTAAAGTAGGCCCAAATTAAAAATATAAGATTTCAGAAATGAAATCTATTTTCTAACTTATAATAATAAATAGCAGCCTTTTTCAGCTGTATGATGACAAATCTAAAATATTTTACATTTATTGGAGGAACCCCTCCCTTCCTTCCATATTGCCGGGACAGAATCCGGCAAACTGGTGGAGTAGATAGTGTCCAGCATAGGAGGAATTGCTAATGGCTGCCCCCAGTATAACCTTAGTTATAAAAAGAGAAGTGTGAAAAGCATGCACTGAAATGCTCATAGACTTGAAGGAGTGTTAATTTATCTTTGTATGTGTCACAGTGGTGTAACTAAATATTTTGAATTAAAAAAAATGTTTGGTTTGGGTCCGCTTTAAAGTGACAGCCAGGGCTGTGGAGTCGGAGTTATTTTGAGTACCTGGGGTAAAAAACTCAGAGTAATTTTGAGTACTTTGAGTCGGTGGTTTCAATAAACTGAGGAGTCGGATGATTTTTGTTACAACTCCACAGCCCTGGTAAGAATTAGACTGAGGAGTCGGAGTCGAAATAGTTTTGCATACCTGGAGTTGGAGTCTATGATTTCATAATGTGAGGAGTTGGAGTTGGATGATTTTGTACCAACTTCACAGCCCTGGTGACAGATCTCATTTTACACTGTATCTCATGGAGCAGATTGTGTGAGTCTTCTCCAGAGAATTGGACACTAACCTAAGAAGGCTGCAGACATCTTGCTTAGGTTGACACTGCAGAGCTTAAAGGACAACTGTAGTGAGGAGGATATGGTGGCTGCCATATTTATTTTGTTTTGAGCAATACCAGTTGCCTGGCTATCCTGCTGATTTATTTGGCTGCTGTGGTGTCTGAATAACACCTGAAACAAGCATGCACAGCTAATCTGATCTGACAATAATGTCGGAAACACCTGATCTGATGCATGCTTGTTCATAGTCTATGGCAAAAAGTATTAGAGGCTGCGGATCAGCAGGACAGCCAGGCAACTGGTATTGTTTAAAAGGAAGCAAATATGGTAGCCTCCATATCCCTCTTGCTTCAGTTGTCCTTTAAGAGATTAGAGGGCTTATTCTAACTGCTAATATCCACCTGTCACTTAAATATTACATGTGGGTGGGATGACCCTTTAATGAATGCCATTAGTGTGACTCTGTGGCAATGGCAGAGCGGGATAATCAGATGAAATGGTGCATGAGGCTGCCCGTGACAGGGTTAACCACAGCCATGTGAAGGAAGAAGACGTAAAGTTGGCTCAGGCTGTGCAAGGACTCCAGCTGCTTGACTGTGAGCCAGCAATAATACTACAGTGTTTCAGCGAGAGGGGAGAAGTGTGACCACTAGTGCTGCAGCTGCTGGCTCCTGCCAGACTCATTTCAGGGCCTCTCCAGGGACTGTGGCCTGGCCAGAGGCAGAGCATCATACTTCTGTCCTCGGTCTTGTCTCTCTCTGTCCACATTTAGCTTTACGGTATCTGTTAAAGAGGACCTGCTATATTCTAATTAACAATACTGGTATGCTTCCTGCGATTCCTTGGTTCTAAGAATCCCATCACTAGGGGCCACATATGGCTGTCTGCTCCTTCATTTCTGACTTGTTGCATACACTCAGAGATGACTAAGACCTCCATACATAGACTGATCAACCACAGAATGTTCTCCGTGTATAAATTACAGGCATCCAGGGGCTGGGTGCATTTCTCCTCTCTTCATCAAAGGAGACTGACAATGAACTGGTCATTGGGGACTGGCATTATCTCCCCCCCCCCCCCCCCCTCTCTCATTGCTTAAAGTGAAACTGAACCAAGTAAAATTATACCTGCAAATGAATATTACATAGTTACCTCGCCTTCAGTTCCTCTGAGGCTCGCCATTTTCTTCTGATTCCTTGATTTTCTCTGCTTTTGTCTGAAATAAATCAGTTGATGTCAGTTATGTCAGTTGCTGTCAATCATAACTGAAAGGACAACTGATGAGCAAAGTAATTTCCATGTTTCCCTATGGCTCAAGTGGGCGATGTTACAGTTTAACAGTGCACTGACCAGGAAGATATTATTGGGTAATCGCCATTTTTAAAATGGAGCATGGAGAATTCCATTGATCACAGTGGACAGACAGGACTCAGGAGAGCAGAAAGAGATTGAGGAGCAGGATGCGCAGGAGGAAAGTATGTTTATTTTGATTTTTAATTTTCAATTCAGGTGTTCTTTAATCACAGTCAGATTTTGGAGACATACCATACTTATCAATAGTCTATTTAGTTTGGGTGCTCATATGGGTGCTCATAAATTTAAATTGCTTAAAAGTACCATTAAATATCCAAATGAAGAGTGTATTGTCAACCTAGTCTTGCCTCAACATGCAGTGGGAAAAAAAACGGACTTCTGCAGATGCAGAAAATTTACCAAATTTATTTATGATATACATCTGTGGCTGCCTTTAAGGGAGGCGCAGAGTCTCCCTTGAGTGCATATAAGGAGACTTTCTTGTCAATCCTCCCCACCATCATCTTTATGGTCTCCCTAAGTTATCTGGCAAGTGTTTTTCCAGTTAGGGCAAACAAGGGTAGGGGACAACGGATGCACATGGCAGGTGTGTCTGTTTAAAGTGTACCTAAAAATCTACTCAGCAGAACTGAAAAGGCTTGGTGTTTCTTTAACAGTTTCACAGCATCAGAACTTTGTTTTTCTTACCAAAGCATAATTTTTAGCTGCATTTTAGCTAAGCTCCACCCATCAAACAAAAAAAAGCCCGGGCTTTTTTTCCCTGATGCTGTGCAGAGCATGATGGGATTTCCTATGTTGTTGTTCACGTTGCCTAGCAACTGGGAGAGGTGCTCAGGACACAGGACAGTTGGAACTGTGTCTCATGCTCCCTGTCACCTCCTTTCAACTAAAAAGATGGCTGCCCTCATGAAATCAAACATTTGCCTGTTCTTTTAAAACATTGTGGGTAAGAGATTATATTGCCTATCTATTTTAATTAACATAACTAATGTAACTTAATGACAGTATGTTTGTTTAGGCTGGAGTTCCTCTTTAAAGGGATACTGTAGGGGGGTCGGGGGTAAATGAGCTGAACTTACCCGGGGCTTCTAATGGTCCCCCGCAGAAATCCTGTGTTGGCGCAGCCACTCCCCAATGCTCCGGCCCCGCCTCCGGTTCACTTCTGGAATTTCTGACTTTAAAGTCAGAAAACCACTGCGCCTGCGTTGCCATGTCCTCGCTGCCGCTGATGTCACCAGGAGTGTACTGCGCAGACACAGACCATACTGGGCCTGCGCTGTGCGCTCTTGATGACATCAGCGGGATCGAGGACACGGCAACGCAGGCGCAGTGGTTTTCTGACTTTAAAGTCAGAAATTCCAGAAGTGAACCGGAGGCGGGGCCGGAGCATCGGTGAGTGGCTGCGCGGGCACAGGATGTCTGCGGGGGACCATTGGAAGCCCCGGGTAAGTTCAGCTCATTTTCCCCCGACCCCCTACAGTATCCCTTTAAGTTAAAGGGAGCTGTTATTGTATTATTTACAGTATTTGTTTCCTTGCTGTAAGTTCTTTGTGTAAAAGTCAAATGAGCTTCAGAAATCTGAGACCGATCACAAATCTGCCCAAAACTCTCTACACTGCAATAAAACAAGACTTTTCTGTAGTGTTTATAAAATTCCAAAGGGAATCCATCTAATCCTGGCGTCTTACCCCCTCGCAGTTCAGAAATAGCTGCCAGGATTTCCTATTGTGTAATCGCTGCCTCCAGGTCAGTGGCGTCTTCTGTAGAGCACTTTGGGAGGGAGATTGTATCATTTCCTAGACAGATACGGTAGAGATGTAGGGGTGTCTGTCCTGTTCAGGAAAGAGGTCTCCAGTAGTCTAAGGATCTTCATAATTATGTCCATCTCCCTCTTTTTTAGTCTTAAGATATAAATCTAGCGATAATGTGCAGATTTGACCAAGAGACAAATCTCTCTGATTAAATCTGATTAGAGAGTGATTTCTCAGCTGCCCATACACCGCAGGCAGATTCCCGATTAATTTCATGCTGAAATCGATCAGAAATGGACCTTGTGGCGCTGCATCCACTGTGACATCACACGCGCGCCTGTTTTACTCCGGAAAACACGTGGGGGCACACGCGGATTGCGGACAGAACCAGCAATGGACAGGTTAAGTATAGGGCAGCGGGGGTGGGCTTTTTTGACATTAAGAATGGCAGCTCTGTGTGTTTTCACTCGTCCCGATATCACTCGCCAGTAAGTACTGCCGCACACCCGATTTATCACGATGGCCCGAAATTGGTTGCATCGTCAATCGGGCATGTTCTTGGCGGCTTCGATTTCCATCTGATTTGATAATTAGCAAATCGGATGGTTTATCGGCCAATAGTCAATAGATGTATGGCTACCTTAAAGAGAATCTGAAGCGAGTATAAAACTCGCTTCTTCTCTTGTATTCAGCAGGGGCATGTGTGCCCCTGCTAAACTGCTGCTATCGCGCCGCACAACGGGGGTCCCTTACCCCCCAAATCCCCTCCGTCCTCGCCGGGGATCTCTTCCGCATTAAGGCAGGGCTAACCGCTGCAGCCCTGCCTCACGCGCATCTGTCAGCGCGTATCTCCGCCTCTCCCCCGCCCCTCTCAGTCTTTCTTCACTGAGAGGGGCGGGGGAGAGGCGGCGATATGCCGCTGATAGACGGCGCTGTGAGGCAGGGCTGCAGCCGTTAGCCCTGCCTCTAGGAGCAACAAAATCTACGACCAAGTTGGTCGTAAATTCTGCAGGGGGGGGGGGAGAATTGGGGGGTAAGGGACCCCCGTTGTGCGGCGGGATAGCAGCGGTTTAGCAGGGGCACACATGCCCCTGCTAAATATAAGAGAAGAAGCGAGTTTTTTACCCGCTTCAGTGTCTCTTTAAAGGGAACCTAAACTGAGAGGGATATGGATGTTTCCTTTTAAACAATACCAGTTGCCTGGCAGTCCTGTTGATGTCTTTAGCTTTAGTAGTGGCTGAATCACACACCTGAAACAGGCATGCAGCTAATCCAGTCTGACTTCAGGCAGAGCACCTGATCTGCATGCATGTTCAGGGGCTGTGGCTACAAGTATTAGACACACAGGATCAGCAGGACTGACAGGCAACTGGTATTATTTTAAAAGGAAAAATCCATATCCTTCTCAGTTTAGGTTACCTTTAAAGAGAACCTGAACTGAAAATACAAAGTCAAAATAACCATACACAGGTCATACTTACCTCCCATGTAGTCTAATCCTAAATCTCTTTCTCTTCCCCGACCTACCATTTGTCCACTGTGATCAATAGAATTCTTTTGATCACATTTTGAAAATGGCCATTACCCCATAACCGCTTCCTGTAATATCACCCACTTGAGCCATAGGGAAACATGGACATTACCTTGCACATTCAGTTGAAACTGACAGCTGCTGATATATAAACGACAGCAACTGGTATATTTCAGTTCTGACGGGATCACTGTAAGAAGAAAATGGTGAGCTTCTGAGAGGAACTGACAGTGAGGTAAGTATATAATATTCATTTGCAGCTATGTCGTGTGTATTTTAAATAATTTTACACACTTCAGGTTCCCTTTAAGTGTACCTGCCATAGAGGTCTGGTCAATAGCTAGCCAGACCATTTGTATCTCCCTTTTCAAATACTACTCTTTGTGCTTGTGGCAGTTGGCTTTCCGTTCGGGTCTATTTTCACTAGGGCAT
Source organism: Hyperolius riggenbachi (assembly GCF_040937935.1). Lineage (NCBI taxonomy): Eukaryota > Metazoa > Chordata > Amphibia > Anura > Hyperoliidae > Hyperolius > Hyperolius riggenbachi. Next base: position 215,746,100 of record NC_090654.1, on the reverse strand, counting down.
TCCTTTTCTCATTTCCCCCCCCCCCCCCCGCATGCAAATGTTCACGTTTTTGTGCAAGTTTTTTTCGTGCCTAAGAATTATACATGGGAAATGGATGTGTGGTGCCAAAATCGTCAGCATGAGCTCTCGGATTTTTATCCGATTTTTAAGATCCCTGACGACACCACGCAACGTACCGCGATTGCTGGAAGTCTAGCTTGTGCCGTCGCGTGAGTTGCGTGACCTCACGCTTAACCTGCAGACAGAGGCGTCGCTAAAGACAGTTGTCAAGGGGACATCGCTGGACCCGTCGAGCGTTGAGTACGCAGCTGTAGAGAAGACTGTTAGCTTTCTGCGTGACCTGTTCCACATCTGGTGAGACTACTGAACAAGACTTTTTGTGAACTGAAGCATGTTTTTTGGGTATTTAACTAAACTTATATCACATGCGAAAATCTTAGTGAATTTGAGAAAAAAAGTTTTAAATACCAAATGCAGTATTTTACTGACCTAAATTATTTTGCCGAATTGTCCTTAGTGAATTAAGGCCATAGTTTCCACAATACTCTTCTCCAATCCCCCTGCCATAGTTTTGTAGGTACAGTTATCCTGTCCTGTAATGTGTAGAGTCCTATTTCTCCCCATGGTAAGAACAGCCATTCCCACCCCTCTCACAATGTTTATATACCTATTTCCTCCACCACTCTCCCACCTTAGTCGTCATCCCATAATGTGTACAGGACTTTCCTTCTTCCTTGTAAAAAATAAGTCATCCACTACCCCCATAAGGTTTATAGTCTTCCTGTAAGAAGTATAGCAAATTTCTCCGAACAAACACAAAAAGGAACATTACACTGCATACTTACCTGACACTGCGCTGCTCCTTCTGACCCTCCCTCTGGTGTTTATCCTTCTCCGTATTACCACGACCTGCTGAGACATGAAGAATAGACCCATGATGAAGGATAAGATGGAAGAATCAGCATAGTGAAAACTAAGTAACTACACACGACACTGCTCTGCACTGTTGGGGGGGGGGGGGGGGTGTCACTGCAATAGCAGCAGATCAACAAAAATGTTTGTTTTTGTTTAATTAAATAGGGGGCACAAAAAGTCATTCCCCCCCCCCCACCTCCCCACTGCTTATAATGAATGAATATCTTTTCAGCTTGTAATGTATGTATTGTAGTGGCCATTAAGGATACAATCCCAAGAACAATTGTTTGTTTCCAATCACCATGGTAATCAATCAGTTGTGCCCATTACCAGCCGAATTCCTACTGATCAATCTGGTCAAATTGATGGGATCGAGCCAAAAAACGGATCAGTTCTATTAACCCTAACAGGAATTTTTCCTTTAAATGGATATGACTAATTGTTTCCAATTGGCTGGCCACACAGTATTGTATCGTTAATGGCCACCTTTAAACCATTTACATAGTTTGCAGTGAGCTGGATTTGAAATGGATGTTTTTTTAAATCCTGGTTTAAGGCCCATATTTGTAATATAAATCCAACTATATCGCTTTTTAAAGTGTACCAGAGCTGAATAAAAGAAAAAGTTTTATACATACCTGGGTCTTCCTCAGGCTCACCCACTCTGATCGCTCCCACGCCGCCGCTTTCTGCAGCTTCGGTACTGGGTCCTGTCACTTCTGTCAGGTATGCAGGGCTGTGGAGTTGGAGTTGGAGTCGAGGAGTCTGAGTCGGAGCAATTTTGGGTACCTGGAGTCGGAGTTGGAGTCGGAGTCGTGGTTTCATAAACTAAGGAGTCGGAGTCTGATGATTTTTGTACAAAATCCACTGCCCTGGTAAGTATTAGACTAAGGAGTCGGAGTTGAGGAGTCGGAGTCGGAGCCATTTTGGGTACCTGGAGTCGGAGTCGGTGGTTTCATAAACTGAGGAGTTGGAGTTGGATGATTTTTGTACCGACTCCACAGCCCTGCAGGTATGTATAAAACTTTTCCTTTTATTCAGCTCTGATTTCCTTTAAAGCACCATGTCAGGAAGCTACTCCTCAGCACTTCCCTAGTGCTGATTTCCAGAGCTTCAGTCTGTGATCTTCTCCATTTTTTCCTGATCTTAGATAAGACTTCTCCACAGAGATCAGCAGGCCCTTTTTATTAGTCACAGAGTCTTTACTAATATCAAGCTACATACACACCTAATTTCTGTTGCCTGAAATGGTCATTTGTGACTGATGTACTTTAAAGTCCTACTGCAACTAAATTCTTTCTTCCTAGCTTCGGAAAGAGTTGGGTAGAGTTGAAACCTAAGCCAGGCTGTATATGTTCTTATTCTTGTGATGCTATTCCTTTAACACCTTATCATGGCTTGTGATCTGTAGGTTTCTCTTTTTAGTTCTGCCACACATCGTGATAAGTGAGGGGAGGGGCAGTCCTACCAACCAATCAGAAACTTCTCATACACATGTAACCTTACGATCTGTAATCTTACTGGGGATTTTTTGACCTAACTGGCGGTTTCTTTTAATTCCACAAATTACATTTCCCCCATGCCCTCCCTATTGATGCAGCGTTCCAGCTCTGCCGCTTTCCCACTTTTGCTGGCGCACTGCCATTTCTTTGGTGGATTATCAAAGTTTGATCATATCAGAGCCCGGAGCGATGTCTGCACAGCATGCGTAAGACCCGATCGCGCTTTGAAATCGTACAAGAGGAATCCCCGATGCGCCGCTGCGCTGAGAACCTGTGTGATTCTCACGCAGAGCTTTTTGAAGTTTATTAACCTGAAAAAAATAAAAGTGAGAATGGCAACTGATTATAGATAAGCAGTTTCCTTATATCTAGGATCAGTTGGAACATTTGGACGAGGTGGGAGTGAGAGTGAGCTATTCAGTAGAATCCAAATGATCCAGGTGTAGTCAGCAGTCTGGAAACCTGGAATTATGGGTAGGACAGTGTAGCAGTTATTGTTCTGTTCTTATCTGACATTCTATTAGATAGTTATACCTTTGTTATTTCTGTTCCCTGGTGGCCCCAGATGAAGGGATAATAAATGCAGTTTCATTGCATCGCAGTGACTTTACTCGGTTTCTCAAGCCTAGAGCAGTCCTTGCATTTGATTGGCAACTATGAGGCCCTGTGCCTGTGCCTGCAGAAGATGAGACATCCAGGAAATATCCGACCTCCAGTGATGGTGGCAGCAAAAACCTTCATGCATAAATATACTGAGAAAATCAGCCCCAAATTGCTAAAGGATCAATAATATAATTATAGATTGCCCACTTTTTTTCTCTGACTAGATCTGAGACCCCCCCCCCCCCCGAACTGCCTAATGTCCTCCCACTTCCCCCTTTACAGCAGCTTGTGTACAGTGCATACTGTACACCAGCTCTACTCTCTCTGCATCCTTGTGTGAAAGCTTTAACCCGTTCCACTCTAATTTTTGACACACGCACTCTCTTTTTTCTGGTATTCTGAAACACGTGGGTGATCTAGGGAGTGCTGCATGTGCGGAAATCCAGAAGGTCTCTGCCTCCAGCTCAATCTATCTAGCGATGTATGGGCAGATTGTCCAGAGAGAGATCTGTTGCCTGCCCATACACCTCAGACCAATTAAATACCCGATAAATTTCAGCACAAAATCTATCAGGAGTCAGCCTAACAATGACGCCTGCCTGGCCACCCCACAAATGGGAAATGTCCTCCTCGTGCCCTACAAATTCTTAATTGTCGGCGCGACTCCCACCCAGTCACCTCCCCCACTGTTACCCCCGTGTCTGTCATTACCGCAAGTGCTATGCCACGTGTATGACGTTACACATGCGTCTGGTGGCCGTCGTGTACGTGTGTCGTTGCAATATTGCATGCTGGTACTGCAGCGTACCCGATCAACCACATGCTGCTGAGATTTAACATTGTGTCGGATCTTTGCTTTCGACCAAATTTCGACCCAAAATCGAATCCTCGATCAGGCCGACATGTTGCGGCACTGATTTTCATCCGATTCAATAAAATTGGTAGATGTATGGCTGCCTTTAGGCCCCGTTTACACTGGGGCGCTTTTCAGGTTTTTTCCAGTGCTTTGCCAGTGCAAAACGGCGCAGGGAAATTTGGGCACACCACATGGATTCTGGATTCAGGGTATAAATATAAGCATTAGGCATCGAGTGTGAATTGCAGATCTCTGAATGAAATTGCAGATGGATATTTAATGCTGTTACACACAGCCAATGCAAACAGCGTGTAGGGAGCAGGGAGAAGCATAGGAACGCTGTCAGACTAGCAGGCAGCACCTGAGCACTGCCGGTGTATGCAAGCTATTGAAAGGGAACACATGTAAACAACAAGCCGCCAGGGGGTGCTAAGATCGGTGGTCAGAATCAGTAACAGATTACAACTGCATTATTAATCTGGGGCTGACCCGATATGCTTATGTTGTAAAGTTACCCAGCCTTTAAGAGTTTGGCCCCTCCGATTCTTCAGAAAATCTTGCAGACCCCATTAAAACGCTCTCTCTATTATTGGGTATTTTCTCAGTAAGCGGGGGATTTTTCTGCACGTCTGTAATTTCAGTGTTTGTGTTATGTTTTTATGTGAGGTCAACCTCAGTCTTTATTGTGTTTTGCGGCTTCTATAACAAAAAAATAAGCATAAAAGCATAATTATTTCCAGCCATGGTAAGGGGCTTTATGTTACCGTGGAAAAGCAGCTGCAGCCTTTTATGTGAGAGGCTCCAGGAAGCACAGATGAGTTACAGCACTGATAGGGTATGGCAGGACAAGGGGCTCATGTTGCAGAGGGGGAGAATGCCAGATTACCAACATGCTGTGATCTTAGGCAACCTCTGGATCTGCGGCCACTAAGGGATTAAAGAACAACTCCGGGCCCGCCACACACATGCCTACATTTCAGCGCTTCACGAACATGAAGTAATCCAGCAGATGTGTAACATTAAAGGGGAACTCCAATTCAATTTCCTGAGTGATAAAACTACTCTCAGTGCTGAGCAAGCCATTGTGGTCTGATGTTATTAAAAATGACATTGCCTTTTCACTCTGCAGCTGGCTATCATTTGTATTGCTGTCAAGAAGTTCAGCTATCACGTTTATGAATTCCTTGTTACCATGCCAACAATCCCCCCCCCTCCCCTTCCCTGCCCCTCTTTTTTTCTCACATGAGTAATTTGTCGCATTGTGTGGAATGTATGTTCTCAGCATCCCTATTGACACCAAGATAGATAACTTATATTGAGCTTTTTTTCTGGTGGACTCAAATAGCTTGAGCTGCAGCCACTATGGCGCGCTTAGTAGGCAGGGTTACTTAACAGGAAGAGCCAAGATTTTATGGTCAGCTCACACTTGTTTAAATAACATATCCATGGCTCCGCTTTTAGGGCTGGTTCACATTGGGCTAAAAATGTACCGTTTAAGCGGAGCATAAAAGCGTATCTGTAAATGGATGCAATGCAATTCAAATGGGAAAGTTCACACTGGTATTTTAAAATGGATCCGATCCTTACATTCCGCTAAACTGATTGGACGTTCCCGACCTGTACCATTTTTACAGAACTGACACGGACCTGAACGATTGGCGTATTAATGGAAACCGGACAAAACTGATCAGACTGGCTTGAAAACGTATCTGTATCGTACAAGAAGATCATTGATTTCCTTCACTTATTATAGCGGAACAGAACATATGTAAAATGTAGGTAAAACATGTGTCAATGGATCAGACGGAATAGAAAACAGATTCGTTTCTGACGGATACGGTTTGGATCAGGTACAGCGTGAACCCGGCCTTAGGCCTGGTTCAAAACCCGAGCCACGGATACCAATGTTTAACCACTTAACGACCGCCTAACGCTGATAGGCGTCGGCAGGTTGTAAGTGGTATTACATGGAAACTTTCCATGTCCGTTCACGGAGGGTGTCTCTGTGAACAGACTGCAAGCCGCCAATCGCGGCTCGCACGCGAAATGTAAACACGCGGGGAAGAAATCCCCGCTGTTTACATCATATGGCGTTGCTGATCGGCCTCTGATTGGCCGGGGATCGCCGGCATCTGATAGGCTGAAGCCTATCCTAGACGGCACAGGACGGATATCCGTCCTGCCCAGCCCATAGCCTGTGGGAGAGGCAGGTAAGGGCAGAGAGGGAAGAAATCGCTGCGGAGGGGGGCTTTGAGGAGCCCCCCGCTAAGCAGAAATAGCTGGCGGCGATCAGACCCCCCCCCCCAGCAGGACATCCCCCTAGTGGGGAAAAAAGGGGGGCAGTCTGGTCGCCCTGGCTCAATCCTGATCGGTGCTGCGGGCTGGAGAGCCCACACAGCACCGATCATACGAAAATCCCCTGGTCCTTAAGTGGTAATAACGGCTGTCTTCACACACTTAAAAAAAACGGATCCATGGAATCCGTTTTGAAAAACTGAACAGAGAGTCCGGATTACCCGGATACATGGAGGGGTAGTGACAGGCTACACAAAAATGGATCTCCCTCTACACAGAGAACTTTTGCACACAAAACAGAGGCAAAAACGGATTCCCTCATGCCTGCTCCTCCCCTCAGCATCATCTTTTATCTAATAGAAACGCACATGAAAAAAGGTCATACATTTATACGGACTGGAAACGTAGGCTACAAAAGGACTTTTTGAAAAACTGATCCGTTTGAAATGGATCCGATCTGCAACTGGACAAGTGTGGACCGAAAGGGAAGGGATGATCATTTAGATGCAAATACTTCCAATGCACCAAATACACAGGTTAAATTGATTGGTCCAATTTCAAGCTACATATTTATGCATAAAAATGTACATGAATTTGAATAAACCTGAAAGTATTTGCATCTCATTGATCATCCCTAGTCAGAGGCAGAGCCCTTAAAGGAGAACTGTAGGGAGAGGTATATGGAGGTTGCCATATTGATTTCCTTTTAAGCAATACCAGGTGCATGGCAGCCCTGCTGAGCTATTTGCCTGCAGTAGTAATCACACCAGAAACAAGCATGCAGCTAATCTTGTCAGATCTGATAATAATGTCAGAAACACCTGATCTGCTGCATGCTTGTTCAGGGTCTAGGGCTAAAAGTATTAGAGGTAGAGGATCTGCAGGTTAGCCAGGCAACTGGTATTGCTTAAAGAGAATCTGAAGCGAGAATAAATCTCGCTGATTCTCTTATATATAGCAGGGGCATGTTTGCCCCTGCTAAAGCGCCGCTATACCGCCGTTGAACAGGGGTCCCTTACCCATCAAATCACTTCCGTGCAGCGCGGGGATCACTTCCTGGTGAGGCAGGGCTAACTGCTATAGCCCTGCCTCTCAGCGCGTCTCTCAGCGCTGATTGCCGCCTCTCCCCGCCCCTCTCAGTCTCCCCTCACTGAGAGGGGCGGGGAGAGGCGGAGATCCGCCGCCTGATAGACGCGCTGAGAGGCAGAACTACAGCCATTAGCTCTGCCTCCAGCAGCAGCAAAATCCACGACCAAGTTGGTTGTGGATTTTGCAGGGGGGATTTGGGGGGGGGGGGGGGGGTAAGGGACCCCCGTTCAGCGGCAGTATAGCGGCAGTATTTAGCAGGTGCAAACATGCCCCTCCTATATATAAGAGAATCAGCGACATTTATTCTCGCTTCAGGTTCTCTTTAAAAGGAAATAAATATGGCAGCCTCCATATACCTCTCACTACCGTTCTCCTTTAACCATTACACTATCCAGCCACTACTTACAATATCCAGCCAGTTTGGAGCTCCTATTCACTATATTTTGCCTGCCGCTCACCATGCAATTTTTTCCATTGTTCAACAATTTCCAGCATCAGTACTGCACAAAATCAATCCATTTTTTGATCAGAAGCGAATTGGAGATTCTGGAAGTAATCGATCTGATGCGAAAATTGCATGGTGTGTGCGAGGCATTAAATACTGGGTTAGAATGTCTTTTTTTCCTTTTATAAAGACTTGAGCAGTCCAAGGTGTGTAAGAGACTGACCCATCCAGGTAAAATCTCTTTAATAGCCAAACACTGAGGTGGATTTTGCTGGTATGTGGACAGAACAAGGTAAGGACCTGGAATATGGTTTAGAATATTTGGCTTTGATGCATTTAACAATGGTAAACCTGCAGTGCACACGGCATTATTACCGCTATCAACCGCAGCAGAGTACCGCTTGTTGCACAGTTAGGGCAGAGCATTGTACATGGGTAACACGTGCATTGCTATGGTAACGAGCGGTCCATTACCTGTGTAGCTTGTGTTACCTATGAACCGCGAGTCACACTACTTGCGTAAAACTTAATTCTCTGCTGGCGTTAGTGCCTGTAGTATTGCCGTGTGCAGGCAGCTTTTACTGGTGCTATGTGAATCAAGGCCATTGTGATGTATTGATCTGACAGCTAAATGATTGATTTTTTTTTTTTCATTACAAAAGTGAAGCTTCTCTTAAATGGTTGATTTTCTGCAGATTCAGTCCAGTACAATTTGCAATTTACACATTTGTTCATTTCACTGATTTTTAATCAAAACTGCAATTGCAGTAGGTGAAGCAGGTGGGATCAGTGCTCTTTCCGCAAAAGCACATGTTAATTGGTATAAAGTGTTTGGTTTGGGTGCCCGATAACTAAAGGCGGCCATAGACATATAGTAGATTGCCACCCAATGTCGCAAATAGATCAATCCCTCTCAGATTTGAATCTGATAGGAGAGGGATCTATTCCTTCCATGCACTGCACGTAGAAATTCAATACATTTCAGCATGGAAAGATTTGCCACAACATAACCTTTATGGGGGAATAAAAAACATCATTACATTTTATGGAAATCCTAAAAACAAAAAAGCAAACAAACAAAAAAAAAGTTTTACTAGGTTCCAATTTTGCAGAGCCCTGAAGGGTTAAGCCTCAGTGTTAACTGTACAGTATGTCAGAGCTGCTTTGGCAGAGCTCTCCTGCAGTCTATTCACAGTTGCTAATAAGTGCTAAATAGACAGTTTGGGCCCAACCCAATTCACCTTTTCCTTCTTACGTTTTTTTTTCCTTTTGTTTAAAATAACTTCTCAGCACTTTGCAATCAAAATAGTTCTGATTATTTTTTTGCTTGATGGTGGCTTAAAAGGCATTTTATTGAAAAAAAAAATATGAAAATATCACTCAGGAGAAAACGTCAATTGGATCAGGCCCCGTGATCTAATCTTTGAAACACAGAACACAGAAGTGAATTCTTCAGCAACTATATGTGGACTTAAGGCTTTTCATTGTGTGCTGTGCCAGTGTTGGAGTCCTCATTAAATAATCTCTAATAACTTTTTTGAGTTCATTTTTATTTATGTATTTTTTTTTTAGAAATATCACAGATCACCTTATCCTCTCTTAATATCGTTATACAAGAGAATATAGATTACTTGAGGCATCCTCTATCATCACTGTAATGTGGCCAATCTGCCTGAAGATGGGGCACAAATCTACACCCATGTCTCTTGTGGCACACAAGTGGGAAGGGCCTTTGTATTTATACTTTTCCAAGGAGTGGATCTGTGAACATAGCTGTTCATGTGTAGTTCTGGTACCTGGGGGTGTGGAGAAATCACATCACAGGTATGCGTCTTTCTCTCTCCCCAGAAAAGGAATACAGGCAGAAGTGTGCCCTGCCTCTGAGCAGACTGAGCGCCTTATAGTGATGGAAGATGGAGACACTAAGCACATGGTGAGCTGTATGTCACTTTAAAGTTATTGGTCGGAAGACCATTTAGGCTGGATTCACACTTGTCTATCAGTTTTTTGTGTGTTCCAGGCAATTTCCATCTTTACTGCCTCTGACTGAATCAAATCCTGATGTAATTTCCTCCCTTACTCTTTTTTTGCTCTCAAGAAACCGCACTGTCATATCTAGCTTGCTTTGTAAACAAGTGAGCATAGATCATTTTTCAGCTGCTTCTGCAGAAGGATGAGATGTATTTCCCTTCTCAGCCTCCTGTTGCCATCAGCCAATCAGTGAGGAGCAGGAATGTGGGAGGGGAGATAACAAGCTTCCCTTTCCTTGGCAATGTACCAAATAGAGCCTGGTTTACTGAGATGACATTCATTGCAGCAGAAATGTTTCATTATATTAGAATGCTTGCAATGCAGACTGCATGTAGACTACATAATAAACACAGAGCAGTGGGTAAATGGAATTTGTTGTTATGGCTGACAATCCCGCTTTAAGATTTTAAAGAGAACCAGAGGCTGTTCCTTGGGGGGCAGATGGGACACAACGGCAGGTTCTATGCCTCATGACTTGCCACTGTGTCCCCACGCCGCAGCTCTCTGCCCCCTCCCCCCCCCCCCCTTCCGAAATTAGCTACAATATTTGTCACTATCTCGGAGGGTAAATAGAGGAGAGGAATTCCCTGCTCGAAAACGCCTGGATCAGGTAGCAGGATTTTTCTTTTCTTTTTTTTTATGAGCCCACCTCAGGCTCTCTTCAAACAATTCTGGCAACTGTGTCATTGCCCCATCCCCTAGCAGTCTGGACAGCATGACAATGCTGAAATAATCCCTTGCAGCACTCTGAGCCTGTTAACCTTCTTCATCTGGGCTGCTTCAGGTCATGTTGCTGAATTTTTTAAACAGGATTTTTAGCTGCAAAAGCCTCAATTGACACACAAAAAATGACTAGTTTAATTTAACAATGCTTGCTCCTTCTCTCTGACTACGTTCATTACAACCCCTTCTTTCCCCACTACTCCGTTCCGGTCTACTCTTCATCATATGCTCCAGCCACAGAGGAGTTAACTGGCCTTCTCCCCAATCGTTCTCAGTTTCGTACAACACAGTAAAATATTCATGTAACAAGATTCAAGCCTTCCGCAGTGCCGATGCAAATTTAATTTTTAATCTGTGGTAAATATCTGAGACGACCGCCTTGTCTGTTCACAGAATGCATTTCTGAAGGTGTCTCATTGCCTCCTGTCAGGTCTGGCACACCTTTGCCTCATCCTCCTCTCTGGGAACAGCGATGAGCGTACATCCCTCCCACCCCCCACCTCGCGTCGGCGCTGAATTTCTGGGAATGCGTCTCATAAATCATTGTTTCAAAGGGCAGCCGTGTATTCGTCTTCTATAAATACCACATGTTGCTGCGCTGGGCTGTGCGCCGCGGAGGGGGAAATAAATAGATTTGTGGGGCCTTAATGATTTTATGGGACCAGATTGTCTGTGTACGGGTTATTACGCACAGCGTTCGGGTGATGTCGTTTACCTCTGGCTCCGAGTTACCAGAGCAGGTTATCAGTGATCCTCGTGTCTCGGGAGATTAAAACACCCAGCCATGTAAAAAATGTCCCTAAGAGATTCTGCCAGCCAGGAAAAGACCTGTGTAATTAGTCTGTTATATAAGCCGTGCTTCCGCTACTTAAAGACCACCGTAGTCTTTCAAGTTGAGGGACCACTCCATTGTGTCGCTGCCCCCTCGGAAACATCTGCAACTAGAACTCCAGTTGCAGCTACTGTGCCTGCGCACTACCACCCATTCGCCTTTGTGATCGTGTTCTCGTGGCTGGGAGCCTTTTGTGCATGCACAGTTCATATAGACTTGATAACCGCATGCACTGAAATCTCCCGGCAATGGGAGTGTGATTGAGGAGGTGCACAGACAGGACTGCGAATGCGCAGTAACCCCTTCTGACGTTTCAGTCAATGAAGGGGACCGAGGAACTGTAGGGGGCTTAAAGTCCCAGGTAAAGAAAAATATATTTTTAGTCCCAATTTAGGTGTGCTTTAAAGTGAATCTGATTCCGAATCCTGAGAGGTGGATCAAATCTCAGAAAATAGTAAAGATTTCTTTATTATGATTGCTCCATATCTGACTATAACCCCCCCCCCCCCCTCTTCCCATGGTTCCTAACCCTTAATTCCACCAACCCCGCTTCAGTTAGCGACATTACAGGGAAATTTGGGCACCAGAAGTATTCCACTATGTGATTTTTGTCTTGAGAACGCTTATTGCTATTAAAATAAATATTTTACACCCTTATTATACTGTGGGTGCCACAAAAGCCACTAATATCATTCTATGCAGTGCCCTTTTTAACCGCTTGCAACATCCCCTTTTTTTCTGCTTCGGGTAAAATTGTCCAATCAGAATTGAATGTGTGTATTGTTTATTACTATTATTACTATTATTCCATGGGTTTTAACTACCATCTGTATGCAGATGACACCCAAATCTACCTCCACACCCCTGACATATCCACCACTACCATGGACAAGGTCTCCTCCTGCCTATCTGCCATCTCCTCCTGGATGTCCGCTAGATTCCTGAAACTAAATCTAGACAAAACGGAATTTATGATCTTCCCACCCCGGTCATCCCTGGGCTTCCCAGATGTGCAGGTCACTGTTAACCACACTACCGTTCGCCCTACCTCTCAAGCCTGCTGTCTGGGTGTCACCCGGGACTCCGCACTCTCCTTCACTCCCCACAACCAAAACCTCACAAAGTCCTGCAACTTCCACCTTCGTAACATCTGTAACCTCTGCCACCACCAAACTCCTCATCCATGCCCTCATAATTTCCCGCCTCGACAACTACAATGCCCTTCTGTCTGGTCTCCCTATGACCCGAATAGCCCCACTGCAGTCCATCATGAATGCGGCACCCAGAATTATCCACTCCTCCCATCGCTCCACCAGGGTGGCTCCCCTCCGTGAATCCCTCCACTGGCTTCCTATCCAGTCCAGAATCAGATTCAAGATATTGTGTCTGACCTACAAATCCGTCCACAAAACCTGTCCAACCTACATTCATCTTCTCAGAGATACACACCAAACCGCTCACTCCGCTCCTCCAATGAACTTCGCCTGACCGTCCCCCGCATCACCCAGTCCCATACACGCCTCCAGGACTTCTCAAGAGCCGTTCCAACACTATGGAACTCCCTACCTCCACCCATTAGGGCAGCCCCCTCCTTCAACACCTCTAAGAAGGCCCTCAAAACTCACCTTTTCACTCTGGCCTACCACCCCTCACAAGCGCTCTAAACACACAGCTGAACTCTGGTCCCCTACCTCTCGTGTCCCTACCTCTCCCTCTAGATTGTAAGCCTTCGGGCAGGGTCCTCCTCCTTTTGTGTCCTACCTGATCATGCTCCTCCATTACTGTGCACCCATGCTAGGCATCTGAGTGAACCTAACTTGCCTAATCTCCATGCTCCATCCAGTGACTGACTAAGCATTACCTTGTACTCATACTGTGCTGTGTGATCTGATCGTTCTTGTATCCTGTATTGTCATATTGCTGTATGTCACCCCTAAATATTGTCTGTAACCTAAATTAATGTCCAGCGCTGCGTAATATGTTGGCACTTTATAAATACAATTAATAATAATATTGTTGTACATTTATATTGCATTTTCATCTTCCACAGTGATTTACAGCGTATATAGTCTTGTTCATTATCTTTCCCTCAGACGTGCTCAGTCACAATCTCATTGCTACCATAGTTGTAGCCTAATGTGTCTTCTATAGTTTAAGGTCTATTTTGGCCAGAACCATTTTACTTATGCTTTTGATATGTGGGAGGAAAGTTCAAGCTGCATTGCATGAACAAGGGCAGAGTTCCAAACGGAAAACTGTAGTCAATAAAGATAATTTTTATCGAACAGTGCCGGATCCAGTGTGGAGGTTTAATATTTATTTATTTGCATTTCATTGATCATCCCTATTGGGCTCCAAGAAGGAGTCTGAAAGTCCAGACCACACCCATTCCTGTGGTGCTGTCCTGGAAGAGAGAGATGCTGGCAGACTAAAAAGACAGCTCTCATACAAGGCCTGTTTTACCAAGCAAGACAAGTGCCAAAAAACAAAAAACGAGCAAATATAGATCAGATACCTGAAGCAACCAATCACATTACAGCTGTTAAGTGAAACAAGGATTCTGACTGGCTGCCCTGTGCATTTACTCCCGTTGTTCTTTGCAGTTGCCATGGCAAATTGGCTCCAATGTGCCTGAAGAGTACTGAGACAAACCTACTATGTAAGGAAGTCACATGACCACTAGATCATCCTGCCTCTCTGTGCGGCTCCTCCCCCATACCATAACCATGCAGATGCTGCACATGACCTATATGAAAGGGTTTAGTAAAGGTAGCCACTAATGATCCAATCTTTTTCATCCAATTTTACCAAGTCTATGTAGTATAAGGGTAAATTGAGTGAATATATTGAATGGATAGGCAGTTCCTTATATTACATAAAAATGCTAAAATTGGTTGATAAAAATTGGATCATTAGTGGCCACCTTTAAATGGTAAGTGTCATAGCTTGAGTTTAAAAAAAAATACATTTTTGTAAAGCACAGTAGTTGCAATGTTACTTGAATTTACTTGCGTACACAATATAAATCCCAGCTCCATTGCAGTGACTTTGCCGTAGCTGCCCTGGAGTTGCTGTGTGACATATAAGCCTGAAAATGGCTGTATCCATGCGAGTCCAATCACTCGGCTATCTTATTCTGTGACAAATTCCCCTCCAAGGCACAAGTGAAACATGGACGTCTCTCAGCAAATGCTGCAGCTGTGCTGAACGTGACAACAAAGTACTCTTCATTTTACATTATAGAACACTTGTTGTAAGAGAAACCTAGCGGAGCCACTCTCTGGAGGACATTGTTCTCTGGGTGTCGTGCTGAGCCCCTGGTTGTAACATTCTCCGTCACGCACTAAGATTAATAAATATGCAGATGAGGTATGGGAACACCTGATCTGTACGCTTCATCACCTCTCCTGGTTAACAGGGTGACCCAGAACCACTAGGAAAGTATAGGGGACTAGAAGGGACCAAAAAGCCCTCCTACTAGCGGATCCGAGATGAAAAACTAACTATAACAAGTAACTTGTCTATATATCTTATCTAAAGTTTTAGATGGTTTACACAGCAAATCTAGCTGCAAACAGTTTTAATAGAATATGTTTATTTATTCCTGTGATACAATGACAGCAGCTATGTTGTTTGTAAACATTACACAGAGGCAGGCTTATCTGTATCTTGAGCCATCAGCCTAATCCCCTCTCCTCCTCCCTCCTCCCCTCTGCCTCTGAAATCAATGGCTAGTAACACCTCCCCCTCCTCCTGCCCAGATTGAGCTCCCATGAGCCCTTGCTACTGTCTGAAAGTGCCTTGGCTCTCTGAAAACCTGTGGGCGTGGCTTTTTTTTAGTTTATAGGGAATTAGAGTATTAAAACAAAAACAAAAAAGTATTTGGCTTGAGGAATGCCCTATAAACAATAGGAAAGGAGCACAATTATGCAATGTGTAAATGTTCACCTCGGATCCACCAGGCTGTTTTAAGTAAAATAAGTGCTACTTACCCGGGGCTTCCTCCCCAAGCTCCCAGCATGTCCCTCGCCAAAGCTCTGCAATCAGCTGTTCGCCGCAGCTCCCTCCCTGTCCCCGGCGATAACGTCAGGTCGGCCTGTACTGCGCCTGCGCGAGCGCTGCTGTCAATCACCGCCGCGTGGACCGGAGCGGACTGAGCAGGCGGAGTATTTCTGTGCCTGCGCAGTATGCTCCAGTCCACATGGCGGTGATTGATGGCGGTGATTGACAGCGCCACTTGCGCAGGCGCAGTACAGGCCGACCTGGAGGTCAGCCTGACGTCATTGCCGGGGACCGGAAGGGAGCTGCGGCGAATGGCTGCGTACCGAGCTGCTGCGAGGGACGTGCTGGGAGCTTGGGGTTGGAGGAAGCCCAGGGTATGAAGCACCTATTTTACTTAAAACAGCCTGATAACTCCTTTAACCTCCCTGGCGGTAAGCCCGAGCTGAGCTCGGGCTATGCCGCGCAGGGGGAGATCTCAGCCCCTGGTGGGGCGATTTTTATACTGTAAATTGCTGTGCGCGCAGCCAGCACTTTGCTAGCCGCGCGCACAGCTTGATCGCCGCCGCTCTGCGGCGATCGGCCGCACGCAGCGGCGAAAGAGGGCCCTCCCCCGCCAGAGCCCTGCGCTGCCCGGACCAATGAGTTCCGGGCAGCGCTATGGGCTGGATCGGAGGTGTCTGACGTCAGGACGTCGGTTGACGTCCATGACGTCATCCCGATCGTCGCCATGGCGACAGGAGAAGCCAAACAGGGGAACGCGTTATATACGCGTTCCCCTGTTTGCTATAGATGCCGGCGACGATCGCACTAGAGGGACACATGCGCCCTCTAGTGGTGTTTCATGTAGCTACCACTCTGGTAGCTTTACATGAAACAAAAAAAAATTAAAAAAAAAAGGATTTTTGCCAATTTGGCAAAAAAAATTAACCGCCAGGGAGGTTAAAGGAAAATCTAAAGCGAAAAATCTTATGATATAATGAATTGTATGTGTAGTACTGATAATAAATAGAACATTAATAGCAAAGAAAAGAGTTTTATTTTTATTTTCAGTTATATAGCTTTTTAACATTGCATCATGCGGTTTTAAAACCACGCTCTGTCTTAGCTATAAAACAAAGCAGAAATAATGAACCTTTGAACTTTCCTTCAGTAAACCTTATCTCAAGCTGTCTCTCACTGTTTCTTGCTGTTTAAGTGCTCCAGAAAACAGGACTGTATTCCACCCAGCGGGTCTAAGAGCTCAGAGAAGCTCTCTTGCATACATAACAATTAAATTTTTTGAACCCTTCCTGTACTGGAAAACAATATGAGACTCTTTTCTTTGCTACTAATGTTCCATTTCTTAGCTGAACTCCACATACAATTCATTATCTCATAAGTTTATTTTTGCTTCAGGCTTGCTTTAACCACTTGCCGACCACCCATAGCCAATTGGTGGCGGCAAAGTGGCACCCCCAGGACCGCGTAACGCCAATTGGCGGTGGCACCTGGGGGACTGAATGACGGGGGATCGCGCGCAGTAATGTGCGTGCATCCACCGGCATTAGGCTCCAACAACCCGCCGGCCAATTAGCAGCGCCGGCGGGTTGTTAACCCCTCATCTGCCGCAAAGCAAGCGTATAATACGCTTTGTAATGTATACAAAGCGTATTATACAGGCTGCCTCCTGCCCTGGCGGTCCCAGTGATCGAGTGACCACCAGGGCAGGAGGCAGCCCCCCTAGTACACACACACTAGGTGTATTTTTACACATACCCATGCTGGGTGAGAGAAATATCTCTGTAAATGGACAAAAAAAAATCAAAAAATTGTCATTTACGGAGATATTTCTCCCACCCAGCATGGGTATGTGTAAAAATACACCCCAAAACACATTATACTACTTCTCTTGAGTACGGCAATACCACATGTGTGACACGTTTTTTGCAGCATAGGTGCGCTAAGGGGCCCAAAGTCCAATGAGTACCTTTAGGATTTCACAGATCATTTTGAGGCATTTGGTTTCAAGACTACTCCTCACGGTTTAGGGCCCCTAAAATGCCAGGGCAGTATAGGAACCCCACAAGTGACCTCATTTTAGAAAGAAGACACCCCAAGGTATTCCGTTAGGAGTATGGTGAGTTCATAGAAGATTTTATTTTTTGTCACAAGTTAGTGGAAAATGACACTTTGTGAAAAAAAAAAACAATAAAAATCAATTTCCGCTAACTTATGACAAAAAATAAAATCTTCTATTAACTCACCATACTCCTAACGGAATACCTTGGGGTGTCTTCTTTCTAAAATGGGGTCACTTGTGGGGTTCCTATACTGCCCTGGCATTTTAGGAGCGCTAAACCGTGAGGAGTAATCTAGAAACCAAATGCCTCAAAATGGCCTGTGAAATCCTAAAGGTACTCCTAGGACTTTGGGCCCCTTAGCGCACCTAGGCTGCAAAAAAGTGTCACACATGTGGTATCGCCGTACTCAGGAGAAGTAGTATAATGTGTTTTGGGGTGTATTTTTACACATACCCATGCTGGGTGGGAGAAATATCTCTGTAAATAGACAATAGTGTAAAAAAAAAAAAAATCAAAAAAATCTAATTTACAGAGATATTTCTCCCACCCAGCATGGGTATTTGTAAAAATATACCCCAAAACACATTATACTATTTCTCCCGAGTACGGCGATACCACATGTGTCACAGGTTTTTGCAGCTTAACTGCGCTAAGGGGCCCAAAGTCCTATGAGCACCTTTAGGCTTTACAGAGGTGCTTACAATTTAGCACCCCCCAAAATGCCAGGACAGTAAACACACCCCACAAATGACCCCATTTTGGAAAGTAGACACCCCAAAGTATTCAGAGAGGGGCATGGTCAGTCCGTGGCAGATTTCTTTTTTTTTTTTTTTTGTCACAAGTTAGCAGAAATGGAAACTTTTTTTTATTTTTGTCACAAAGGCCCTAACTTGTGACAAAAAATAAAATCTTCTATGAACTCACCATGCCTCTTAGGCCTGAAACACACCAGAGGAGTTTTTCTGAGCGTTTTGAGTTTTTAAATCTGCTGCTAATGTTATCCTATGTGTCTGTGCACACTGGAGCGGTGAGGTTTTGTAAAAAACCCCATAGCATTACATTGGGAAGAGGTTTTGAAACCTCTAAAAGCTCTTCCCAATGTAATGCTATGGGGATTTTTACAAAACCTCATTGCTCCAGTGTGCACAGACACATAGAATAACATTAGCAGCAGATTTAAAAACTCAAAACGCTCAGAAAAACTCCTCTGGTGTGTTTCAGGCCTTAGTGAATACTTTGGGATGTCTTCTTTCCAAAATGGGGTCATTTGGGGGGGTTTAATACCATCCTGGAATTCTAGCACCTCATGAAACATGACAGGTGGTCAGAAAAGTCATAGATGCTTCAAAATGGGAAAATTCACTTTTGGCACCATAGTTTGTAAACGCTATAACTTTTACCCAAACCAATAAATATACACTGAATGGATTTTTTTTAATCAAAGACAAGTAGCACAATAAATTTGGACAAAAATGTATGTAGAAATTTTACTTTATTTGAAAAATGTCAGCACAGAAAGTTAAAAAAAATCATATTTTTGGCAAAATGAATGTCTTTTTTGATGAATATAATAAAAACGAACAATCACAGCAGCAATCAATTATCACCAAAAGAAAGCTGTATTAAGTGACAAGAAAAGGAGGGAAAATTCATTTAGATAGTAGGTTGTATGACCGAGCAATAAACTGTTAAAGCTGCAGTGGTCTGAATGGAAAAAAGGGTGGTCCTTAAAGGGGAACTGAAGAGGTATATGGAGGCTGTCATGTTTATTTCCTTTTAGACAATACCAGTTGCCTGGCAGCCCTGCTGATCCTCTGCCTCTAATACTATTAGCCATAGCCCCTGAACAAGCATGCAGCAGATCAGGTGTTTCAGTGGTTCAGACTTATAAGTCTGATCTGACAAGACTAGCTGCATGCTTGTTTCTGGTTTTAATCAGATACTACTGTAGAGAAATAGACCAGCAGGGCTGCCAGGCAACTGGTATTGATTAAAAGGAAATACACATGACAGCCTCCATATACCTCTCTCTTCAGGTACCCTTTAAGGGGTTTTATGACTGCAGACCTTGATTGGTTAAAGGAATACTGTAGGGGGAAAAAAAGAGTTGAACTTACCTGGGGCTTCTAATGGTCCCCTGCAGACGTCCTGTGCCTGCGCAATCACTCACCGATGCTCCGGCCCCGCCTCCAGTTCACTTCCAGAATTTCCGACTTTAAAGTCTCAAAACCACTGCGCTTGTGCGGCCGCACCCTAGCTCCCACTGACATCACCGGGAGCATACTGCACAGGCACTGTATGGTCTCGCCTGCGCAGTACGCTCCCAGGAAAGTCAGCGAGGGTGCGGCCGCAAAAGCGCAGTGGTTTTGCAAATTTAAAGTTGCAAATTTTGGAAGTAAACCGGAGACAGGGACCGGAGCATCGGTGAGTGGCTGCGCAGGCACAGGACGTCTGCGGGGGACCCTTAGCAGCACCAGGTAAGTTCAACTCCCCAACCCCCCCCCCGCTTACCCCTAACAAAATTTACCTTCTTAAAAAAGAAGGAAGCTTGCAATAATTCAGCTATAAGAGAACATTTGTGTGTGTGGGGTTGAAGTGGCTTTGTAATATTTAAAGCTATAGGCGGTTCTGGATGCCTGCCTGGCTTACAGGGGCGAAAAGAGATAATTTTCATATCCAGTAGTGGTGCATTGTGGGTAACCACAAATATTCACTTATAGCTGAATTATTGCAAGTTTCCTTCTGTTTTAAGAAGGCAAATCTCACCATGCATTGCTTATTAGTAGGAGGGCCTTACGGTCTCTATTATCCCCCTATACAGTCCTAGTGGTTTGGGTCACCCAGAGCTGCTTGGTTACTCTGCTGTACTGGTCCAAGCCCTATCCCATACAGCCATATCAATCCCTGCCATGTACTGATGAGGGTCAAAAGTCTGAAACAGGCTGTCTACATGTGGGATTGATTTGGTTGTGTAATATTTAAAGCTATAGGGTTGCTATACACCAGCGGTTCTAGATGCTTGCCTGGCTTACAGGGGCGAAAAGAGATAATTTGCATATTCATTAGTGGTGCATTATGAGTAACCACAAATGTTCACCTGTAGCTGAATTATTGCAAGTTTCCTTCTGTTTAAGAAGGCAAATTTCACCATTCATGACTACAAAGACTGTACTCTACAGGTGGCCCCTGGCAGAGGGGGAACATTTTTCAAGATGCTTCCTATATTCCTTGTTGGTGTTGCAGCAGTATCCCCTCCAGTGTTCTGCATTCCAGTACAGAGATGACCTCCAGGTAGTTCCATCCACCCCCGTCCCCCAAATAAATCCTGCTTATCTTCACTTTGCAAAGATTTTGTGTCACTCCAAAGTAGGAAACTGGCACTTCATCTTAATCGGCTCTTTTTGACTCCCAAATGGTTGGGTTGAAGTGTAGATTACCGGACAGAGTAACAACAGGATACACTTGTTTCTATACCATAACAAATGGTGTGAGTGTTAGAGTTCATTGTTCCCTGGCAACATTGATGCAGAAAGTGTGTTCCCTTTTATTAAGGTTCTGACCCTCAAATATGCATGCAATCAAAGTTTGATGCCCAAGTGTCTGAATGACATGGATTAGCATAGGGATTTCAGTTTTCTAATGTGGGATATCCTCCATTTTTAGCATTAGTGGTTTTTATCACTGTCTGACACAGTTTGTGAGGCAAAGAGGTTAATATTGATATGTGGCAATCCTGGAGAGAAGGGGAGGTGGGTGCTTAAAGGACACCTAACTGAAAGGGATATGGAAGCTGCCATGTTTATTTCCCTTTAAGCTACACAAATTGCCTGGCTGTCCGGTTGATCCTTTGCCTCTAATACTTTTAGCCATAGACCCTGAAAAAGCATGCAGATCAGATGTTTCTGACTGAAGTCCTGCTTGGACTTCAGTTGCAAGCTGCATGCTTGTTTCAGGTGTGAGATTCAGACACTACTGCAGCCAAAGAGATCAGCAGGACTGCCAGACAACTGGTATGATTTAAAAGGAAATACATATGACAGCCTCCTTATCACTCTCAGTCCAGGTGTCTTTTCCAGGGTTCCTTGTGCACGTTAAAATGCTGCCTGTAACTACATTGGGATATGCCTGAAAATTCCACTTGAAAGTTTCAGTAAAATCATTCTTGGCTTCACTGCTTTTAGAATGGAAACGATCAAGTCTGGGGACTCAATGCCAAACTGCCTGTGCATAGGTGGGAGGGATCAAGATCCATTCACTGTCCTAAAACAGTCATGCCTGTGTGAGAAATGCATGTTCTAGGCAAAGGTATACATTACCAGCTACATTTCTCATATATTTCATTTGTGAAAGTAAAAAATCCTGGTGGATGCCTTAGGCCTCTTTTCCACGGGCAGCTGATAGGCAGTGAAAAGCCTGTCAAACTCTCACAACTGCTCACTGCTGCTGCCTGGTAACTGCTCGCTGCTGCCTGGTAACTGCTTGCTGAGCACACAGTTCAACTACTCGTGGAAAAGAGGCCTTCATAATTTATATACATTTATAATGTCATCTCCTAATAAGCTAGACCTAAAACTGATGGTGGCAGGAGTTAATATTTGACACGTTGTTGAGGCCAGTGTGGACTTTTTTTGTGTAAATAAATAAAAATATAAATGCCATTAAAATATTTAATAAAAGCCCTTTTCTTTTACACAGAACTACAAATCTGTTAAGGAAGTTTTGGTATCGTTTGGGAGGCGCGTCTTATGCTATCCTCTTTATAGAAGCTTCTATCTAGTGACCAGAGCCGTACGCGATGTGATCTCGCTACTCAGACTAGGTATGTTTTTTTTTTTCTTCTTCTTTTCTTTAAGTTCTATAATCTGGCTGGCAATTGATGTGCTGACACAGCGCATTCATTGCAGACTGGCCTATACTGTAAGCATTGTGCAGCAACTTATACATTATATACTGTGACTGCCATGCCCGTGTCTTGAAAATGGTGTCAAATAATATAACCATATCACATCATTGATCAGGACCCCATTTTAAATTGCTTTACACCCGCTTACTTATAAAAGTACTACCTCTTTAAGCTGCTGATAAATATTAAAGGACGAGTAAGGCTGGTTTCACAGTGGGACGTTACAGGCGCACGTTAGAGCAGCCTGTAACGCAGCCCACCGCACAGTAATGAAAAATCAATGGGGCTGTTCACAGTGCCCACGTTGCGTTACATTGTAACGCTGCGTCACAAGTCAACGTACTGCATGCAGTACTTTAGATGCGGCTGAGCCGCGTTAGACTGCTTGCACATGCTCAGTAATCTTGTGGAGGAGCGGAGAGCGGCCAGGCACATGGCTAACTAATATGCACTGCACGTTACTTCCTGGAGCGGCCGCTCTGTGCGGCGATTGGCCGGCGGGACCACGTGATGCCGCATGCACACAAGAGTGCGCATCACGGGATCACTGACGCCAGAGTGAGCTGCACAACGCGGCTCACTCTGACGTCCAGATCCAGCACCACCAGGCGTTCCGTTAGGGGGACGTTATGCGACCTTAACGCCCCCTCTAACGCAACGTCCTGGTGTGAAATTAGCCTAATCCTATACTGGGACATGAAACCCTTCACCTGTTTGTGTGCGCCCTGTCGCCTGACACTTGGGACTGTACACATCTTAAAGTGAATGCAGAAACACTTGTGAACTTAAAAGTTGTATGTGAGCTCTCCTTATAGACACAATACCACACATGTACTTTGTTTGCAGAATTTGGTCCGCACTGCTGACACATTACCTAATCTATCGCCACCTTCTAATGTAAATCATTTTATCTCCATGAAGCTTAAAGGTGGCCATACATCTGTCTGATCGGAGAGAGATCTGTTGGCCGCCATAAACCGCAGGCCATCGGTTTCAGTATGAAATCTTTCGGGAATCGGCCTTGAGACGCTACCACTGGCCACTGTCCACCTGATATTTTATGTATAACCCCCGAAGCCCGTGCAGTTATATTTTACCTGTCCTCTGTCAGTACTTCCGCATTTGTACCCCCATGTGGATGCTGGCGTTTTAGCACATGCCCCATGTGCCCTGCATGACGCCGATACACGCGCCTCACATGCTATATGCCGTTAGTCAAGTCTGGCCCGAATGCGAAAATAGGGCACGGACACTCAGCATGGATGGAGCACAGGTAAAGTATAACAGCACGGGCAGCAGAGGGGACATAAAACATAAACCACTTAAGGACCACGGGCTTAAACCCCCCCAGTGACAAGGCCATTTATTAGTAATTGGGCCACTACAACTTTATTGCAGCTTTAAGGCCTCGCTGCAGGGCCGTAAAACTCGGCACACAAGTGTCCCTCCCCTCCCCCCCCTTTTCTGCCCACCAACAGAGCTCTTGTCTTTTTTTTTTTTTTTAAATAGATTTAGCTCTTTTTTTTTAAACCCTCCCTCCCCCCTGCCAGCCAATCAGTGCGATTGGCTGTCATAGGCTTCAGCCTATGACAGCGGATCGCTGTCTTGCCGCCCAGGGGGACAGCTGTGTCACAAGGCTGTCCCCAACACAGCGCTGCTATAGATCACAGCGCTGTACATATTAAATATACGGCGGTTTCGTCTAACAATTACCTAGTGGCAATCACTGCTGGGAGACTGATGACAGAGCGGAGTTCCATCATTCAATTGGAGATGCGCACCCATTGGTGAGTGCGATATCCTGCAAAACACGCCTCCTGGATTGCACGTCGGTCAGTGTTAGGCGGTCCTAGGGCTGCGCCGGGTCCACCCCGGTTGGCGTGGAGCGGTCGTTAAAAGGTTAAGGGGGACATCGATTTGGGGTTTCTGATGCGTTCATTCGGGATTATCGCACACTGTTACTGCCACGCACCCAATTGAGCATGGCAAAATAGCTTCTTACCTTTCCCAGTGGGTGTGCTCCTGCGCACCGCTCTGCGCACTCCCGAATTTGTCCTCGCAGGAGCACCTCTTTTCCGTAACGCAGAGAGGCGCACCTAAATGGTCAAAGTCGGGAGTGTGCAGAGCCATGAACTGCCATTGGAGCGCGCCCGCTCAGCTCCATGGGGCCATTGCCCAGGTTGCAAGGCTTCATTCACATAGGCATTTGCCTGGCATTTTCCCATCTGGTTTAAAAAGCCAGGAATACTCTTGGAACTTTACTTTTACAAATCTACAGTTAAGCGGCCCATACACCTAACGATTTTCCCGCCGATATACAGCAGATTCGATCACTGTGATCGAATCTGCTGTGAAATTGTTGCGCAAACGCTGACAGAACGTTCGATTTTCATCCAAAATCAATTGTTCCCGGCAATCGACGACCAACGCAATACAGCGGCAATACATTACCTGATCTGGCCGGTGCGTATCCCCAGTCTCCGCTGTCTTCTTCTCCACTGGCTTCCGGACCGGCTGGCTTCACTTCTTGTCCCGGCAGGAAATTTAAACAGTAGAGCGCCCTCTACTGTTTAAACTTCCCCGGACGTGAAGTGAAGCCAGCCAGTCCGGAACCCAGCAGAGAAGAAGACAGCGGAGACTGGGGATATGCACAGGCCGGATCAGGTAATGTATAGCTGGTGGGGTGTCAGCGGCAGCTCCACAGATTGTGATCGGTTTCATGCTGAAATCGATTCACAATCTGTTTGCAGCCATACGATCCCTCTCTGATCAGATTTGATCAGAGAGGGATCTATCTGTTGGTCGATCTGATGGCAAATCGACCAGTGTATGGCTACCTTAACCGTGAACTCTTTGGCCAGTCATTAGTATTGTGTAATCAGCATTGTGTTTACACAGTGGTAGAAAAACCCACTAGAGCACCTTTTTAAGCGTTTTTGGAGGTTTAAAAATGCTTTCCTAATGTAAGCCTATTGTGCTGAGCCCACTAGACCGATTGCAATTAGGGCTAACTGCAATTGCAGCAAATGCAGCATTTTGTCAGTGTTTGGGTCCAATACAATACTTTAAATTGCTGGAAAATGCACCTCAGATCGCTTACAAAGGCCCCATTCACACCTAAAATCACTAAACGTTTTCCGAGGGTGATTTTTCCACAAAAAAAATCACTGGACAAATTTGCGGTTTTGGAGCGATCACTATTAGTGGTTCTATATATGCTAATGCGATCGCTGCAGAATCGCTAGAAAAATGCTGCAGGCTACGCGTTTGCGTTTCAACTAATCGCTGCAAATTGCAGAACACTTACATGAAAACAGCCGCATAGACTAACATTGCACAATCGCTTTTCAAAACGCTAGCGATTTCCAGCGATGCTGAAATCGCCTGAAGAGCGCTCTAGTGTGACTGGGGCCTAAACACTTACACAAGAGCAAGCGATTGCACTTTGTGATAAATACTTAACTCAGTAGAGGGAAGCCTCTCCAGAGGCTTCCCCTATCCTCCTTCAATGCACCAATACAGTGCTGGGACCCTCTGAACACATTGAACAAGAACTTGTTGAATATGTTCACACGGCCATGCTGTTGTCCATGTATAAGCGAGGCCACACAGTGCAGGCGCAAGGATGGGCCACGCCCACTCAATAGTACAGTGCTGCGTGTGCGCACCTTCTTCCTCCATGCACAAGTGGCTCCTGCAGAGTATGGTGTAGTTGTACACAGACGGGCTGGGCTGTGAAGAAGAGGTTCCCAGCGAGTAGCATTGGGGTGGAGGAGGACTGAAGAAGCCTCTAGATCAGAGGTCACAAACTCACAGTCCGCGGGCCATTTGCGGCCCTCTGTACAATATTTTGTGGCCCGCGCCTGCAAAAGCAAAAGAGACATGGAAGCAAACTATTTTACTTTATAGTTCGCTTCAGTGCTCCCAAGTAATCCACCGCATCCCCACCGCTAAACGAGGGCTGCAGAGCCCCCAAATCCCCCGGGCAAACATCCACGACTGCGCTGAGGGGCAGAGCTTCCAGCTGTAGCTCTGCCTCTCCTGACGTCAATCGCCAACTCTCCCCGCCCCTCTCTGTGAAGGAAGAGTGAGAGGGGCTGGCAGAGGCGGCGATCCTTCCAGGAAATTACTGGCGGATTACCCCCTGGGCGATTTGGGGGCTCTGCAGCCCTCGTTTTGCGGCGGGGACATGGCGGATTACTTGTAATGGGAGCACTGAAGGGAACTATAAGGTAGGACACTTCATGTTTAGAAGAAATAATGAAAACTGTTAATGACATTTGAGGACTTTTTTTTGTGAAATCCTCATCCTGACTTTGCCACCTGCGGCCCCCAGGTAAATTGAGTTCGAGACCCCTGCTCTAGATCATCCCAAGGCTTCCCTCTACTAAGGGAAGTATTTAACTTTAGCATTTTTTTCCCTCACTGGTTTGCATCAAATTGAACTTATCTGCAGCTCATTGACCATTCCTAGTAACCAGAGGGGCTGGAGAAAACCCAGAAACACAGGGAAATACAAACTGTATGCAGATTACTAATAATTCCAACTTGCATGCTAATTTATTGCAAATTGTATGCAGCTTGCAGTTGAGCCAATCCAAATGAGGTGGAGCATCCTTTCATTGGCTCATTTGCTAACTGCATACAATTCACATTTAAATTTGTATGCAA
Organism: Hyperolius riggenbachi; assembly: GCF_040937935.1. Lineage (NCBI taxonomy): Eukaryota > Metazoa > Chordata > Amphibia > Anura > Hyperoliidae > Hyperolius > Hyperolius riggenbachi. The sequence continues at coordinate 215,719,173 of NC_090654.1, read as the reverse complement.
GGTGGAATTATTGGCGGCTCACTTACCTTCTCTAGTGGCTAGGATTGAAAGACTGGCACTCTAGTGCTGTAGGATGAGAGAGCTGCCCACTTACCCATCATGTCCCACTTCCATAGTTATCGCACTGATGGATGACTGGTGGCTATGAGGTAATGCTGTAGGTCATTTTCAAGAGACAAAAATATCCTCTAAGCTGGCTTGGAAGAGCGAAGCATTTTTCCAGTCTTCGTTAAACCATCAGAAGCGGCGTTCCACTGCTGTTTATTTGCCATTTATCGTTTGGTTTCCATGTAAACGTTGCGGCATCCAATGTCTCTTGGCCTGCTCTGCAGATGGCTCCAGTTCGGAGTGTGTTCCTGGGTGGGGAACGTCAACCACCACAACAAACGGCGTGAATTTGTGAGCATTTATCTGTTCGTGCCGCGCCGCGGGGAAGACGGATAAAATGTGTGTTTTATTTAATACAATCTGGAGAGCATTTTAGCCCGGAGAGTTGTCTGCCAAGAGAAGGGGTGTGAAAATGTCAGAACTCCAAGTGATGCCAAAAAGACATTTGAGTTTAGATAATAATATCTGTTCGTTTTTATCTCCTGCGAGTAACAGAGCCAGAACACACGATGTCAGGAACACAGGGAGCAATTTAAAGGAGAACTGCTTTTAACCTTACATTCTAGAATGCCCTTTATGATAACTTGTTAGAGAAAATGCTAGCTGCCATTTTATGCCCTTTTAGAAAATATAATTTTCTTGGTTGTCATGTTCAGTTTTTCAGTCTTTAAGTAGTGTCTGGGTCACTGACCTGGTCCAGCCACGCCTCCAGTGAACTCCTACTTGAGTCGCCTAACAAGCTCTGCATGCTTGTCTGAGGTTTGGGAGAATATTAGCAGTAGATGATCACCCTGACAGTCAGACAGTGTTCTAATAGCAAATAAGGCCGCCTCCATATTACTCTCACTACAGGTTTTCTTTAAAGCAAACCTAATGCGGAAAAAAGCTAATGATATAATGAATTGTATGTGTAGTACAGATTAAAAAAATAGAACATTAATAGCAAAGAAAAGAGTCTCATATTTTTATTCTCAGTTATATAGCTTTTATATTTATAACATTGCATCACTCTGTCACAGTTGCAGTTTTAAGTACACTCTGTCTATTAAGCTATAAAGCAAAGCAGAAATAATGACTCTTTGAACCTTCCTGCAGTAAAACCTTATCTCAAGCTGTCTTTCGCTGTTTCTTGGCTGTAACGTGACACTGAAAGGGGAACTGAAGAGAGAGGTATATGGAGGCTGCCATGTTTATTTCCTTTTAAGCAATTCCAGTTGCCTGGCAGCCCTGCTGATCCTTTGCGTCTAATACTATTAGCCATAGCCCCTGAACAAGCATGTAGCAGATCAGGTGTTTCAGACTTTAAAGTCAGATCTGAGAAGACTAGCCGCATGCTTGTTTCTGGTGTTATTCAGATACTACTGCAGAGAAATAGACCAGTAGGGCTGCCAGGCAACTGGTATTGATTAAAAGGAAATAAATATGGCAGCCTCCGTATACCTCTTACTTCAGTTTCCCTTTAACCACTTGCCGACCAGTGACTTTCTGGCTGATCTGTGCTGCGTAGGCTTTCCAGCCCGCAGCACAGATCAGGTTTTAGCCAGGGCGATCAGAGTTACCCCCTTTTTTCCCCACTAGGGGGATGTCCTGCTGGGGCGGTCTGATCGCCGCCGGCTCTCTGCGCTTTGCGGGGGGGGGGCTCTTCAAAGCCCCCCTCCGCAGCGTTTTCAGCGCTCCGTCCCTCTCCCTCCCTCTCCCTTCCCCTCGGAGCTGCGCAGGACGGATATCCGTCCTGCGCATTGTAGGATAGGCTTCAGCCTATCAAATGACGGCGATCCCCGGCCAATCAGAGGCCGGGGATCGCCGATCTGCCTTACGGCGCTGCTGCGCAGCAGCGCCGTATGATGTAAACAGCGGGGATTTCTTCCCCGCCTGTTTACATTTTGCCCGCGATCGGCGGCTCTCCGGCTGTTCACGGAGACACCCTCCGTGAACTGACATGGAAAGGCCACTCCGTTTCCATGGTAACCCGCAGACGACCAGTTTACGCCAATCGGCGTTAGCTGGTCGTCAAGAGGTTGAGTGCTTCAGAAAACAGGACTGTACTCGACCCAGCTCAGAGAAGCTCTTTTGCATAAATAACTGAAGTTTTTTCTTACTAATTTAATTTTTTTTTAAATAATAAATCCACCTTCAATTAAGCTATGTACTCCTGCTGGATTACCCAGGTGGCCAATAACGAGTGATCCTCAAAGTGGCAGGGTTTCTGTTCACCCCACAAGTCCGATGATACTCCTCATTTGCCGCTCTGCTTTCCTCCCTCCCCCCTTCACAGTAACAGGAGGTGCCACTAGCCTGCAGTTATGCAGCCTGGGCCCAGCACTGTCACCCGAGGGATCCTGTCCCGATCCCACTCCGGTGAGATGCCCCCTATGTATGTACAAGGCTTTACATGCCTGTGATCTGTTATTTGCACTTCAAGTCTGGGAGAACAGGACACATGGAATAGCTTACAGAGAGCAGTGAGCAGACCTGGTGTATAGATAACAGACCACAGATTAACCACAGATATGCAAGTTATGTCATCAAAAGGAACCATGGACAGTGGTGAAAGATGTGGAGAAAGGAGGCAAATGTCTGGAGAGGTTGTCGGCAGGCAGCAAAACTGCAGTGCAGGTTTAAGGTGGCCATACACGTATAGATTTGCAGCAGATTCGACCATCAGATAGATTTCTGTCAGATGCCTGTCAGGTCGAATGTGACAGGAATCTATCTGATGTGTGCCACCGACTAGGAACAGATTTCCGATAGATTCCAGAAGTAAATCTATTGGAAATCGATCTAAATGCATGAGTGCCCCATTAGATCCAATGCAACTCTATGGGCCATCGATCTGCAGCCAGCAGCAGATCGAACTAGATTTTCCATCCTGTCAGACGGAGCAAATCGATCGTAATCGACTACAAATCAATCGATCTGGGAATTTGATAGAATCGATTTCTGATCGATGAATTGATTCTATAGAATTGATCGATCGATGGCTGAAATCGACCAATGTATGGGCCCCTTTACAGGTAAAAGCTGCTGGTAAAACAAAAGCGAATGTAAATAAGGGGTAGCTTGGGCATTTGAACTCTTCAGGAGAGAAGATTATAATTGTAGTATTGGTCAGGGAACAGATTGGGGCTAATATACTGTAGCTTAGTTATTAGTACGTCCTCTCATACACTTTCCGTAATCACGTCAGTGATATATACTGTGGCTATTCTCCTTACCTCTCTGCTATGGGGCTGATTTACTAGACTATGCATGATTATTATTATTATTATTATTATTATTATTATTATTTAGTATTTATATAGCGCCAACATATTACGCAGCGCTGTACAGTGCTTATATATACCTTGTCACTGACTGTCCCTCAAAGGAGCTCACAATCTAATCCCTACCATTGCCATATGTCTATATTATGTAGTGTAAGTACTGTAGTCTAGGGCCAATTTTAGGGGGAGCCAATTAACTTATCCGTATGTTTTTGGAATGTGGGAGGAAACCGAAGTGCCCGGAGGAAACCCACACAGACACGGAGAGAACATACAAACTCTTTGCAGATAGTGCCCTGGCTGGGATTCAAACCAGGGACCCAGCGCTGCAAGGCGAGAGAGCTAACCACTACGCCACCATGCTGAAGGTGGCCACTAATGGTCCAATTCCTAGCGGAAAATCGTTGGAGCAATCAGAAATTCTGATCGGAAGAAAAATAATTCACTACACCATCAATGAACCAATCTTTGCTTCCAATCTATCACAACCAAACAAGAAAATCCAAATTTCGGTTTGACAAAAATACAGTCGGACGATTCTTTTTATAATCATTCATAATCGATTGTGCCCATCAACTGAGATATACAACCAATCCGATGAGAATTTCTGATCGCTCGAACGATCTTTCGCTACAAATTGGACAGTCAATGGCCACCTTAAGATGCCAGGTTAAAGTGTGATGTCACAATAAAAAAAAAAGATTTGATGATAGTTACCCAGGGCTTCCTCCAGCCCCATGAGCACCGATGCGTTCCCCGCCGTCCTCCCGAGTGCCCCCATCCAGCCGCAATCAGTCCCGGCAATCTGGCGCAGCCACGCCAGTCGGCTCCTCCGTGCATGCGCAACCCCTCCGAACATGCGTAGAAGAGCAGACCGGCGCGACTGACCCAGATCACCAGACCATGATATAAAGAGAAGCAAAGCTCTGTTTGTGTCAGCACAGTTTGTGTCAGCCTAGACAGCAAAACAAAATATATTCCTGACTGGGTCTAAGCGTTCCCTGCTGTATTTCCAGTAGATCTAAAGGCCCATACCCACTATACGATTTTCCCGATGACCGGCAGTTTTTTGCCTGTCATCTAACAATCGTTTCTGCGATCTTGCAATATGGATACAGGTGTGCGATCAACCAAATGACATTTAGTGACGCATGGCGATAGCCATCATGGCGAATCGGATCTTTAAGATCCCCAACGACTCTGCGCAAAGTACCGCGATCGCTTGACTTTTCTTTGCGTCCATTTTGTGACGTCGCTTGTACACACCGGCCCAGAAGATAGATCATGGAACGCTCGTTGTCAGGGGGGTGTCGCTGGATCCATCTTCCTCCGTCGGCTGGTGAGTGTTTAGCTTTAAAAGCACTGACATTTAAAATATTTTCCTCGTTTTGGAATTCCTTTGTTCAGCCTGATATTTTTAGCTTGCCCATCCATAAACATTACATATTATCAGTGCCAAAAGACTAAAATCCAATACATTTTTTTAAAAGTATAAATAAAGAGGAGGTAGTGGTGGACTTACCTTCTCAAGCAGACAAACAAACTGTCGATTTCAACAGTGAAAGTTTTTTATTTATACTCTCCAAGAAATTGTGCAAAGCATTTCACAGCCGTAACCCTGCTTCTTTAGGCAGTAAAAAATGGAGTGTACAACAGCTGCAGATCAGTGTAACGTAGCCTCCTTCTGCAATCTGTTAAAACTAATTTACTTTCTAATCTTTTAGGTAAAGCTGCTGTTCTGAAGTGTTTGCTGGATATTCACTCCATCTTCCAAGAAAATGATCCTGCATACATCCTCAATGACCTGTATATCACAGATTACTGCATCTGGATCCAAAAAGTCAAGTAAGTACTACAGGTGTTCATTGTGATCACTGTACTGGTAGCACAAACTGAGCATAGTCTTGTATATATCGTATGCTGGATGGTTCTCGGCCGGTCAGGGCTGTCTCTGTATCACCGATAACACAGCAAGAGCACCGTTCTACTCCTTACCCATCATGCTCCATCGCGCACTGCATGCCTTCCATGCTCCCGATGTCTCTGTACAGCACTTGGCTGTGAACTGTTACCCAAGGGATTGAATCCTAATTCTTGCAAGTCATTGTGTGTATATACTCTTTTCTGAACTGCGACATACGGTTTTGTGTAATACTTCTAGCCAAGTGGCCCGATTTACTGCAGCAGTTCCACTGATCCCTGAGGATCTTGAATGTAGATTCCCTAAATGATCCAGCACACCTGGACTGGATTCATTACAAATCTGCCTGCAAGTAATTGGCCAGTATTTGCTAGAAGGGATGTGATGCGGTTGTCTGTGTGTGATTGCGGTTACATGCAGCATACACATCATCATTCCTTTTTCAATTTTTTTTTATCAAAAATAAACCAAGCCCAACCTACCTTTATTAAAATGCTTAGTTCAGGTATCTGTATGAGATCACAGTCAACTACTTCACTTACTAACCTTTGGTGTAAAGCTCCATACAAACACTTGACCACTGTCGTTAAAAAATGGGCGATCTCCAGCGGTAATCGATTAACGTCATTGGAGTACATTTTAATTCAGTGACCGCACAATGACAGGCTGCCATTTGGATCGTTAGCGGAAGTGCGAAATGAGTACCCGGAAGTGCGTAGCTAGTCACACCTAAGTAGTTTCTTTGGAGCGATTGTCTGTTATTGTTTGATACAATTGACTAACTGCAATTATCGTCTGAACTGATCCACCAGGATGGATCGGTCTTCATGGACGATAATTGCTGTCTTTTACCCTTGTTAGGACACTATTTTAAAGTGGACCTGAACTCTTGCACAGGACAGAAGGAAAACAAAGAAATGCACCCTGTATGTATTTAGAGAGATTAGCCTGTCTACTTCCCCCTCATTTGTGTCTAATCACAAGTTGTAATTTGATCTTTCCCCTGTGTCACATGACTGCCTATGGCACAGATGGCAGATAAGCCCATTTGAAAGCACAGGCTGTAAGCAATATGTCTGCTTCCATGAATCCGGAAGTAGAAACTGTGCAGATTTATTTTAGGATTTGTATCAGCTGTAACAAAAGTGTTTTTTGTTTAAAGGTTATTATGCTGTTGCTCATCTTTTAGAGCAGAGAGGACTTCTGAGTTCAGGTCCGCTTTAAAGGACCACTACAGAGTAAAAAGTTAGACGTTAAAATCTCACAAAACTGACAGGTTTTTGATTAGTCCATCTCCTCATGGAGGATTCTTAGGGTTTTCTTTGTTTTCAAAAGTATTTCCTGAATGGTACTTGCTAAGTCAGACTGCCAGAATAGTGTGCTAGTGAGTAGGGAGGCTGGCTGATATCTTATTATTTTGCAGTTAAACTGTCATTTAGGAAATGCTTTTGAAAACAAAGAAAACCCTGAGAATCTCACATGAGGAGATGGATTAGTCCAAAACCTGTCGGTTCTGTCAAATTTTAACTGCTTATTTTTTTTTTTGCTATAATGGTCCGCTATAGAAATGTTATTGTATTGTATTTGTTATTGTATTGTATTTCAGCCCGCTGGTATTTTTCACCTTATGGACGAGAGGAAGTTTCCTATTTCAGCGCTCCTCCCTTTCATTCCCCCATAACTTTATCACTACTCCTCACAAAGAAATGATCTATACCTTGTTTTTTCTGCCATCAATTAGGCTTTCTTTGGATGGTACATTATGCTAAGAATTATTTTATTCTAAATGCATTTTAATGAGAATAATTTAGAAAAAAAAGTGAAAAAAAAACATTTCTCCGGTTTCGCCCATTATAGTTTTAAAATACCACATGCTACCGTAATTAAAATCCACACATTTTATTTGCCCATTTGTCCCAGTTATTGCAACGTTAAAATTATATCCCTAGTATAATGTATGGTGACAATATTTTATTTGGAAATAAAGGTACATTTTTTCAGTTTTACATCCATCGCTAATTTTAGACCATATATTTATAATAATATGCCCTCTTGACATACATAATAATTTTGTTTTTTTTCCCTTAAGACAGTAGGTGTAATTTTACTACATGATGTCCCCGCTGAGCAAATCTCCTATTAGCGTACAATGTACACTACATAGAAAACAATGTGTTGCTACATTGTAAATAGGGAAGTGACGGAGGCTTCAATGTAAGCCTGTGGGGAGATTAATGGAACAAAGTTCCCATTCATAAATCTAATGATCGGCGGCGGAAAGAAGTGTGTCGGCTCCATTTAAGAATAAAGACTGTTTTTGAACAAATAAAAACAGTGTTTATTCTCGGCTGACATGTACAGATTGAGACAGGGGAATTTTGTCTCTTGCAGCCAATTCCTCTCTGCTACCAGCAACATCGAGATCACGGGCATCCGCCCGCATGATCGCCCACACAGCCCCCCAAGCTGCAGGGACGTGACTAGCGCATCCTTGCGGCTGTAGCAGCTGCCGCTGCGGAGGTGAAGCTCACGTCCACGCGGCATAAATGGTTAAAGAGACCCTGAACAGAGAAAATAATTGGAATCTGGACTTACCTTCCTCCAGCCCCCCATAGCCCGTGAGGTCCCTTGGCATCCTATGGGTCCCCTCCGTGGTCCCGCTGGCGGCTCCGTTAGCCCGGCAGCTTCCGCTGAAGTTGCATTATGTGCGTGCACCTGGCGCGTCACCACATCGGTCGCCATAAGCAACCTGCACATGCGTGGTTCTTGAAAGACTGAACCGCGCATGCGCAGGATGCTTATGGCGACCGGCGAGTAGTCGGCCGAAGTTGCCCGGTTAATGAAGCCGCCAGCCTGACCATGGAGAGGATTGAGAGGATGCCAAGAGACCTCATGGGCTACGGGGGGGGGGCTCTATTCAGGCTTCCTTTAAACAATTCTCAGTGACGCCGTCATACCTCATTTGGTTTAAGTGAAGGTGGTGGGACATGTGTACATGGCTTAACTCCCACTATATGCTAATAAGTGCCATTGAGTGGGCTTGTAGCAGATCTGTAAATACAACTTCACCAGACCTCATGAACGTGTGCTTGCCCCACATATCTAAAAAGCTCAGACACCTATGATGCAGAATAGTTCTGGCCACACGAGCTTACAAACGCTTAGTTATACACTATAAACCATCCCTGCTTCTGCCGTACCCAGATAGAGGGTCGGCGTAGGTTAACAATCTGCTATCAACTACTAGGTCTCCTGGCACAGGCCATCTGCGCAGCACACCGTGTGAAGTGCTGGAGAGGTTGGGGAGTTCTCGCTGCTCGGTCCTCGCGCAGTGCTGACATCCCCCGGAGAGACACATGGCAGATTGCTCCAACTTTCTTGGCTGTCATTGTGACAAGAGCGTGTCAGGCTTCTTGTGCGAGGAGACGCGGGAGAGATGAAATATGAAATGTTTCCAGCAGAAAGAGCTGCCAGGAGCTGAAATATAACGGCGTTGTCTCTTGCCAGCACACTAACAATAGGGGGGTGGGAGGGCTCTGCCTGCCAGATCGGATGGTGGAGAGGGAGACGAGGCAGAGGGAACATAGGAGAGCTGTTAGGATTTCGCCAGTGACATCGTTACAAAGGAATGAGAGCCCAAAGCATGGAAAGAGGCATTCTCCTACAGGCTGAGCCAGATAATGTCGCACTAACTGGAATGGGATAGACTTTCCATCAACACACTTTCAAAAGAGCATTTGGGGAGATTACAAAGATTTGAAAGGCACTCGGAGTGAGAGGAATATGGAGGCAGCCATTTAATTCCCTTTAAAATTCTAGTCTATCGTGCTCATCTGTTAGCCGTAGTAGCGTCTAATTCACCCACCTGGAACAAGCCTGCTGGCCAGTGGAGGCAGAACACCTGATCTGCATACTCTTTCTGGAACAAGCCTGCTGGCCAGTGGAGGCAGATCACCTGATCTGCATACTCTTTCTGGAACAAGCCTGCTGGCCAGTGGAGGCAGATCACCTGATCTGCATACTCTTTCTGGAACAAGCCTGCTGGCCAGTGGAGGCAGAACACCTGATCTGCATACTCTTTCTGGAACAAGCCTGCTGGCCAGTGGAGTCTGATCACCTGATCTGCATACTCTTTCTGGAAGAAGCCTGCTGGCCAGTGGAGGCAGAACACCTGATCTGCATACTCTTTCTGGAACAAGCCTGCTGGCCAGTGGAGGCGGATCACCTGATCTTCATACTCTTTCTGGAACAAGCCTGCTGGCCAGTGGAGGCAGAACACCTGATCTGCATACTCTTTCTGGAACAAGCCTGCTGGCCAGTGGAGGCAGATCACCTGATCTGCATACTCTTTCTGGAACAAGCCTGCTGGTCAGTGGAGGCAGAACACCTGATCTGCATACTCTTTCTGGAACAAGCCTGCTGGCCAGTGGAGGCAGAACACCTGATCTGCATACTCTTTCTGGAACAAGCCTGCTGGCCAGTGGAGGCAGAACACCTGATCTGCATATTCTTTCTGGAACAAGCCTGCTGGCCAGTGGAGGCAGATCACCTGATCTGCATACTCTTTCTGGAACAAGCCTGCTGGCCAGTGGAGCCAGAACACCTGATCTGCATACTCTTTCTGGAACAAGCCTGCTGGACAGTGGAGGCAGATCACCTGATCTGCATACTCTTTCTGGAACAAGCCTGCTGGCCAGTGGAGGCAGATCACCTGATCTGCATACTCTTTCTGGAACAAGCCTGCTGGTCAGTAGAGGCAGAACACCTGATCTGCATACTCTTTCTGGAACAAGCCTGCTGGCCAGTGGAGGCAGAACACCTGATCTGCATACTCTTTCTGGAACAAGCCTGCTGGCCAGTGGAGGCAAAACACCTGATCTGCATATTCTTTCTGGAACAAGCCTGCTGGCCAGTGGAGGCAGATCACCTGATCTGCATACTCTTTGTGGAACAAGCCTGCTGGCCAGTGGAGGCAGAACACCTGATCTGCATACTCTTTCTGGAAGAAGCCTGCTGGCCAGTGGAGGCAGATCACCTGATCTGCATACTCTTTCTGGAACAAGCCTGCTGGCCAGTGGAGGCAGATCACCTGATCTGCATACTCTTTCTGGAACAAGCCTGCTGGCCAGTGGAGGCAGATCACCTGATCTGCATACTCTTTCTGGGTCAGTGTCTCAGAGGAGTTTGGAGCACAGATGGATTAAGGTGATGTGGGGCTCTGGGCAAGCTAGCAGTCCTGGGTCTCATGCCTTGCCTCTTTGCCTTTTGGGTAAAGTTTGGTTCACATGGGTGACTGGCGGCATTAATAGATATCATTTACCGCTGGGATCGACAGATACCCTCATTGAGATTAATGGGAGCATTCATCTCAATGCGTTTACCATCGTTTGGCGATTGCGTGAAAGTCACGACCAATCACATTTTTTTGAATGCTGCATTTAGCGTCCTGTGGCGGTTGTGTTTGACGGTAATCTTGTAACATTGTGACATTTTAATTTTGTATGTGTGTCCTCTCTCATTCTGCCTGACACTGGTTCTTGCTTTAGGAATGAAGCAGTCAGAGATCCACCTTTTTATCCAAACAGCTCTCTCTGTTTATTTAGGGCTCTTTCACACTACAGGCAGCAGTAAAAGGCTAAAACTCTGCGTTTTGGCTGCTGGCATTTTTAAGGCGTTTTCAAAGCGTTTTTAAGGCGGTTTAACGCCAATTCATTAGTATCAATTGTATTGAGAAACGCAGCGGTCAGCCCTAAAAAAGCTCCTGGGAGCTTCAAAACGCAACGCTCCAAAACACAGCGTTAAGTGTGAAAGGTAAAATGAAAGTCTATGGACTTTCATTTTACCTAGGAAAACGCCAACTTCGGCTGTGGCATTAAAACGCCGAAAAAGCCCTCTGGTGTGAAAGGGCCCTACTGATTGTGGCGATCAGCAAAGCGCTGCAGCACAAGTAACCCTATGGGATTACTCACACTGCGGCAATTGCGGCGCGTTTGCCAACTCCGACGATCACAAACGCACTGCATGTAGCATTTTCCTGGTGATTTGCTTCCTGATTCTCATTCATTGGAATGAGAATCTTAAAACTTAATCACTGAAAAATTGTTGAACACAGCAAGGCAAAATCGCGATTGCATTCGTTAGCCAATTTGCAGTTCTGAGTGTGAACCGAGCATTAAAGAGGAACTGTAATGAAAATAACATAATGAATAAAATTACTTATTGTTCTACAATATTTGCCAATTGTAAATATATTTCCTCTCCCTGTATGTATTACTGGTGGTGACCTCTTTAGTTCTGCCAGGTGTTCTGTACAGAATGTTCGTTACTGAGAGCTCTAGGCGCAAAGGGAGATACTCCTTGCTTGGCAGTTGGAAAAAGCAGTTATTTCCCACGATGTAACGAGGTCCACAGACAGCAAACTGTCAGGACCATGGTCATGACATCACACTGTGGGAGGGGTTTCATCACAATATCAGCCATACAGCCATACAGACGTCCCTGATGATCTGTTTGAGAAAAGCTAAATATTTCTTGTGGGAAAGGGGTATCAGCTACTGATAGGAATGCAGTTCAGTCCTTGGTTAAAGTGCCTCTTTAACCACTTGACTACTGAGGGATTTTTCCCCTTCTGGACCAGAGTGATTTTCTCCTTTCAGCGCTCCTCCCTTTCTTTCGCCAAGAACTTAATCACCACTAATTACAACAAAATGATCTATATCTTGTTTGTTTGTTTTCGCCACCAATTAGGCTTTCTTTGGGTGGTACATTTTGCTAAGAATTATTTTATTCAAATGCATTTTAATGGGAATAATAAAAACAATGAAAATAAAAAAATCATTATTTCCCAGTTTTCGGCCATTATAGTTCTAAAATAAAACATTCTACTGCAGATAAAACCCATACATTTTATTTGCCAATTTTGTCCCGGTTATTGCAACGTTTAAAATGTTCCCCTAGTACAATGTATGGCGCCAATATTATATTTGGAAATAAAGGTGGATTTTTTCAGTTTTGCCTCCATCACTAATTAAAAGTACTTGTTTAAAAAAAATAGCAGTAATATACCCTCTTGACATATATATTAAAAAAGTTCAGTCCTTAAGGTAACTATTTATGTATTTTTTTTTTATTTTTATGCAAACGTTTTTTGGGGGTAACTTTGGTAGAGCGCAGGAGGTAAGGGGTTAATTTTAAGTGTAAGTGTAGGTCTTTTTATTAGAAAAAATGTATGTAGGTATAATTTTACTATTTGGCCGCAAGATGTCCTTGCGCATTACTTTCCTGTGCGTACTATTAGTACGCTAACAGGAATTAATGCGTGGAGGTGTTACTTCCGTTATTACAATGACCGCAGGCATCTCATTAATCCCGACGATCATTTACACAGGGACTGTTGGGGATTAGTGAATGGGAATTGCATTCTTATTTATTTATGTCCCCTCTAACGATTGGCGGTGAGAACGCGCGCGGGAGTGTGTAGCAGCAATAGACGAATATCTATGCCCTTGGGACTTCAGATGACGTTTCCCAGGGTGTAGATATACTGCACAAGGTGCAGTAAGTGGTTAAGCTTGTTTACTCAGTTAGTGTGAATAGGTCCCAAAGGAAAATAGTCTACTGCCAATTCTGGGCCATATAAGACATAATTTATCTGCTTGGTTAATTAAGATGTACGTTATTAACGTTATGAAGTGGGAAACAGAAGCTGAGTTAGAAAAATTAGAGATTGAAAACGCCTCCATCACTTTTTCAGTCAGGCAGGCCTTGAAGAATACATGTGGAAATTACATATTGACACCAGTTCTTGCTTCCCTCACCATCTTCTCTGTAGGAGGGAATCTTCTTGCTGAAATGATCATAAATGATTATTACGGCCATCAACAGTCTAATGTCTTCATAGCCATTTACAGCTTCTCAATCAATAGCTGTGTCTGCTGGAGTAAAGCCTTGTACACACGCTACATGGTAATCGGTGGAAACTGCATGTGACCGATAAGCAGGAGTGATGTGACTAGTGTAGAGCATTACTTATTGCTTGTTACTGTTTGCAGCCAGAATTCAAGCATTTGCCTCCTACATTTTTAAAACCACTAGCTGGTTTTAATTTCATTTGCTTCCAGTTACCACTTACAGTGACATTTCAGAGATCTACAGCAATCCTTTTTATAGCTTTCATCCTTCGATGTTGCATATTTCCTTCTTTTCAGGCAGCTGCACTTCAGGGATACCTTGTTAATGTGGACCTGAAGGAGAAAACACAGAAGTGCACCCTGTATGTAGTTAGAGAGTTTAGCCTGTCTAATTCCCACTCACCTGGGACTGATCACAAGTTGTAATTTGATCTATCAGCTGTGTCAGCTAGCTGCTATGGCAGAGCAGCTAATTTGTAAGCTCAGGATGTTAACAATATGTCTGCTTCTATGAAAGCAGGAAGTAAACACACTGAATATTTATTTCAGGAGTTGTATTTGTATTGGCCGTAATAATAAAAAATGTCTTTAAGGCTGCTTTCACAGTGGGACGTTACAGGCGCACGTTAGAGCAGCCTGTAACGCAGCCCACCGCATAGCAATGAAAAATCAATGGGCTGTTCACAGTGCCCACATTGCGTTACATTGTAACGCTTCACGTTGTTTCAAACTGCTGCATGCTGTGCGTTCGCCGCGTTAGACTTTTTGCGCATGCTCAGTAGTGTTGGAGGAGGAGGTCTCCCCTCCTCCTCCTCGGCCAGCCACATGGCTAATTAATATTCACTGCACGGTGTCACGTGCAGTGTTTACTTCCTGGAGCGCCGCTCTGTGCGGCGATTGGCCGGCGGGACCACGTGATGCCGCATGCGTCCAAGAGTACGCATCACAGCATCACGGACGCCAGAGTGATCCGCACAACGCGGCTAACTCTGACGTCCACATCCAAGAGCACCAGGCGTTGCGTTAGGGGCACGCTATGCGACCATAACGTCCCCTAAAACGTAACGTCTTCGTATGTAAGTAGCCTTAAGGTTATTATGCTGTTGCTTATCTTGTAGAGCAGAGAGGAAGTTCTGGGTTCTGGTCCACTTTAAAGTGGGATTATACTTTCAAAACTAAAATTTCAGTAACTATTCTTATGCTGGATACACACGTTGCGTTTTCCCGCGCGATTCGTGGGATCGATTCCATCAATTAAATTATTTCTAACATGTTCGATCGTGTTTCGAAGGATACAGCTGTCGATTTTGCATAATAAGTATGCAAAATCGACGGCTGTATCCATCGAAACACGATCGAACATGTTGGAAATAATCGAATTGATGGGATCGATCCCTCGAATCGCGCGGGAAAACGCAACGTGTGTATCCAGCATTAGTTACATAAAAACATTTGAACACAACCCCACACATTCTCTGTGTATAAAACATATACTTTCACTGCAGAGACCAGTACAGGGTGGCTTTTCTCTGACTAGAGGCAGAGGAAGGGATGACCCTGTTTAGGAGAACTCATGGGGAGCATGTGATCAGTTTGATCAGCTGATAGATTTGTAAGGTTCTAATTTGCTGTGATGATGATGATGATGACTTTTTCGTTTTGCACATGATCAGGACCAGCAAGGCAGAGCCTTATAAATCTATTAGCTGATTAAACTGATCTCATGCTTCTTGAGTTCTAGGCAGAACCATCCACAGCAGTGTCTTCTGTTTCGTTGGAAAAAGAAGAAGACACTTTTTGCCAGCGGTTCTGGATGTTAGCCTGGCTTCAGGGGCAAAAAGATAATTTGCATGTTCAGGAGTGGGAAACTACAGTTGCTCACTTAAAGCTGAATTATCGCAAAGGCCTTCTGTTTGAAGGCGGTAAATTACACTGAGCGTTGCTTTTTAGTAGGAGGGCTTTTAGGTCTTTTTTAGTCCCCTATGGCTCTGTTCTGACTCTGCTCCCCTACTTCCCTGCTGAACAGACGCATCGCCCTGGCAACAGCTGAGTCAATTCAGCAGAAAAGGTGGGTGGCAGAGTGAAGGCACATGCTTCAGGCTGGCTTCACACTGTAAGCCGCACCGCCATTAACAGGCCTTCAGGGAATACAGCGTTACTACGTAGTATTCTCCATCTGGCTTCTGGCCAAGCAGGAAGTAACACTCACTTCCAGTCGGCCAAGCGATCATGCGCGTGGAAGTGCATTGTAAAAAATACACTTCCGCGCATGTGACATCGCGGCTGAAAGTGTTTAAAAATCCCTGCGTTACCATAAACTAACATGACTTCCGGACCAACGCAGGTTGCCGCAGAAGCCGCATGGTAAGTAGTTTTGGAGCCACGTCAGTTTGAGGACTTCTGGCGGACCGCACCGCGACACAGGTAATGTTTTTCCCCCTTGGGTTTGCATTGGAGAACGGTAGCAGTGCGTCAATTTCACGGACCGGCCAAGTGTGAAAGGGCCCTCGGAGAGCTTCAGCCAGCAATGATTACATTTGCCATTAGCCAGAGATAAGCTGAACATTTTTTTATTGAACGATAATTGGGTAATTTATCGTTCGTTTTCACCAATTCTCATTAGTGAGGTACAGCTAAAATAATCGTTCATGATTGCTTGGGCTGCCAGTTTAATGCCCAACTTAATGCAGGCAACAAGCTATTTTCATGCTAGATATTTTCAGCTGACAGATTAAAGTGGACCTGAACTCAGAACTTCCTCTCTGCTCTAAAAGATAAGCAACAGCATAATAAACTTTAAAGGAAAACATTTCTTTGTTAGGCCCAGTACACACCAAAAACCTCCAGCAGATCTGCCAAACGTTAGAGGTTTTTGAAGCAGATTTCAGAGGGATTCTAGGCATGTTTAGAGACGTTTTCTAAACATGCCTAGCGTTTTTTGGAGCGTTTTTGTGTAGCAGATTTCATATATTGTTACTGTAACGCTGTTACTGAACAGCTTCTGTAACAAAAATGCCTGGAAAACAGCTCTGATCTAGCTTTTTTCAGAGCGGGTTTCCACTTTCCTATACTTTAACATTGAGGCAGAAACGCCTCAGAAATCTAAAAAATGCTGCAGCCCCCGAGTTTGCGTTTGTGGAAAAAACGAACCTCTGGTGTGCACCATCCCATTCACTCTCATTAGCCAAGCAGTTTTCCCCCTGCAAGCGTTCCAGAACCGCTCTGGTGTGCACCAGCCCTTACAGCTGACAGAACTCCTGCAATAAATCTGCAGTGTCTCTACTTCCTGTTTTCATGGAAGCAGACGAAGGGTTAACATCCTGTGTTTACATAGTAGCTGTGTCTGCTGATGATGGCTGAATCTCTGTGCTGATGCAGCTGAGAGATCAAATTACACTTGTGATTGCTTGCAGATGAGGGCGAATTATACAGGCTCTTCTCTCTAAAAAAAAACACAGGGCGCATTTCTCTGGTTTTCTTGTGTCCTTTGCAAGAGTTCAGGTCCACTTGAAGGTGAAATGGGGTTAAACAGGTTAAGGTGAACTGGAGGGCACTAGATGGGGTAGCTTTGGCTCTCCATTCTTCCCTCTTGGCCTTTTACTAAGGTGAATAACGGTGGGACAGGGGTTCAGAGTAGATGATTCCAGACCCTTGCACTCACATTATGTACGAGGCACCTGCCCAAGCTTGCCTTCAGGTTATCCCTGAGGTTATCCCTTCACCCAAAGTGATCATGAAAAAAACTATTTGGCCAACCAACGTTTTTTCATTATCAAATATCTATAATTTATGTAACTATGTTATCAAGCAGGCTTGAGATTTACTGGAGCAATTAGGCCATCCACTTTTCAGATACTCAGAGGAGCAGATTACAGGCCTTTAGTTCTGTATTTATATGACGGCAATGTGACAAGACGGCTGCAGAAAAATGAGCACAGTGGGGCTCCAGAAAACGAGCGCAGAGAGGCAGAGCCTGGGAATTTCATCCATTAGGGCTTCTGGCCACATGTTGCTTGACTACGCAACACTTTTATTCTTAATGGATGTAAAATGCTTTTAGTTTTTCATTTTTCTGTATATGTGAAAGTGTTCACATTGAAGTGGACATAAATGTTAAGCCTAGACGCATTTTAAATGCTGAGGGAGTGTGAAAAAGGGAGTCCTGGGGGGTAAAAATGTTTGTTTACAAGCCTTTGTCTAGAGATTCCTCAGAAGTCTGCATCTGCATTTCCCTACAGCAGCCCTGCAGAGTGTACAGTATTGTCTATTCAGAACAGAAGGTAATTCTAGGTCATTGCTGTCTGAACAGCTAGGCCAGTGCTGACTAACTTCCTAGACATGGAGGGCCACATTTTTGAAGACTACATAGTGGAGGACTGGCTACAATAGATTGAGCCATCGCGGTACCAAATACGGGATAAAACGTGCAGATCAAAGTGGATTTTCTCCCCCCCCCCCCCCCCCCCAAAAAAAGACAAAGCAAAAAAAAAAACCACATAACTTAGCAGGGATTCCACACAAAATACATGTAATTGGCAACATTCTGCCCCCAAAAATACACATAATTTGGCTACAAGAGGTTTAAGATAAAATGGGGCCCTAGGCAAGATAGCAGTTTTTGGCCAACACTGATAATGATCATCTGGCTTTTTTAGTAAGATTTGGTGAGGGCTAATGCCGTGCATACACGACTCATTTTGTGCGCCGGATCGAGCCAGCGGCTCGGTGTCGGTGCATCCCCGCTCGTCCGCGCGCGGATCGATTGCTGCTCGTCCCTGCCGGCGCTTCGTTATCACCGCTCTATTCCCTGCCATTGTCCGCCGGCGGGAATCGAGCAGGCGCAGGTCGAGCGTCATGATCGGGCCAGCTGAATATTATCAGCTGGCTGGATCAGCTGGTCGATACACGGTACAGAAACTTACCGTGTATCCTCAGCATAACATCCACCTGGCCCCTAGGCAACTGCCTAGGTTTGCCTTGTGGATGATCCAGCTCTGAATTTAGCTGCATTTCTCCTCAAAATGCACTTCATTTGATAGCTTTATTCCTCTAAAAATACACATAATTGTGAGCGTTTCCCCTAACAAAAAATACATACTGGTAATTTGGCAGCATTTTACACAAAATGCACATACTGTAATTTGGCAGCGGTTAACACAGAAACGCACGTTTAACCTGCTGAGCGGTCTGGACGAGCTCAGCTCGTCCAACACCGCCAGAGGCTGCCGCTCAGGCCCTGCTGGGCCGATTTTCGTCAAATAAAAAGCAGCACACGCAGCCGGCACTTTGCCAGCCGCGTGTGTTGCCTGATCGCCGCCGCTCTGCGGTGATCCGCCGCGAGCAGCGGCGAAAGAGGGTCCCCCCAGCCGCCTGAGCCCAGCGTAGCCGGAACAAAAAGTTCCGGCCAGCGCTAAGGGCTGGATCGGAGGCGGCTGACGTCAGGACGTCGGCTGACGTCCATGACGTCACTCCGCTCGTCGCTATGGCGACAATGTAAGCAAAACAAGGAAGGCCGCTCATTGCGGCCTTCCTTGTTTATTCTGGGCGCCGGAGGTGATCGGAAGAACGCCTCCGGAGCGCCCTCTAGTGGGCTTTCATGCAGCCAACTTTCAGTTGGCTGCATGAAATAGTTTTTTTTTAATTTAAAAAAAACCCTCCCGCAGCCACCCTGGCGATTTAATCAGAACGCCAGGGTGGTTAATGAGTTTGAGAAGAAAAAGAACAGTACCTGGCACCAAACGCAGCAGGGCAGACACACCGGACCCAGGAAACAGAGTGTGCTCATCCACAAGTTTGTTGCATCCAGTAGGCTTGAAGAAAGGAAAAGGAGGCACCGCTTCTTAAAATTCCTTTATTCCGGTGGGGGAAATAGCAGGTACACAGCAGTGGGGGTAAAAAAGGACTTTTTTACCCCCACTGCTGTGTACCTGCTATTTCCCCCACCGGAATAAAGGAATTTTAAGAAGCTGTGCCTCCTTTTCCTTTCTTCAAGCCTACTGGAAGAAACGCACGTTTGACTGCATTTCCCCCCAAAATTAACATCACTTTGGAGCATTTCTCCTTAAAAAATACACATAATTGGCAGTTTACCCCTAGTATCCAGCAGAGATGGGAATTGCCTGATGGCGGTTATGTGTGCATGCCAGTTGCTTGAAAAGTTAAGCAACTGGCCCTAAAATAACACTTACCTCCCCCCGTGCATAGAGATGCGTAGCAAAAGCGACTAACCAAACCTTTAGCCGCTGTCTTCTAGACTTCCTGTAGCTCCCAGCAGCTTTCCTGTGTTTTCTGTGTACAGCTTCTGAATTGTGCATGTGACCCGATGCAGGTCACGTGACACGCTAGGAAGTGTACATGGACCCAGAAAAGCCTCTGGGAGCTGCAGGAAGTATAGAAGACAGCGCCCAGAGGTTTGGTAAGTCGCTTCTGCTGCGCACAGATCTACAAAAGGCTAAAGTTATGCCTCCTTTCTCCCCCTAATGGAACTCAGGCATCCAGCAGTCTCAACCAACCGGCATGCTCTTCATACACATAATTTGGCAGAATTTCCCTCTAAAATACACAATTGTCAGCATCTTCCCCCAGAAATACACATGATTTGGCAAACCGTTTTCACCAAAATTCACATGATTTGGTAGAGTTTGAACCAGAGATGCACATAGTTAGGCAGCGGTTGACCCACACATACATATAATTTGGCAACGTTTTCCTTCAAAAAAATACACACAATTGCCAGCATTCCCCACACACCACCAAATGCACATAATTAGGCAGTAGTTTCCCAAAAAATTCTCATAATTAGGCAAAAACGTTTCTTTATGACTTCATAAGCCAAGTATGTGTCCAAAGCAGTGGTATTGAGAAAATTTGACGTGCAGATGCGATTTCATGCTGAAATCAATCGGGAATTGGCCTGCGGTGTATGGGCAGCCAACAGCTCTCTCTAATCGTATTTGATTAGATCATATTTGATCTGACTCCTGGTCAGTCTGCCCATACATTGTTTGATGTATGGGCACCCTAAGGCTTCTCTAATCGTCTCCAGTGGGATACCAGAAGGCCTCATTCACACTTATTACCACATACACTGTAGTGTAGTATATACAGTCATGTCACAAACTTTCTCTCAGAGGAGTGTATGTTTTGGGGATGTGGTAGGAAACCGGAGTGCCTAGAGAAACCAGTCAAAGTGCAAAGTAGTAAGGAAGGTCCGCAACGATGTCTCTTTCCAATGCTCAATCTTTACAATACAATACAATAACATTTGTAAAGCGCTTTTCTCCCATAGGACTTAAAGCGCATAGCTGTGTCTCAGATTAATACAGGGTTGCAGGCTGGGTTGTGTTACAGAGGAGATGTTCATGAATGCCAGACTGAAGAGGTAGGTTTTCAGTTTAGACTTAAATGCTTCCAGGGATGGAGCTGTCCTGATTGGGTGTGGCAGGGAGTTCCAAAGTGTAGGGGCAGCATGTCAAAAGGCTCTGTCTCCAAAGGTTTTGAGGTGGACTCTGGGGGTGACCAGGGTGTTACGTCCTTTTCCAATCTTTATTCAGGACATGTCCTCATGACAGTAAAAAAGCACAGCTGACATGTTTCGGGCCAAACATGCCCTTAATCATAGCTATGCAGCTATGATTAAGGGCATGTTTGGCCCGAAACATGTCAGCTGTGCTTTTTTGAGCATTGGAAAGAGACATCGTTGCGGACCTTCCTTACTACTTTGCACTTTGACTGGATTAAGCAGCTAAGGGTCCAGCACTGTCTCTGGCAGCTCACAGTGCAGCGGTGAACTTTGCCTTATCGCCTAGAGAAACCGACGCAAACCTGGGAAGAACATACTAAGTCCATGCTGATAGTCCTCTGGCCCGGTTATGAACCAGGGACCCTAGTTTTGCAAGGCTGCTCCTCTCAGTGCCAGTTATATTGGTCAGCTCAGTTTAATAATATAAGTCGAGCCCCACCCCTTCCATGCTGACCACACCTCCTCAGAGCTTATTCCATACCCTTTCTGCAATCGCGCTGCATCATAGACAAGCCTCTGCACCAATACAAAGTTCAGGCAGCAATCACATGGGTTGGGCATTGGGCCAGGTTGTCAGATCTATAGTAAGATTTTCATGCTAATGTGGGTACGGCCTGGGACTCAGCAGAATCCTTTTAGTCACAGCAGAGAGTACTACTGAGATGGTAAAGTTGCATACCACCTATTGAGATTATAATCCACTATAGGAATGCTTTAAGGGCCCTAATTGGACTTCTTAGGCCTACAGGCTGTAAGACACCATAATGAAAACAGTAAGCTTTCAGGTAAAATTTGCAGTTACTCAAAATGTGTAGTGTCTTTTAAAGCGGACCTGATTTCAGAACTGCTTCTCTGCTCTAAAAGATAAGCAACAGCATAAAAAGAAAAACATTTCTTTGTTACAGCTGATGCAAATCCTGCAATAAATGTGCAGTTTGTTTCATTCCTGCTTTCATGGAAGCAGACATATTGTTAACATATTGTGCTTTTCAAATGAGTTTATCTGCTGTGGCAGTCAGCTGTCACAGCTGAGGGATCAAATTACAACTTGTGATTAGACACAGATGAGGGGAATTAGACAGGCTAAACTCTCTAAATACATACAGGGTGCATAACTCTGTTTTCCTTCTGTCCTGTGCAAGAGTTCAGGCCCACTTTAATGCTAGGTACACTCGATGCAATTTTCTGACAGCGTTCCTGTCGTATTGATTATTTCCAACATGTCGATCTGATTTCCGATTTGATATTTTTTTATCGATTATCCGTTCACATCTATGAAAAATCGATTGGAAATCAGAACGGACATGTTGGCAATAACTGATTGGACAGTAAATCTGGCAGAAAATTGCTTTGTGTGTACCTAGCATTACAAATACAGCGATCTTCTTGAATAATTCACACCGGTTTTCACTATCATTCGGCCAGTAGGTGGCTCTGTTCTATTGCATGTATGTAGAAACTAATTACCCTCTCCATGGCTGGCTGCTACATGGAGGGTGACTCAAGGGCAAGCGGATGATAGGACCTTGTCATTGTGCGATTACTCGCTGGGTGGTCTCGTTTGAAGGTCACAACACTTAATGAGGAACATCTTGAAGTAGACGATTAGGAAGACAATCTGCTGTAGCGGATTCAGCATTTCTTTTTTTTCTTTTTTTTTTACTTAGCGAACAGCCGAAGCTCTGGGTATCCAAGGGGTTAAGTCCCTTCCATTGAATGGAAATGTCTTTCTGTATTGGTGGAGAGAATCTCTGCCACTCTTGAGTGATCTCAGCATGTCTCTGTATTGTCGGCTAATGTTTTCAGTGTCGATTAGGCCCATTGCTTGGCAGCCTTTGTGCAGGCATGTGCAAAACTGCATCTTTTCAGTCTTGCGCTCTCCAGGGAGAAGCTTTGTTCAAGCCAATTGTACACAGACAGACGCACTCCGCCGTATTCTGTGCGCTGTGAGAACAGCAGCTGTTTCCAAATTGAGAGTTTTCTTTTTTCCTCCCTTAAATTCCAAAATCTCTCTTCCTAATGTATAAAAGGGTAAATCGTCTGGCTGAGACCATTTCAGATCTTTCCCCTTGGCTCTTTTCACGGTAAAGGCAATGCATAATGATTTTGTTTTTATATGCTGTTTTATTTTTGAGGTTTACTATATAAAAAAAAATAAAAAATTATATGTATCCATGAAATAATAAAAGGTATAGACTGATTCCCAAGTGCTCCTTCTGCTTAAAGTAAATGTATTTGAGATCTAAAAAAAACAGTTTTAAAGCAACATTCCGTCACCTAAAATCAGTATTTTGTGATCTCACACAAACTATTTCGACAAAAGGCAGACATCTGCACAGGTAAGTCTTGTTGTTTGAGCCTTTCCACAAACAGTACCACATCATGGTTCTTAAAGTGTATTCGAGGCGAACCTCGGGTCCAAAGTTAAATACTTGCCTTAGGAGAGGGAAGGCTCTGGATCCTGTAGAGATTACCCATGTCATTTTTCTGGTCCACCATTGCCAAGTGCCGACCTCCGAAAGGAATCCATCAAGCTCTTGTCGGATTTGAAACTTGCAACCACGTTACTCTTCAGGCTAAGAGCATGGTGATACTGTGCCTGTGCAAACACGGTTGCGTCTGCAGAGTTACTCGGAGCCGGGCACAAGTTGGCTCTGTGCAACTTTTGGCTGTCACTATCTTAGCCTATACGCTATGTTCTTATATCTGTAAATGTAGATACTATGTATAGTCGCACCTTAGCACTGTAGCACTTGTCACTAATGCACTTTTCCCTTGAAAAAGCTTCTTTATGAAGTGAAACATATGTCGGGTTTTTTTTTTTTTTTTTTTTTTTTTGGAAAGGGGGGGGGGGGGTAAATATTGTTTCTATCTGGTGATAATTGAGGATTTAGGGATATATTCCTGCTAACATGTGGCAAACGGCGTCCCAACTTCACTAGCAAGTTATTTGAACCTTCTTATGAGCCAAACCTAAAATATGTTTTTAATGTAACTATTAAAAGGGAAGTTTCTTTAAACACTGCATAGGAATTTATCTGTGTTGTATGCTCTGTGCAACTGCTCAGGTCGGATCATGCTCGCATGGGTGCAGCATGGCCTCGTTCGTGCATGTAGTTGCAATTTCTTGTCCTGCACAGTGGTGGATGTCTGGAGATCGGTGTGGGTATTCCTCTAGAGGATCCATAGACTCTCCTTAGGTAAGTAATTGTCTGGAGATCTGTGTGGGAGGCCTCGAGGGTATCCAGAGACTCCCCTCTCCTTAGGTAAGTATTTGTCTGGAGATCGGTGTGGGAGGCCTCTGGAAGATCCATAGATTCTCCTTAGGTAAGTATTTTTCTGGAGATCGATGGGGGAGGCCTCTGGAGCATCCAGAGACTCCCCTCTCCTTAGGTAAGTATTTGTTTGAAGATCGGTGTGGGAGGCCTCTGGAGGATCCAGAAACTCCCCTCTGCTTAGGTAAGTATTTGTCTGGAGATCGGTGTGGGAGGCCTCTGGAGGATCCATAAATTCTCCTTAGGTAAGTATTTTTCTGGAGATCGATGTGGGAGGCCTCTGGAGCATCCAGAGACTCCCCTCTCCTTAGGTAAGTATTTGTCTGAAGATTGGTGTGGGAGGCCTCTGGAGGATCCAGAAACTCCCCTCTGCTTAGGTAAGTATTTGTCTGGAGATCGGTGTGGGAGGCCTCTAGAGCATCCAGAGACTCCCCTCTCCTTAGGTAAGTATTTGTCTGGAGATCGGTGTGGGAGGCCTCTGGAGGATCCATAGATTCTCCTTAGGTAAGTATTTTTCTAGAGATCGATGTGGGAGGCCTCTGGTGCATCCAGAGACTCCCCTCTCCTTAGGTAAGTATTTGTCTGAAGATCGGTGTGGGAGGCCTCTGGAGGATCCAGAAACTCCCCTCTGCTTAGGTAAGTATTTGTCTGGAGATCGGTGTGGGAGGCCTCTAGAGCATCCAGAGACTCCCCTCTCCTTAGGTAAGTATTTGTCTGGAGATCGGTGTGGGAGGCCTCTGGAGGATCCAGAAACTCCCCTCTGCTTAGGTAAGTATTTGTCTGGAGATCGGTGTGGGAGGCCTCTAGAGCATCCAGAGACTCCCCTCTCCTTAGGTAAGTATTTGTCTGGAGATCGGTGTGGGAGGCCTCTGGAGGATCCAGAAACTCCCCTCTGCTTAGGTAAGTATTTGTCTGGACATCGGTGTGGGAGGCCTCTGGAGGATCCATAGATTCTCCTTAGGTAAGTATTTTTCTGGAGATCGATGTGGGAGGCCTCTGGAGCATCCAGAGACTCCCCTCTCCTTAGGTAAGTATTTGTCTGGAGATCGGTGTGGGAGGCCTCTGGAGGATCCATAGATTCTCCTTAGGTAAGTATTTTTCTGGAGATTGATGTGGGAGGCCTCTGGAGCATCCAGAGACTCCCCTCTCCTTAGGTAAGTATTTGTCTGGAGATTGGTGTGGGAGGCCTCTGGAGGATCCATAGATTCTCCTTAGGTAAGTATTTGTCTGGAGATCGGTGTGGGAGGCCTCTAGAGGATCCATAGACTCTCCTTAGGTATTTGTCTGGAGATCGGTGTGGGAGGCCTCTGGAGGATCCATAGATTCTCCTTAGGTAAGTATTTGTCTGGAGATCGGTGTGGGAGGCCTCTAGAGCATCCAGAGACTCCCCTCTCCTTAGGTAAGTATTTGTCTGGAGATCGGTGTGGGAGGCCTCTGGAGGATCCATAGATTCTCCTTAGGTAAGTATTTTTCTGGAGATCGATGTGGGAGGCCTCTGGAGCATCCAGAGACTCCCCTCTCCTTGGGTAAGTATTTGTCTGAAGATCGGTGTGGGAGGCCTCTGGAGGATCCAGAAACTCCCCTCTCCTCTTATTGATGATGAAGAGAGAGGGAGTGAGGTAGGTGAATTTGAAGATGTGGCTTTTAGGGCCTGTTCAAATGTGTTAAAGGTAGGGAATTCCAGCAAATGGGTGCCAACACTAGAAAAGTCTTGGAACTATGGTTGCTAATGGAAGAGAGGCTGTGAGTGAGGGGGTCATTAGTAGGCCATTTGCATAGCAAAGAAAGGTGGTTTTGGATCTGTTACAAATAGCTGGTCCCTCTCCACATTATTATTATTATTTATTGTATTTATAAAGCGCCAACATATTACGCAGCACATAAAACAAGATCCACAATCTTCTCAAAACTAATTTAATACTTGCAAAACTACTAAGCACCCATCATTATTTATTACATATTTTATAAAAATCAGACTTTGTTTTACAGCTTTGAATCAACAAAATATTTCAAATAACACAAATGGAAAAGGGAAGAATAAAAATGAGACAATTAGCCTAATAATCTCCTAGGAGAAAACTTAGGAGAAAGAGCGCAGCAAACGGGGAACAGGGGCGCCAGCAGGGTAAAAGTGGATAAAACCTTTAAAATTTGCTTGGAGGAAGCGGTGGACTTAACTCCATAAAGCAGACACGAAAGACTGTCTGTATAATAGTAATCACATTTATTATATAATACCCCAAAAGTGACTGAGGCGCTACTCCTGCTACTGATAAAATTCTGTTTGTCCCCACGTTTATTGCCTGATGAAGCGGGCGTGACCTGCGAAATGTGATGCACAAGCAAATTTTAAAGGTTTTATCCACTTCTACCCTGCTGGCGCCTCTGTTCCCCGTTTGCTGCACCGTGTCCACCCCTTGTGGAGGGGTGATCTACCCCTTTTCTGATCTACAGAGAGCGACTTCTTAATCCTGAGTGAGGACAGGTCTAATCTCCTCACCTGCCTATACCGTGGTTGCCTTTGTGGTAACCCATGTTTGAGAGGAAATACTCTTCTCACTAATTATCTTTACTAATTTTATGCTGAACATACTACACTATATTGGGCTCTCGGTTTCTCTAACATTATTAGGAGAAAGAGTGAATTGAATAAGGGCCCATGAAAACGAGTGATCCCTTCAGCTCTCAGTGAGACTCTAGTTGCTCCTCCAAAGCAATCTACTCCAGCAAAGTTAGGTTTGAGGGTGCCTTCTCCATACTGCATGTTTCATTTCTTTTCATAGATGTTCAGTAGTAATGAAATCAGTGCCCATAGAAGATCTCTTCAGAATACTTCATTGTTTTCTTCTTAGCCATTCTTGAGTGCTTGTAGTTGTCTATGTCTGATGGAGGATCTTTGAGTTTTAACTGTGAGAAATCTTTATGACTCTGCCACTCTAGGAAGTCTAGAAGGTCTTGAGATGTTATTCCCTGTACACTCTCAAAGCAGCTAATACGAGCCTGTAAACATAATTTAGTCTCCTCCATGTTTCACAGTCGGTTCAGTTTTTTTGTTTTAGTTGTTGTTTAGTCTTCCAGACCGAGCTAGTTGAAATCTACACCCAGCTTACATCCTGTTATCCCTGCTAGGGTGTAGATTTTAAGTACTCGCCACTCAGCACTTACACCACTCTTGTCGCTCTGGTGCTGCTAATGACAGCTGAGCTCCATAGTTTGGTCAGGAGCCAACTTCATTTAACGATTTTTCTCTCGATATCATGCAACATCGTTTAACAAAATTTGTTAAGCAATGTTTCATGACCCATGCCACCAGCTGCGTCCTTCGTCTTTTAATGATTGCCATTTTGGATTAAACTGCGGATCCTCAATGACTTTCTCGAGCTCACACAATCATTAGTTTACGACTATGCCAACAACACTTGCTGATTTGGACAGATGCATCGGGGAACCATCATATCCCCATTCCATCTGGCCGTGGGTACTACGCAAATAGGTCTACTGAATTGCGTACTGGTAGGACTGTTGCCTTTGAAGTGGGATTTGAGCCTTTGACCAGGGTTCGAATCCTGGCCCAAGCCAGTATGAAAATCAGTAAGGAGTCTTTGAGCAAGGTTCCCTAATGATCCTGGTCAGCCACGGAGCACGCCCTAAGTGGCTGCAGCCCTGAAGCTCTTTGATTCCGCCAGGAGAAAAGCCCTATAGAAATGTTCTGTGTCTTGTCTGGTTGCAGTATTCATAAGTGATAGCAGTGGGAAGATCCGTTAGTGGAATAACATATAAGGGGGTGCACAGTGATGGTGTGTACCAGGACTTTGGTCCCTAAGGATAGGATAGGACCTGTTTTATAAATGATGTTCAGGGGCAAATGTCAAGACCTAGAGATGTTCTTGATGTGGGGAGTGAATTTCCAGCCTTATATGTAGTGCAGAGCCATAGGTGACACCTGGATGCCATACTTGTAGAGTAGGGGAAAAGACTGTGGTATTTAAAGTTAGTCATCAGTTTGAGTTGAGGACAGGTAGATAATTAGATTTTTACTTGTACCAGATGAACATATGCACAGTCGGCCATTATCCATGTCTAGAGACAGAAATAAAGCAGGGCACTACCCTTGGATTCCTGAAAACTAACGGTTTGCACAGGCATAGTAGAGCAACATATTGGATCGTTCTCGTCCATGCCCTGTACACATAAATCACAGCACAAAACTGTCTTCTGAAAATGTCTGGCTTGTTGGCTTCATTCCCATAGGCTCCAGCCATTTTTCATTGTCATTATTGGCACTGTTTCAGAACAATTGTCAGATGTCAGCTGAGATCTGATCTAATATTGAAAGGGGTGAAAGATTGATATTGGGCTACTCATTTGCTACATCTATTAGTCTATGCCTAGCTTTCAATGATAACTGATGCATGAGTGATATGGAGGCTGCCATATTTATTTTCTTTTACAGGACAACTATAACAAGAGGGATATGGAGGCTGCCATTTTTCTTTCCTTTTTAAGCAATGCCAGTTTCCTGGCTATTCTGCTGATCCTTTTAGCCATATACCCTGAACAAGCTTGTTTCTGGTGTAATTCAGTTAAACAGATCAGCAGGGCTGCCAGGCAACTGGTATTGTTTGAAAGGAAATAAATATGGCAGCCTCCATATCGCTCTAGTTACATTTGTCCTTTAAGCAATACCAGTTGCCTAGCAGTCCTGCTGATCCTCTGCATCTAATACTTTTAGCCATAGACCCTGAACAAGCATGCAGCAGATCTAGTGTTTCTCACATTATTGTCAGATCTTACAAGACTAGCGGCATGCTTGTTTCTGGTGTTATTCAGACACTACTGCAGCCAAATAGATCAGCAGGGCTGCCAGGCAACTGTTATTGTTTAACCTCTTGAGGACCAGTGGTTTTTATCCCCCTAGTGACCAGGCGATTTTTTACAATTCAGCACTTTGCCACTTTAACGATTTATTGCTGAATTTTATCGCCTTTACTTGCCACTAATAGAGCTTTCTTTTGGTGGTCTCTGATTGCTGCTGCGTTTTTATTTTATTTTATTAAAACGGGTTATTTTTTAAAATAAAAATCCCTATTTATTTTCATTAAACAATTTGGCCCTAGACTGAGAGGGCTTAGTTTGTGAGCAGTTGGGAGGGACAGTTAGGTGACAGGGATCTCCTCTGCACAACGCTGCTCTATATTGCAGCGTTGTACACACATATTTGTGTTTTTTTTCCCTCTGTATTTCAGGCATCCAGCTCCAATCGCGGCTGGCAGGCTGATCACGGATCCCCGCTGTGTTTACAAGCAGGGAGGTCCCCAGAGAGTTACACTCCCACTGCCCATCGGTGTTAGGCGATCTCTAGAGAGCCACGCTCCCACTGCCCATCGGTGTTAGGCGATCTCTAGAGAGCCGTGCTCCCACTGCCCATCGGTGTTAGGCGATCTCTAGAGAGCCACGCTCCTACTGCCCATCGGTGTTAGGCGATCTCTAGAGAGCCACGCTCCCACTGCCCATCGGTGTTAGGCGATCTCTAGAGAGCCACGCTCCTACTGCCCATCGGTGTTAGGCGATCTCTAGAGAGCCACGCTCCCACTGCCCATCGGTGTTAGGCGATCTCTAGAGAGCCGTGCTCCCACTGCCCATCGGTGTTAGGAGGTCCCCAGAGAGTTACGCTCCCACTGCCCATCGGTGTTAGGCGATCTCTAGAGAGCCACGCTCCTACTGCCCATCGGTGTTAGGCGATCTCTAGAGAGCCACGCTCCCACTGCCCATCGGTGTTAGGCGATCTCTAGAGAGCCACGCTCCTACTGCCCATCGGTGTTAGGAGGTCCCCAGAGAGTTACACTCCCACTGCCCATCGGTGTTCGGCGATCTCTAGAGAGCCACGCTCCCACTGCCCATCGGTGTTAGGCGGTCTCTAGAGAGCCACGCTCCCACTGCCCATCGGTGTTAGGCGATCTCTAGAGAGCCAGGCTCCCACTGCCCATCGGTGTTAGGCGATCTCTAGAGAGCCACACTCCCACTGCCCATCGGTGTTAGGCGGTCTCTAGAGAGCCACACTCCCACTGCCCATCGGTGTTAGGCGGTCGGAAGCTGGTTAAAAGGAAATAAATATGTTCTTTCCCAGTCTACTCACTTCAGTTGTGCTTTAAGGTGCCCATATATTACTCAATTTTATATCAAGAGATTAGGTGTGCAACATTGTTGGGCGAACAAAAATAGTGTGGTCGATTGAAAGTAAATTGACCAGTGGCCCACACACTGCAAGCAATATCCTGGCAATGCTCCTTCACTAATCGATCTCAACGATATTGTGTCTCCGTGCTTTTAAACCAAAAATCAATTCTGTGTTTATCGAAATCATATGAACATTAGCCGGTTTCTTTACGATCAATTGATATGTTCCATCCTGCTCGATCAAGTAAATTTGTCTGTTCCAGCAGATATCGGCCAATTTCCATCAATCAAGCAGAATGGACTTCTACAGGAGCAGGGTAATACTTTTAACAGCTTAACCCTGCGCCCAAATCTCTCGGCGGCCGTTTCATAGGTATGCACAGAACTCGTGGAGGACCATGTGATCAGTTTGGTCAGGTCAAATCTCTGATATGCTAGTCATGATCATGTGTTATCTCAGCAAATCAGGGATTTGCAAATCTATTAGCTGATCAAACAAATCACTTTCTTCTCCAAAACTCTAAGGAACATACACGTCTAATTTTTCCGTTTGTACGTACGCCCGATTTGACATCCAAGTGACCGGTCGTTTGGAAAAATCAGACGTGTGTATGTACCTCTAGAAAGGACAATCATTAATTAGCTGTAATCTGAAACTCTTCTACTCACAGAAAATATCGATGAAATCATCAGGCGGAGCTAATAAAAACTGAAACGTCTATTGGTAATATTTCATATTTATGTAAGTAAAAAAAAAAGTTTATAGAGCTAAATACAATGCAGAAATAAACAGAACATGCTAAAAAGAACAGTACATTTCTCTTTCTCAAGAAGCATCTTAAGACCATCATTCTAACATTAAATATTAAGTCATTTTTGATGTAATGCTCAAATCTTTAACTGGGCATTGTGCCATATCTTCATTAATGTGTTTGTAAAACTCCACATTAGTTTAAAAAAATTATCTTCAGGTAGCTGTATAAATTACAAATGATTTGGCTTACTTTGTTACAAATTACTTTCTTCTGAATAGTCTGACCCCAAGCCCTTGCAATTGGCAGCTACCAGGAAATATTACTGTTGTGGATAAGCCAATATCTTTGTAGAAAAAATATGGGTTTGACATATCTGCAGGTAAAGTGGCCGGTTAGTCTTAAAGTGAACTTGAGGTGAAAATAATTGTATGTATCCTCCTACTACTAAAAATTATATATTTTTTTAGATATCCCATGGTTTTATTTTATATTTAAACGTTTACAAAGTATAGTTAATGTTTTGTTGTCTCTACTCAAAGGGAGCCTATTAAGTGTCCCAGAGTTAAAATAAATGAACTATTGACCTTTTTCTACCTCTCCCCTGCCCTCAGAATTCTGCCATGAAAACTTTTATGGCTGTAATTTGCAGGGCTGTGGAGTCGGTACAAAAATCCACCGACTCTGACTCCTCAGTTAAGGATTCCACCGACTTCTCTAATTTGCATATTACAATTTTGTTGATTAAAAGTATGTAACGTGAAAATTCGTCTCTTAACTGCCAACGATTAGGAATTTTACAAGACAACTGAAGTGAGGAGGATATGTAGACTACTATATTTATTCCCCTTAGACTAAAACTAGTCCTTGGTAAGAGTACTTGTGAAAGGTACAAACCGGAACAAAGAACATGTATCAGGCCCTAGGCAATGTAAGTGTGGGTGCATGTAAGAATGATGTGCAGGTACTCTGCAGGGGAATGAGGAGATTCTTCCTCTATTACACATACTTCATGTACAATCTGAACAAGGTTTATAGGTGATAGACAACACCTCTGTGTTCAATGTGCACAACATTCTCAGTGGATTCCCTGCAGCTCTGTGGGGAGTGCATGTGTAGAGTATAGTACTACTGTGTAACAAAGTAAACCTGAGACAGATGAAATTAAAGTTTTATACATACCTGGGGCTTCCTCCAGCCGCCTTCAGGATAATCAGTCCCTCGCTGTCCTCCTCCACCACCTGGATCTTCTGCTATGAGTCCAGGTACTTGAGCCAGTCGGGCGTAGTGCGCATGCACACACTCCGCCACCAGGAGCGTACTACACCTGCGCAGCACTATTGCGCAGGTGCAGAACACTCCTGGCTATGGAAGCGGCATGTGGCCGGAATGCGCTGACTGGCTGAATTACCGGGACTCATAGCAGAAGATCCGGGTGGCGGAGGAGGACAGCGAGGGACTAATTGGCCTGAAGGGGGCTGGAGGAAGCCCCAGGTATGTATAAAACTTTACTTTTCATCCATCTCAGGTACCCTTTAATTTGTAGTCACCAAACCAAATTTTAACAACATATCAAATTATTTGATTTCACGAGCAAAGAGAGTGCATACATTTGCATAAATCAGCATCAATGCAGAATTATTTCCATCTCATTGACCATCTCTATTAGTGACACAGCTACACATCAGGCTTTATACTTACAGCATAGATGTTATTTAGTATATATAAGAGATTCCTGTGTACACATCATATATACTGTACAGTCACAATCAGATATGTATATCTGAATTTAAAAATACGGGGACTGCTTTATTGAAGCAGCACAAGTAACTAGTAATTTGTATTGGTTTATTTCATTTTTGTGGACTAAGCACAGCTATTACTGTATATATACATTATTTTTAATGACTATTATCTGAGAAATAGAACATTTTATCATATTTTCTATTTTAATCACAGTTACAAATTCATTAGGAGTCAGAGTCGGTGCATTTTTTCCCGACTCCAGGCACCCAAAATTGCGCCGACTCCGACTCCACAGCCCTGGTAATTTGCTTATCAGTGAGATGTACTATATTCCCGACAAGGTACCGACAAGACGGAAACTGTCACTTACATGCCTGAAAAATAACGCTTTCAGGAGGCAAAAGAAAATCAGCCTGGTTTTTAATATTTTTTGCACTATACATACACGTTTATCTCATCATGTCACATCACCTCGGGTACACTTCAACTAGTTAAGAGTGTTGCTTTTGATGTAAGGTTCTGGCCTTTAACCAGGGTTCCAACCCTAGCTTTAGCTTCCTAATGATCCTGGTCACCCATGGAGCGCGCCCTATGTGGATACAACTCTGAACCGCTTTGAGTCCACCAGGAGAAAATCGCAATAATAATGTTGTGTGTCTTGTCTATTTATCTTCAGTTTGGAAATGGTCCTTCTCAGGCATGTCTATAAGTTATAGCTGTCTCTCTTGGTGCCGGCAAAAGTACTTTTATAAGTCCTCCACTTTCTGGTTTCTCATGCAAGTGCAGGGACCACACCTGCAGTCAGGTGACAGTGAGTCTCTAGAGGAGTCAGAAGCTGGAGAGACATTGCCATGACTGCTTTAGGTGCCCAAAGATGGCTGTAGCTTATAGACCGACAACTTCCCCCTACAGCTATGCTCTCCGCAAATGTAGGTAGTCTGAGAACTACCACCCCATTGTAGGTAGCCAGAGAGCCCACACCCCAAATTTAGGTAGCCGGAGAGACCCCACCCCCAGTGTCGGTAGCCAGAAAGTCACCTCCCCCAGTGTGGGCAGCCAGAGAGTCCCCTCCCCCAGTGTAGGTAGCAAGAGAGTCCCCTCCCCCAGTGTAGGTAGCCAGAGAGTCCCCATCCCCAGTGTAGGTAGCCATAAAATCAACTCTCCCAGTGTGGGCAGCCAGAGAGCCCCCTCCCCCAGTGTAGGTAGCCATAAAGTCAACTCTCCCAGTGTGAGCAGCCAGAGAGCCCCCTCCCCCAGTGTAGGTAGCCAGAGAGCCCCCTCCCCCAGTGTAGGTAGCAAGAGAGCCTCCACCCAAGTTTAGGTAGCCAGAGAGTCGTCACCCCCAGTGTAGGTAGCCAGAAAGTCACCTCCCATAGTGTAGGTAGCCAAAGGGCCCCCTCCCTCAGTGTAGGTAGCCAGAGAGCCCCCTCCCCCAGTCTGTAGGTAGCCAGAGAGCCCCCACCCCTAGTGTAGGTAGCCAGAAAGTCCACTCCCAGTGTAGGTAGCCAGAGAGCCCCCACTCCCAGTGTAGGTAGTCAGAGAGTCCCCCCCCCCTTCCCCCAGTGTAGGTAGCCAGAAAGTCCTATCCTCCAGTGTAGGTAGCCAGAGAGCCCCCTCCCCCAGTGTAGGTAGCAAGAGAGCCTCCATCCCAAGTTTAAGTAGCCAAAGAGTCCCCATCCCCAGTGTAGTTAGCCAGAAAGTCAACTCTCCCAGTGTAGGTAGCCAAAGGGCCCCCTCCCTGAGTGTAGGTAGCCAAAGAGCCCCCACCCCCAGTTTAGGTAGCCAAAGAGCCCCCACCCCCAGTTTAGGTAGCCAGAGAGCCTCCACTCCCAGTGTAGGTAGCCAGAGAGCACCCACTCCCAGTGTAAGTAGCCAAAGAGCCCCCAATGTACTTAGCCAGAGAGCCTCCACCCCCAGTGTAGGTAGCTAGAGAGCCCCCACCCCCCGTGTAGGTAGCCAGAGAGCCCCCACCCCCAGTGTAGGTAGCCAGAGAGCTCCCACCCCCAGTGTAGGTAGCCAGAGAGCCCCCACCCCCAGTGTAGGTAGCCAAAGAGCCTCTACTCCCAGTGTAGGTAACCAGAGAGCCTCTACCCACAGTGTAGGTAGCCAGAGAGCCCCCTCCCCCAGTGTAGGTAGCCAGAGAGCCCCCACCTCCAGTGTAAGTAGCCAAAGAGCCCCCAGTGTAGGTAGCCAGAGAGCCTCTACCCCCAGTGTAGGTAGCCAGAGAGCCTCTACCCCTAGTGTAGGTAGCCAGAGAGCCTCTGCCCCCAGTGTAGGTAGCCAGAGAGCCCCCACCCCCATTGTAGGTAGCCTGAGTGCCCCCAGTGTAGGTGACGAGAGAGCGCAGACGTAACTCGCCTCTCCAGGATCCACATGAGGCGCATCTTCTTCCTCTTAGACCTCCTATCTAATTGGTAACAGTGCTGCCTGTGATGCAGGGCCGAGGCTGCACAGATGCTTTCGCTGTGCTCTGTTTCTATGCAGGGCGGGGGAGCAGTGCAGGAGTAACATCATGCGGCTGGGGTAGGACAATGCTCTCAGCAAACAAAACCCATCAGGCGGATCACTGGTCGAGAGGCGTCGAGGGTCGCTGTGCACATGCTGGATTCTCAGCAGAGGCGGTCATTATCGGCCACCTCGGCCGAGTGTCCCCTAGCATGGAGCTTTTACAGTGTATGCCCATCTATAGTGGGTTGCAAAAGTATTTGGCCCCTTGAAGTTTTCCACATTTTGTCACATTACTGCCACAAACCTGAATCAATTTTATTGGAATTCCACATGAAAGAACAACACAAAGTGGTGTACACATGAGAAGTAGAACGAAAATCATACATGATTCCAAACATTTTTTTTACAAATAAATAACTGCAAAGTGGTGTGTGCATAATTATTCGGCCCCCTTTGATCTGAGTGCAGTCATTTGCCTATAGACATTGCCTGATGGGTGCTAATGACTAAATAGAGTGCACCTGTGTGTAATCTAATGTCAGTACAAATACAGCTGCTCTGTGAGGGCCTCAGAGGTTGTCTAAGAGAATATTGGGAGCAACAACACCGTGAAGTCCAAAGAACACACAAGACACCTGTCAGGGATCAAGTTATTGAGAAATTTAAAGCAGGCTTAGGCTACAAAAATATTTCCAAAGCCTTGAACATCCCACAAAGCACTGTTCAAGCGATCATTCAGAAATGGAAGGAGTATGGCACAACTGTAAACCTATGATTACCTGAGGAAAATGTACACGTGCTCTAACACCAAGTTTTAACCCTAGCAAGTCTACTAGCTAGGGAGCGCCATGGGGAGGCTTCCCAATGCCCCCATACAACCGGGGGACTGCGGGGTCCCAGGCACTCTCACCGCCTGGGAACCACAGCAGCACCCCGGAGGGGGAGGATGGGTGGCGCAGGCGACCCCCCCCCCCCCAAGCGTGGCCAGCGCCGAGGGGAGCCGCCCGCTCCAACCTCCCAATATTAAAAACAGGCACTTACCTTAACGTCCATTGCGTTCTGCTACATGCGCATTAACTTGGGGGCACCACATGAGTAAGGAGTGAAGCATGGGTCACCCCAAGCTTTAGAGCTTAGGGCTGGCTCACACACAACACCCCAGAGGGGGGGGGGGGGAGGACAGGTGCAAACAAATCACTCCAGGGCTCACACCACCAGAGCAAGCCATCTTCCACCTGCCTCCAAAGGATACAACTACAAAAAATGCTTACCTGAGGAAAATGTATGCGTGCTCTAACACCAAGTTTTAACCCTAGCAAGTCTGGCTCTGCAAATCTGGCTCAATTGGCTATTCATGAGGCAATGTTCATGCAAATATGCATTTGCTTTTGCACGCCAAACTATGCAGGGTCAAAAAACAAATACCGCAAAGCGGTCGCCCTGCGGGAATTAGTTCATGCTACATTAGCACTATCCAGGAGCGCCACGGGGAGGCTTCCCAATGCCCCCATACAACCGGGGGACTGCGGAGTTCCAGGCACTCTCACCGCCTGGGAACCACAGCAGCACCCCGGAGGGGGAGGCTGGGTGGCGCAGGGGACCCCCCCCCCCCCAAGCGTGGGGACTGCGGGGTCCCAGGCACTCTCACCGCCTGGGAACCACAGCAGCACCCTGGAGGGGGAGGCTGGGTGGCGTAGGCGACCCCCCCCAAGCGTGGCCAGCGCCGAGGGGAGCCATCCGCTCCAACCTCCCAATATTAAAAACAGGCACTTACCTTAACGTCCATTGCGTTCTGCTACATGCGCATTAACTTGGGGGCACCACATTAGAAAGGAGTGAAGCATGGGTCACCCCAAGCTTTAGAGCTCAGGGCTGGCTCACACACAACACTCCAGAGGGGGGGGGACAGGTGCAAACAATTCACTCCAGGGCTCACACCACCAGAGCAAGCCATATTCCACCTGCCTCCAAAGGGCGATTGTTTTGCGGTTTTGGTTTTTGACCCTGCATATTTAGGCATGCGAAAGCAAATGCATATTTGCATGAGCAATGTCTCGTGATTAGCCAATAGGCCAAATTTGCAAAGCCAGATTTGTCAGGTTCACTTGGTTGATGCACACATTTCCTTTCTGGTGTAATTTACAACTGTAAACCTACCAAGACAAGGCCATCCACCTAAACTCACAGGCCGAACAAGGAGAGCGCTGATCAGAAATGCAGTCAAGAGGCCCATGGTGACTCTGGACGAGCTGCAGAGATCTACAGCTCAGGTGGGAAACTCTGTCCATAGGACAACTATTAGTCATGCACTGTACAAAGTTGGCCTTTATGGAAGAGTGGCAAGAAGAAAGGCATTGTTAACAGATAGCATAAGACGTCCCGTTTGCAGTTTGCCACAAGCCATGTGGGGGACACAGCAACCATGTGGAAGAAGGTGCTCTGGTCAGATGAGACCAAAACTTTTTGGCCAAAATGCAAAACGCTATGTGTGGCAGAAAACTAACACTGCACATCACCCTGAACACACCATCCCCACTGTCAAATATGGTGGTGGCAGCATCATGCTCGGGGGATGCATCTCTTCAGCAGGGACAGGGAAGCTGGTCAGAGCTGATGGGAAGATGGATGGAGCCAAATACAGGGCAAACTTGGAAGAAAACATCTTGGAAAACTCACCGGAGGTTCACCTTCCAGCAGGACAATGACCCTAAACATAAAGCCAGGGCAACAATGGAATGGTTTAAAACAAAACATCTATGTGTTAGAATGGCCCAGTTATAGTCCAGATCTAAATCCAATCAAGAATCTGTGGCAAGATCTGAAAACTGCTGTTCACAAACGCTGTCCATCTAATCTGACTGAGCTGGAGCTGTTTTGCAAAGAAGAATGGGCAAGGATTTCAGTCTCTAGATGTGCAAAGCTGGTAGAGACATACCCTAAAAGACTGGCATCTGTAATTGCAGCAAAAGGTGGTTCTACAAAG
This sequence comes from Hyperolius riggenbachi, assembly GCF_040937935.1. Taxonomy (NCBI): domain Eukaryota; kingdom Metazoa; phylum Chordata; class Amphibia; order Anura; family Hyperoliidae; genus Hyperolius; species Hyperolius riggenbachi. The sequence continues at coordinate 215,681,068 of NC_090654.1, read as the reverse complement.
TATTGACTCAGGGGGCTGAATAAATACGCACACCCCACTTTGCAGTTATGTATTTGTAAAAAATGTTTGGAATGATGTATGATTTTCGATCCACTTCTCACATGTACACCACTTTGTATCGGTCTTTCATGTGGAATTCCAATAAAATTGATTTATGTTTGTGGCAGTAATGTGACAAAATGTGGAAAACTTCAAGGAGGCCGAATACTTTTGCAACCCACTGTAAATAGTAATTGAGATGTAGTTTCAAATTTGTTAAAAATCTAGACATCTTTCCCATCTGCTTAGTGCCAAAATCTTTCAGCGCCCACAACTACAATGCCGGGATTGCATTGTCAAGCAATCAACCTATAGGCTGATTGTTTTGTTCCCATGTTTTGCTGCGTGTTTTCCAGTGAAATAATGCTGAAACTCCCCGGTCTATAAATATGTATATGTCCCCCTCGCACCTTGCAGACGAAGCGTAGCTGTACTGTATTGTAACCCGCAGTGTCTCCGCTGAATTCGCAAGGCGTACAGATAAGAGGATTTGTCGAGGGAAGTGATTGAGCCGGAACAACACCTTCAGCAGCGATTTCATTGTCAGCTGATTCTTCACATCCTCCGGCGCCAACAGCAGGTGGTGGGAAGCGGCGCGCCTGAGCCAGGTTATGCCAGATGGAAAATTGCATCTTTAACCCCCGAGGTCACGCTAGAATGTCATCGCGTGGTTCCATCCCCCTGCTAAGTGAGCTTATCAAACAGCCCGCCGCCTCCGCCGCCTGCATTAAGATAATACAATTACAGGAGTGCAGTCTGCTCTGCTCCTTTTGAAGTTGTCGTCTGATTTCTGTGCAGGGCTCCTCATTACTGTCCTCTTTAAAGGAAGCCTAGAGTGAGAAGGATATGGAGGCTGATTTATTTATGACTTATTTCTTCATTTTAAAACACTGCTTTCTTGATTGTTGGGCTGGTCCTCTGCTGAATGCCTGCGAGTCACTGAAACCTCGTACATATGTAGGTAGCATGTCGGGGATCAATACTGGAACCCTCGGTCGACATGGCTGGGGTGAAGCTAGAGGCTAGTGACGTGTTCTGTTCCTATAAATGGGGTGGAGTGGCAATGGAGATGCAGATCAGGTGTTATGCCTGCAGTCTGACTTCACTGACAAGACAAATAACATTTATATTGTGCTTTTCTCTTGGTAGACTCAAAGTGCTTGAGCTGCAGCCACTCGGGGGCCCTCAGTAGGCATTAACAGTGTTAGGGAGTCTAGCCCAATGATTCCTTACTGAATAGGTGCTGACTTACTGAACAGAAAGAGCCAAAATGCAAACCCTGGCCTCCTATGTCAGAGGCAGAGCCCTTAATCATTACACACATCCACTGGCTGTATACTTGGATCCTGGAGTAAAGCTGTATGGTTCTTGGTGGATTAGTGGTTTGGGGCAGCCTCTGCTGGCAACCTGGCATGTGGACGGTGGCCCCCAATATTCCCCCTTCCCTTCCCCAGTCCATTGTTGCAAGATCCAGATTGCCGGATCATCTCCTCCAAATGCAGGCCAAGTCCATTGTTCTCCTTCCTTACCCCTTGTACTCTATGCTGCGCCACCCTATGCATTGTCCCTCTGCTCCTCTTCGTAGCATCAGACAGGGTCATATCTGTACACCAATGGGCTCCAAACTGTGGCCCATATTTATTAACTGTTAAGCAATACCAGTTGCCTGGCTATCTTGCTGATCCTCTGCCTTTTAAGACATTTAAAACTGGGATGGGGGCGCCCAGTGCATAAAATATGGTCTAATAAGCTGTTGATCTTCTAAACAGAGAGGTAATCTTACCTCTCTTGAAGAATTTGGACCAGTTTATTGAAAAAAAGGTCTTTTAATTGAGCACGTAAAATTGGCAACGCGTTTCACTGGTGCTTGTCCGATTCCTCAAGTCTGTGAAAAAACAGGTGGCTAAACTTCTATAGCTGTGTAGAAAGCATGAGCGCCTCAAAGCGCACAGGAAAATTTGTTTTAAAAATTCTGTGCACTTGCTATGTGATTTTTGGTGTGCAAGGTCTCATTCAATTGCACTGAGAGGGACAGTAATGGAATTACAACCATTATGCTACTCAGCATGCCATGCTGAGTAGCATAATTTGCCAATTTGAAGAACATTAGTCTTATAATGCTAAAACTTGTGCGCTGGAGAAATCGCATGAAGTGGGAACAAAGCCTAAGTTGGTCTATACATTGTCCAAGTCTAATTACCATTCAATTCTCCACAGTTTTAATTATGTGGATGAAATGACTGCAGACTGACATTCTTACCATCAGCACAATTTAAATGGATAGAGCAGAGAAGGCTCGCTGCAGTAGTCGTCAGACAGCTAGGATTTCACACTCGCAGGCTAGCCTGTGGATTCCGCCAGAGCTGTGGGGAAAGATAGACCTGTTTCCCTTGGCTCAGAGACAGGAGGAGGTGTAAGGAAGATGAATCTGGCAGCCGTAGCTGAGCTGCGATGGGGCTTCCATTACAAGTTTATTTGGCTGACACGTTGCATGTTTAATGTATGTGAGCGCCGCTGCGAGCTGCTGCGGAATCCAGGCTCCTATCTGATCTTGGTGGGTGGTGACTAAGATAAATATATATTGCTGGCTTTCTACTATGGAGCTTTCTGATCATCCGTCTCTGGGCCTTGTACAGAGATCTCCCTGCAGGACTTTGCTGGAAGTCACTCGTTACCGCTGAGGCATTTTATCTAAAGGGAGACCCTAGCCAATGCAGAAACCCCAGTTTAATCCACATGGATTTTCAAGGGACGGAACACGCTATATACATGCTTTCTAGGTTCGTTCCTCTGCATCTAAATTGCTTCTATACCAAAAACTGTTTTTTTAAACAAAACGTCTTGCAAATGCATGTAAAACACACCTTAAAGTCAGAGCAGGATTATCCACCAGGCAACCTAGGCTGGTGCCTAGGGTCTAGTGGGTGAGAAAGGGGGCCCACCTGCCACCTTCTTTGACCTTTCTCTCCTTCAGCTTACCAAAAAGGGTGCCCTAAATCTTTACCTTGTCTAGGGCCCCATTACATCTTAAAGCGGATCCAAGATAAACGTTTGCTGAGAAGTACAAAAGAGGATCCGCAAGCCAGAACAGGATGAGGTAAAAAAAAGGCTGAAATGTTTATTTGAAAAATCCACAGACAAGGCAATAAAATCACAGGATCAACTAACGCGTATCGGGCCTACCATCTGCCCTTAGTCGTAGTTGCCTTGTCTGTGGATTTTTCAAATAAACATTTCAGCCTTTTTTTTTTTACCTCATCCTGTTTTGGCTTGCGGATCCTCTTTTGTACTTCTCTACTACTATGGCCCGGCTTGTCTGATCCTGCACCGACTGGTTTGATGGTTGGGGGTAGAGCGTCATGAACCTCCTCGCTGCATAAACTTTTGCTGATTGCATAATTGTGTTCCTTTCATATAGTTTATAGGGCATTCCTCAAGCCAAATACTTTTTTTGTTTTGTTTTAATACTCTAATACCCTATAAACTAAACAAGCCTCGCCCACAGCTCATTTTGTGCTTTGGCACTGTAGCAAGGGTGTAATGATCTGCTCTGCTGTCTGCACAGGCAGACAGCTTTTTGACCATTTTGTAGGTCTGAGTGCTGCAGGTCCCTGGAAAGGAGACCTGTCTTCACTCTGCAACTTGCTGAGCTGCTGCTCTGGTGAGGAATTTGCATCCACTTGGCATACAAATTGCTTAGCTGCTTCCTTTGATGGCTTGCAGTATAAATACCATTTCCTCCCAGAATTCCTTGCTGGTCATAAAGGTTTGACCCTGCTAGACTTACCTAGAGTCTCAGCCCTTTGCTTATTGTTTGCTAATATTATCTTAGAGTAGTTATCCTTGGGAGTGCCCTAGCATTCCTTCTAGCGTAGTCAGGTTGTTTGTTACCTGTATTGCCTTGTACTGTCTATCTGTTGTGATTGTTTTGTCGCCAGCGGCGGTCGACAGGAAATCGTTCTGTCTGTTGGGATCGCATTTGCCCTAGCGGTAGAGGCAGTGGTTCCTTCTGTCTTAGGGGTGCAAGCCAGAACAGCGGTTGCTACTGGTTGCTCCATCTGTCTGTCTGTCTGGATCGCATTCGCCCTAGCCGTAGTGGCGGTGGTTCCTTCTGTACTCTGTCTGGGAGTGTAGGCCAGAGCTGCGCTTGCTACTGGTTACTCCTTCTGTCTGTCTTGTCTGGAACGAACGCTTGCTGTAGTCTCGGTGAGGTAACCGTTTAGCAAGCGTTCGCGTTCTCTATTCATTTTCGTGTTACATTGGTTAGTCAGGGTTGGTACGCTTTGTCGCTAATTGCGCTTCTCAAGTGGCGACCGTGCCGTGCACGCGCGTTGTCACTATTGCGCTTAACGTGTGGGGACCGCGTGTAGTTAGTCCTGTCTGTTCCTTTGCTCTGTCTTACTCAGTCTGGTGTCGCTATTGGCAATCGCCATTCTTGCGACTGCGTTTCCACTTGGTTTCCGTTGTTGTGTGTACACCGTCGCCGGGTGGCGACTAGATTGGTGGACACACATGCATTCTGTCTCTGTGCTCACTTTCTCTCTAAGGGCTATCTTGCCCTGCATTGCTTCAACTCGTACAATTCCCATCTTGCATCTGGGGCAGTGCAGAGGGGTTGTTCCTCTGCACTCCACAGCTCCATCTGCCGGTGGGAATTTCCCTCTACAGGTGCCTTGCACCAAAGCTGGGTTCTGTTGTTTTATACGCTTGTGGAGGATTTCCACAGTGTCAGCGCACATCTTGTGTGCTGACCACGGAAATAATTTCCCAATAGTTACAAAGGGCTTATGGGAGCTCAGTCTGGGCAGGAGGAGGAGGAGGTGGTTACTAGTCATTGATTTCAGAGGCAGAGGGGAGGAGGAGAGGGGACTGAATTTACACACAGACAAGCTGATAGCATCTCCAGCCCTCAGCCTATGACAATGTGACAAACAGAACATGGCTGCCCTCATTGTATCACAGGAATAAATAATCATAAACGTTTGCAGCTAGATATGCTGTGTAAACTATCTAAACTTTAGATAAGATATATAGACAAGTTACTTGTTATAGTTAGTTTTTCATCTCGGATCCGCTTTAATTTAATCCATCTCTGCTGTAAGTGAACCTGACATGGCCGGGGGGGAAGTTATACATACCTGGGGCTTCCTCCAGCCCCCTCCAGGCTGATTGCTCCCTCACCATAGTCCTCCACCTCCTGGATCTTCTGAAATTCGTCCCATAAAAGGGAGAGTTCTGCACACTTTTATCATTTAAATCCATTGCTCTCCTGTTGGTATTTATAATTCTGGATGTATTTAAGTTCTTTAAAAATAATAATAAGCCATCTTTTCCTTCATTTATGTATTTATCCACTCCCCCCTGTGGCATGCTGCCAAGGCAAGGTACCAGGTACAGTGCTAGTTATGCTGGGAGCTGACAAGCCACTCTCTCCCTCTCTGCAGGAGCTTCCTGAAAGGAAAGGCAGGAGGGGGGTGTTCCAAGGGGAGACACGCATAAGGGCTGGTTCAGACGGGCGTTTTTGTGGCGTTTAACGCAGCGTTTCAGACGCAGCGTTTTTTGGGATCTACTGCCATCCCATGCAAGTGAATGGGAGCGTTTAGAGCTGGCTTTTGCAGGCTTTCATGAAAGCCTGGCAGTAGATCCCAGCGTTGCGTCTAGTCTCAAAAGCAACATGCTGCTTTCAGAGGCGGTAAACGCGAGGAAACAATAGCAGAGACCAGAACTGCTAGCCTTGAACGCTTTTCAAAAGCCTTCAAAAGCTAGCTTTTAAACGCTGGCGTTTGAACGCAATGCCAAGCAAAAGCTCAGCAGACGCCCGTGTGAACCAGCCCTAACTCATGTAGCCGGACAGCTCTCAGTGGTATTTACATGCACTCCTTCTAGATATTTTTCCCCTTATAAAACATAACAAATGCTCGAGGTCTCATAGTATCAGGTGTACACTTCCATTACTAATAAACATATTTAGGAGGGAGGGGCTGAAAGGAGCTGGCTAGTAATTGACACATGCTAACCAGCATATTGAGGTGCACCCCACCAGACAGCAGCAGCAGGCATACAAATGACAATATCTGAAAAGTAAAATAATACTTTTTTTCCTTTGTTTGCATTAGAGAACTAATATTTAACACGTTTTATGTAACTGGTATTACATGTTTTTAATGCAGGTCCAAGTTTTAAACCAGGGAGGTGAATTTAAAGAGACTCTAACTTTAAAAAGTGCCCCTGGAGGGGGTACTTACCTCGTGAGGGGGAAGTCTCTGGACCCTAATGAGGCTTCCCCCGTTGTCCCTCGGTCCCACAGTAGTCTCGCTGTTCCCCTCATAAGCCACAGCCGGAATTTGTCAGGCTGTGGCGCCTGCAATATTTACCTTCCCTGGCTCCAGCGCAGACGCAGTAGTGGCTATCGGCTTGGGATCAGGCGTAAATAGCCGATCCCAGTAGGGTACGCTCTGCTGCCCATGCACATGTTGCCTGCGCAGTAGAGCGGACCCGAATGGTATCGGCTATTTCCGCCTGATTCCGAGCCGAGAGCCACTACTGCGCCAGCGCTGGAGCCTAAGAGGTAAATATTTACTTGGCCACTGCTCGGAGCGGCCAAGCGAGTCCACCGTGGGACAGAGGAGGATGGGGGAAGCCTCGATAGGATCCAGAGGCTTCCCCCTCCCGAGGTAAGTACACCCCATGGGCAAATTTTTAAAGTTACAGATTCTCTTTAAAGGAGTCATCACGGAAACATGGATAAAAGTGGTACTTACCCGGGGCTTCCTCCAGCCCCAAGCTCCCAGCATGTCCCTCGCCACAGCTCTCCCCGCAGCCGTTTGCCGCAGCTTGCTCCCGGTCCCCGGCGATGACGTCAGGCCGACCTCCAGGTCGGCCTGTACTGCGCCTGCATGAGCGGCGCTGTCAATCACTGCCACATGGGCTGGAGTGCACTGCGCAGGCGCCGTAGTTCTGTGCATGCGCAGTCTGCTCCGACCCACGTGATGGTGATTGACAGCGCCGCTTGCGCAGGTGCAGTACCGGCCTGACGTCATCGCCGGAGACCTGGAGCGAGCTGCGGCGAGGGACATGCTGGGACCTTGCGGCTGGAGGAAGCCCCCAGCAAGTAGCACTTATTTTCCCTGATGACTCCTTTAAGCACAATGGTGTGATTGTCTTAAGTTCATCTTGAAGTGCCTCTAAAAATAAAAAAAACCTGTTGGCAACACTGCATAGTAGGCTGGTGTATGGTAGAGGAACTGGGAGCAGCTGTGTAACTGATAGCTCCTTTTACAAACCATTATCTGCAGGACTATGCAGTTTAATTTTCTTATGGTCCGCATCAGAGCGCCCTTCACAAGAGGATGGAGCAGCCCCCCTAATGCATTTTGGATCATTATGCTTCATGGTACTACTTGCACCTCCCACTCTTGTGCCACAGACAGTTGAATGTGTAGACAAACCAGAGCCTTAATAGATCAGAGGAAGATTTGAGTCACTAAGTAAAGCCTCATACACACAAATGAGAACTGCCATATGGATTGATTAGGACTCAGTCCTTCGTGCGACTGTTTGGAATAGAGTTTACTACAGACACATTGCTAGCCTGCAGGCTAGTGACATGTTTTATTACAGTGGAGAGGGGAGGAAGGATGAAGTCAGAGCACACTGAGAGATTGTGGGTTAAGTAGAACACTTCCCTCAGCTGAGATGGTCTGGTTGTCCAAATCTCTCGCCAATGCGGGTGGGGGGGGTTACTGGAGGAATTACAGCTGCCTTTGTCACATTTCAGGCACGTTGTGGTCAGTCAGTGCGGTCAGGGAAGGAGGAGGGAACTCTGAAGCCTTGTACACTCGCTGGATGAACATATAAACCTGCAATTTCCTTTACCAAAAATGTAGATATGCTTCTTATTATAATATCAGCAGTGTGCAAATGTTTGCATATGTGTAATGGGTCTAGCATGTCATTTCTGAACATTATTAATAAACTCTGTGTGGCAGATCCAAGATAATATTCAAATCGGCAAGGGTGCCAGCCAGTTTCACCAGGGTCCACAACAGGTGCATCAACATCTGGGGAACATAACGGGAAAGACTGATGCAGATGCACCTGATGCTCTTTGCCAGGTTGTGGCCTGAGTATCGTATTCATTGGATTTCTGAAAAAGACCAGCCAGCTCGCTTCTGCTTCCTGAGGTCCAGATCTTTTAACTCTCAATGTTTCTGGTGACTCCTCGGCTGGAGACATCTCTTCCTGGCACAGATTGCTTCTCCGTTGTATGTATTTTCTTTTGTGGTTGTTTTTCAAGCTAGTTATTTCTCTGGTACAGCCATCCTTCTGCTATGGTTCTCAGAATGGATCCAATCTGCTGCCTTTATTTTTTTGGGCTGTCCTAATCCTGCTGGCTTTTCGTTTCTACAGTGATCAGCTCCAGAGTGCCCAGCTGGTGATCTCCATCAGCAACTGAATATATAAAGAGTATATATTGTCATGTAACTAACTGCCCCGCAGCGGGACTCGCAGTCTAATCCCGACAATTATCATAGTCTAGTGTCCCTACCATAGTCATATGTCTATCATAGTCAAGGGCCAATATTAGGGGAAGCCATTTAACTTCTTTGTACGTTTGTAGGATGTAGGAGGAAACTAGAGTCCTCAGACATACAATCTCAGTGCAAATAGTGCCCTGGATAGGAAGTGAGAGTGCTATCTACTACTCCACCAAGCTGCTCATAACATGTTTTCAGCACTTTTCTGTAACAGACATGGTACAATACAATAACATTTCTATAGCGCTTTTCTCCCATAGGACTCAAAGCCTGCGTAATTGGACTTGTTAAAGAGGACCTGAGATGGAGGGAAAGAAAAGTTTTTTTAGACATACCTGGGGCTTCCTCCAGCCCCCTCGCCATAGTTCTCCGTCTCCTGGATCTTCTCAAAATGGCCACAGAAAGTCCTCCGGTCTGCGGCATACTGCACATGTGTGGCCTGGCCGTGCACGCCCCTGTCTCGCTCCTGGCTACGGGAGTGTGCACGGCCAGACTGCGCATGTGGCGACTGGCCCCAACTGGAGAACATTTCTAGGCCAGTTTCAGAGGATCCAGGAGTCGGACGAGCTAGCAATAGGGCTTGAGGACGTCCCAGGTATGTATACATTTTTCCCCCCACACCATCTCGGGTACACTGTAAGCCCCGTACACATGCTAAATGAAACTCGGCCAACAGGCGTCTTTAGCCATTTTATCACTCCAGGCGAGAAATCCTGTGCCCCCCCCCCCCCCCCCCCAGCCCCATACCCACCACCCCCGTGGTGAACACCACCCCTGTGGTGAAACCCACCCCCAAGACCCCCTAAAATCATAATACAGCAGCGTTTCACCAGAAAATACACTTATTGCGGCATGGGTTCACCAGAAAATAGTTGTAATGCAGCAGAGCGTTTCTCCATAAAATATACTTATTGCAACATACACACACACACACACACACACACACACACACACACACACACACACACACACACACACACACACACACACACACACACACAATATACACATGCACACAGTACACAGAACACACACACTATACACAGTACACACACACACAGTACACACACACGCGCGCACACACACACAGCACACAGTAGATATACACTATACACACTCACTATGCTGCTACCAGGGGAGGACTGGGACCTTTTGCCCTGTGGGGGAACATAGACTTGAGGCCCGTTATCATGGCAGCCTCAGCCCAAATTATCAAGTCGCATTTGCAAATTGCTGGCGATTGCTATTGCAATTTTGTCGTGCACTAGCCCAGAGAGAGGAGGAGTGGAGTGAGACTGAGAATAGCAGGAGATGGAGCAGAGAGCTAATCTGTATTGCAGTCCCACATTACACAGAGACTAGTTGCCAGTAATAGGACTGCTGTCCCTGCCAGTCTCCCACACAAGTCAGAAAGGAGTCCTCCTGGAGTCTAGGGACTGTCAAAACTTTTCAACCTGTTTAACACCTTATCTGCACATGCAGTCATAAAAATGAGGAGAGACGAGACAGATTTTTTCCCACGGACCCTCCAGGCAAGCTCTGCATCATGCTGTGTATATTTACCAGCTTGCCTGTCCTCTAATTGCACTTTTATCAGCTAGCCTAGTGTTTCACATTGCTGTACAACAACAAACCTGAATACACCAGACACCAGACCAGCCCTAAATCACTGAATAAAAGGCGTCCTGGGGGGCAGTCCATGCCAGGCTGCTAATCCTGCTACGCTCAGTCTCTACATCCACCCAGTTACCAGTAGCAGAGAGAGAGGAACTGAATGAATCAGTGAATCAGAGTGAAGAGTCAGGACTCAGGAGCTGATGCTGTACTCGGAGCCTTCTCTCACTGACTCATTACTGTGGTTCTTTGAATCATTGAGCTGAAGGAACTGAATTAATCAGTCAGTGAATCAGGTATAAGTCCAGTCAGGTGCTGCTGTTAGCTGCTGCTGTGTAAACTGATACCTTAGTGGGCTGAGAGGCATTTCTTCTCTCACTACTCAGCAGCGCTCCTGGCTCCTCCTGCCGCTCTAGGCAAGAATTTATAGCTGCCTGGTGGGTGAGACGCCTGTGCGGCCAAGGCAGCCAATAACTGGGTGCCGCTACAGCTCTAGTCTGTGTAGGGCTGGTAGATGGAAAAACTGAGGAAATCCACCTGCTGGCCAAGCAGCAGAAACCATGTGTTATCACTCCCAATAGAAACCTACAGCAAGTCTTGCTTGTGAGTAGCAACACATGATTACTGCTGCTTGGCCAGCAAGTGGATTTCCTCAACTTTTCCAGCTCCCAGTCAGACACTGGCACTAGTGCTATACTACATCCCCTGAGCATGGATAATCCGGGGTTCCAGTGATTGCTGGCATTCGGCTCACCCTGCGCCAAGCTTAGGGACGGCATATATATACATACGTAATAACTACCTCTGCTGAAAATCCAGTGTGTGTACAGCAGCCCTGACCCCTCTCGGCCTGTGGTCAGCCTTCAGGCTAGCATCACAACCTCTGCCCTACAATGTCACCCAAGGGATTAACTCACAGTGCACGCTGGGCGGCATGCCTATTGCGAGGCTTTGGACTATGCACCTGCAATTTCATGGTATGTTATGTGTGTTAAGCTAATCAAGGTTTTCAAAGCACTTTATTTAACTTGTAATTTACTTATACAAGGGGACTTCCAAGTCCAAAACTCAAGACAATATTGAGTGACTTGTGGTATGGAACAAATAGCTTGGCAGATGTGGAGTTTTGGGGGATTTCTGGAAATTTATATTGGTTATTGTTTTGCCAGGCTTATGTAGTGTGATACGGGAAGAGCTTCATTGTATTGTCCTAAAAACCATAATGGTAGGTTAATAGGTTCCCACCAAAATTGCTTCTCAAGTTTTGTAGGCGTATTATTTTAGGAGTCCCGCAGAAGTACAATCAGTGATAAGTAATCTGATGCTGTCTATGAAGTGCTGTAGAATAAAGTTGCCCGATGTATGGACAGATCGACCAAGAGACATATCTCTCTCTGGTCGAATCTGATCAGCATCTGTTGCCTGCCCATACACCGCAGGCTGATTCCCGATCGATTTTACCATGATTTGGGCTTGTGATGCTGATGTCCTCCCTAATGTGATGCCATGTGTAGTATACTTTACCTGTCGGTGTCCACCAATGGCTCCGTTCTCATACAAACTCCCCATGTGGTTGCCTGCATACCGTGGGCGCGTATGTAACGGCATGTTACTCTACCAGCAGTGGACACAGACAGGTAAAGTATACTGCACGAAGCACCGGGGGCAGATTTGACACTAGGGGTGACAGTGCCAGGGGTTCCGCCACGTTCATTGCTTGTCCCAAAATCGCACCCGATCGAGCAAGTCGGCCCTACATCTTGCAGCATTTTCGATCAATACATGCAACCAGTCTAGAGCTGAAATTGGTTGCATTGATGATTGGGCATTCTCTTGCCTGCACACATTTTTATCAAATTATGATAATTGAATCAGATCGTCGATCGGCCGTCAAGTCACCTGATGTATAGCCACCTTAAGTGTCCGCACTGTAGGACTGTTTAACTACAATAATGGAACCTGGTGTTATGTGCTTTCTGCTCATAGTAATGGCATGAAAGCCCAGAGCGACTGGCAATGATTCCTAATAAAGGTATATAATATCAGGCTGTGTTCCCGTCAGGGCTGTGGAGTCGGTACAAAAATCATCCGGCTCCGACTCCTCAGTTTATGAAACCTCCAGCTCCAGGTACCCAAAATTGTTTCGCCTCCGACTCCTTTGCCTAATTTTTACAAAGGCTATGGATTTGGTTAAAAAAATCATCCAACTTCGACTCCTCAGTTTATTGAAACCACCAACTCCGACTCCAGGTACCCAAAATTGCTCAGACTCCTTGTCTCTGACTCCACAGCCCTGGTTCACGTGTGCTACAGTAATGTCTGTATAGTGAATGTTGCCCATTCCTTTTCTGGAGCATGAAACATATAAGCTGGCAGTGCGCTGGTTAATAGTGGTCCAGTGCAGCCAATGATTACTCCTTGGATTTGTGATCTATTAATTAACTTGCACCATTCACTGAAATCTTATGGAGAATCAACTGAACCGCTAGCTTTGTACCAGATATTACCATGCAAATGTATACAGCTGTTGTTTCAACATGCACTCTGCTGAAATTACCACTGTGTTTGATTGCACGTTTAATAAACTGTCCAGAATCTGAAACAGGAAATTTGGGTAATGGAGGCGCCGCAGAAGTTTGGGGGGTTCCATAAATGGAAATTTGTAGGGTACCCAATGAAGTAGCAGGTGATGGGGATGCTTGCTATGCAGACTGTGGCTAGAAATAGCGAGCAAGGCACCCATCATCTGTACCCGCATTTTGTATAGTGGCGGGCCAGGCAACCAAATTTCTGTTTATAGTCCATAACTGGAGCGCCTAAACTTCAGTGGCTCCCGATATTTGTGTATACTATATACCTGCAAAGGCAGCATGGATATCGGTAGGCTTGCAAGGGAGTGTCGGTTAGGTGTAGGCATTGGTGGGGGGTCAGGTAGGGTTAGGCATTGGAAAGGAGGAGGGTTGGTTACGGTTAGGCATTCGTGGGGGGTCAGTTAGGGTCAGGCATCAGTGAGGGGGTTTGGTTAGAGTTGGGCATCGGTGGTGGGGGGTGGTGTTCCGTTAGGGTCTTGATCAGTTGCTTTGTTTTTCATAAAAAGCTGTTCTTTCTGCTGATCGATATAGCTGAGGTTTAAGGGGGCTGCGAATAGAGCGGTACATGAGTGATGCTTGTATCAACTTTGCACCGCATTAGACAATACAAACCTGGCAGTGGAGCAGGTGATATGAAGGTTTTTATTACGTTTAAATATTGTCCAGGCAGGGCTGGTTCTAGCTACAATGAGTCCCTAGGGCAAAAGTAACTTGGGGGCGGGCTCTTGCAACCAAGTTACCCCAGGGCCCCTGAGTCGTCTGCCAGGCCCAATCCTATTCCCCCCCCCGCCCCCCCACAATATAATTTGCTGTCCGTCATATGCAGGGGCGAGCCTGGGGTGCCTGGCACCTGGGTGCAAGATTTTCTCTGGCGCCTATGGGAGTGGTTAAATTTACCGCGCCCAACCACATAACCACACCAGTGTCCTGCCTAATCACACCCACACCTTCCACCTCTTTCCGCATGCATGTGATACCCCATTCCTACCCCTCTTCCATGGGCTTGCTCCTGGCTGGCTTTGGCTTCCTGCGAGTCTGCCAGTCTCTGGACTGACTCAGGCTGAGAGGCTCTGCGAGTGCGACGCAGTCACACACTGCGTATTTATGGCTGCCTGCGGCCACCCTACTCTCGCTGTCGTAGGCTCCTCCCCCCGCCAAGCCCAAGCGTGAGGTGGGCTGCCTGTATCTTTCCCGTTGCGCCGCGCAGCCTGCCAGTGTTGCCAACCTTTCACGTTATTTTTTTACTGACAAATACCTAAAAATTTACTGACAAAAGATTATTTTTACTGACAAAATTTCCCCACTAAATGCACATAAGAGACAGCTTTTCCCCATGTAAATGCACATAAGAGACCGCTTTTCACCAGCAAATGCACATAACAAGAGACCGCTTTTCACCAGCAAATGCACATAACAAGAGACCGCTTTTCACCAGTAAATGCACATAACAAGAGACCGCTTTTCACCAGTAAATGCACATAACAAGAGACCGCTTTTCACCAGCAAATGCACATAACAAGAGACCGCTTTTCACCAGCAAATGCACATAACAAGAGACCGCTTTTCAACAGCAAATGCACATAATAAGACAGCTTTTCACCAGCAAATGCACATAAGAAGACAGCTTTTCACCAGCAAATGCACATAAGAAGACAGCTTTTCACCAGCAAATGCACATAAGAAGACAGCTTTTCACCAGCAAATGCACATAAGAAGACAGCTTTTCACCAGCAAATGCACATAAGAGAGATTTTCACCAGTAAATGCACATAATGACAAACAGACAGTGTCCCCAGAATATATAGCCAGGGATATATGTCCCCAGGATAGGTAGCCAGGGGGTATATGCGCCCAGGATAGGTAGCCAGGCGGTATATGCGCCCAGGATAGGTAGCCAGGGGGTATATGCGCCCAGGATAGGTAGCCAGGGGGTATATGCGCCCAGGATAGGTAGCCAGGGGGTATGTGCGCCCAGGATAGGTAGCCAGGGGGTATGTGCGCCCAGGATAGGTAGCCAGGGGGTATGTGCGCCCAGGATAGGTAGCCAGGGGGTATCTGTGCCCAGGATAGGTAGCCAGGGGGTATGTGCGCCCAGGATAGGTAGCCAGGGGGTATGTGCGCCCAGGATAGGTAGCCAGGTGGTATGTGCGCCCAGGATAGGTAGCCAAGTGGTATCTGTGCCCAGGATAGGTAGCCAGGGGGTATCTGTGCCCAGGATAGGTAGCCAGGGGGTATGTGCGCCCAGGATAGGTAGCCAGGGGGTATGTGCGCCCAGGATAGGTAGCCAGGGGGTATCTGTGCCCAGGATAGGTAGCCAGGTGGTATCTGTGCCCAGGATAGGTAGCCAGGGGGTATGTGCGCCCAGGATAGGTAGCCAGGGGGTATGTGCGCCCAGGATAGGTAGCCAGGGGGTATGTGCGCCCAGGATAGGTAGCCAGGGGGTATGTGCGCCCAGGATAGGTAGCCAGGGGGTATGTGCGCCCAGGATAGGTAGCCAGGTGGTATGTGCGCCCAGGATAGGTAGCCAGGGGGTATGTGCGCCCAGGATGGGTAGCCAGGGGGTATGTGCGCCCAGAATAGGTAGCCAGGGGGTATGTGCGCCCAGGATAGGTAGCCAGGTGGTATCTGTTCCCAGGATAGGTAGCCAGGTGGTATCTGTGCCCAGGATAGGTAGCCAGGTGGTATCTGTGCCCAGGATAGCTAGTGAGTGACAGGAGCGCGCCCCGCCGCCGCCGCTCCCTCCTCACCTTTCAGCAGCCCTTAGTCAGACCTCAATCAGCGGGCGACCCGACCAGGAAAAGGGCGCCGGACGCACCCGCTCTATATGCGGAAGTGATGTCACTTCCGCATATCAGTGCGGCGTGCTAGGTCCTAGCGCCCGCCCGCCTGATCGAGGTCTGACGCGGCGGCTAGAGGGAGGGAGCTTGAAGCGGCGGCGGCCACAGGGGGAGAGCGGGGCCGGGCGGCGCCTCTCAGAGGCAGGCGCCTGGGTGCCTTGCACCCGCAGCACCCGCCCAGGCTCGGCCCTGGTCATATGTCCACTTGTGGGCAGCACGGTGACATAGTGGTTGCCTTGCAACGCTGGGTCCCCGGTTCGAATCCCAGCCAGGTCAACATCTGCAAGGAGTTTGTATGTTCTCCCCGTGTCTGTGCAGGTTTTCTCTTAGCATTCCGGTTTCCTCCAACATCCCAAAAACATACAGATACGTTAATTGGCTTCCCTTAAAAAAAATTGGCCCTAGACTATGAAACATTCACTACACAATACATACATAGACATATGACTATGGTTGGGGCTAGATTGTGAGCCTCTCTGAGGGACAGTTAGTGACAAGACAATAAACTCTGTACAGCGCTGCGTAATATGTCGGCGCTATATAAATACTTGAATAAATAAATAAAATAAAAAAATTTTTTGGGGTTCCCATTATTCACATCCTCCTTTTCCTATACGGAGTGTACACACTGCATCCCCGCTGTCATGGGTCACCATAGCTGGAGGGGACAGGGGAACCTTGGGGGCCGCTACAGGCTCTAGGGCCCTGGAGCAATTGCCCCATTTGCCTCTATAGAAGCGCCGGCCCTGTCCATAGGGATTGGGACTCAATCTCTTGGGGGTGAGTTCTCTACAGACACATTGGTAGTCTACAGCCTGTTTACATCCTTCAGTTCAATGGTAGTAAAAGCATGGAGTGATGCCTGCTGGGAGGGTTTTAGTGCTGTACTGACAGTGTAATTATTGTGACCGCCACAGTCCTTAATTTGAAGGCCCCTAAGGAGCTTTGGGACCTGGGAAATTGCTTTAGTTTACCCCTATGATGCCTGGTTGTGCTGTAACTGAGGAAATAGTATAGTGCTGGAAAAAAATCTAGCACTTCTGACAATTTCTCCCTTTCTTGCTTTGGTTTCTGCATTCAGCCCCAGTCACACAACCAATTCCCAAATCTCTTAGCAACACTATGTTCTGATATGACCCTAATAGCAGACAATTTTAATGAATGCATCCCAGGTTTAGTGGATCACTTATGATACTGGAGATCTCAAGAGATGCCTTTTACATCCATCCCAAAGTGCACTAAGAATGGACTATTCAACCTGGGAACACTGAAAAAAACTGGCCAGTTTCTGGGAGTAGAGTTACTCCTTAAAGTGAACCTCTGCTGTAAATTCCAAAGTGAAAAGAGCCAGAATGACACTGACTGCTTCCTGACTTTTTTACCCAATGCAGCAAAGATGACTTTTTCCATTAAGCAGCAGAGAAGCACTGTGGCAGCTCTGGAGTGCAACATACTGTGGTTGGCACTGCACTACTTCTCTCTTCACCTTTCTCCTCTCTGTGATAGGCTGGCTCAGTGGTGAGAAGGAGAGTAACTCTCAGGACACACTATGAGGCTCCTCCCTCCCACAGATGACACAATCTGTTAGCAGTCTTTGCATAGGCAGAAATCTGCCATGGCAGTTTTCCAGAAAGGGGGAGTGGCTAACCAACAAAACTGGGATTTTATGTCACAAGTGGTAAGTTTTTAGACATTTTATCCTGCTACAGTGTTATAACTTCTGCTGCCTATGCTGATAGTGTGGGTTTCATTTTTACATCGGAGGACCACCTTAAGTTGTGGATTAGCATTCATATGAAGAGCTGTGTGCCAGGGGAGGGAGCTTCCACATCAACAGGAGGAGCCACAATCAAACAATTTTTCTATTGAACCCTTCACACACCGATTAGGATGTTGAGCTCTGACTTAGCCCTGGGCTCTGTAAATCAAGTTGCACGAGGAAAGAAACAGATGGATTCCTGATTTTCATGAGCAACACTATCGTTCTCCCATATCCAATATAGCAGCGGTAATGCAGAGCGTAACCCCCATTTTTCTTTTGCAACAGGTTAATCCCTAAATGCATTTTTCCGGCCTAGCTAAAAGGTAGCGTTCAGAATGCTAAATTGGTTACATCTGTAGGCTGCGCTGTCCTCGCCTCACCTCTGAATATCTGAGTGAGATCTGCAGGCAGCAGCTGCACATGCCAGATGATCATTTCCAGCGATTTGCTCTGGAGCTGTGATGTAAAAGTTCCCGAAGGGAAGTGTGAGGGTGCTTTACAGAAATGTGAGGAAGCATTGCAGGCAGCATCTGCTGCATTATCACTGGTCTTTCCTCTCCATAGGCAAAGGCACAAATGCTTAGTCAAGACAAGCAGCGTGTGAGGGTGTTTACAGATGCAGCACTCACACTGACTGGCTGTAAATCTGCTGCTTTTCAACACCCCCCCTCCTCCCCCCAAAGTCTTATAGTGTGTGTCAGTCATCAGGATTGAGCTCAGTTCCCTGCGGGGAATGCTGTACAGACCCCTCACTCAGGTATACCCAAGCATGGCCGTACCTGCGCAGTAGCACTGAGCCGCTCGTGTATTAAGAGGAGCATGGCCACGTAACATATTTGACAAGCTCTTGTCCGATCATCATGTCATCCATAAGGAAATAATTGTAGGCAGTTGCCTAGGGCCTGGAGAGAGTCTAGGGACCTGGTGGATGCTAGCCCCCACCAAATATTACTAAAAAAAAAAAAAAAAGCTAGATGACCATCAGTAATGGGGAAAAATAGCTATCTTGCTTAGGGCCTATTTCATCTTAATCTATTTCTGTGTCCACACGCATCAATGGTGGGTGCCAGGAGGACTTGGGAAGTCGCTGCAGGATCCCAAGGCTTCCCTCAGCTTAGGTAAGTATTTTTTTTTTAATACAGCCTCTAGTACACGTTTAAGTGATGTACAATGTGATGGATTGGCAAAGAAGAGGCCAACAGCACTGTAGGACTTGACAATCTCGTCTTGGACAACCAATATCTTGAGGCTCTGCAAATGATGGCCTACTCAGGAAGTTGGGCTTGGTGGAGGGAATGAAGAGCGACTGCACCAGGGCCCTTGGACCAGTAGGGGCCCTCCGTCAACCGCTTTGTTAGCTCTTTATTGGTGCTCAGCTGGTAATGATTACCTCTATATGTGCTTTGCTTAGTTGTAACCTATTTTTAAGCCCCATCTACACGATACGATGCTTTGTACGATTCGATTACGATTCTATTTACGATCCGATTAAATCCGACATGTCCGATCAGGATTCGATTCAATTCGATTCACTATCGCAAAACAATGGCAAATCGAATTGAATTGAATCCCGATCGGACATGTCAGATTTCATCAGATCGTAAATAGAATTGTAATCGAATCGTACAAAGAATCGTATCGTGTAGATGGGGCTTTAGACTATTCTCCTCCCCAGCTTACACCTCTCTGGCCCTGTGGTTGTCCTTGGCAGGTTTTGTTGTTCCATATCAGTTATGTATAGAGTGCTTGAGGGGGCCCAATGTAAAACTCGCAGTGGGGCTCAGAGCTCCTAAGCTATGCCACTGGTTAAACTAACATTCTACACGATACATTGTGCGTTTTTGTTGGATGGATGTTTCAGGAAGGGTTGCACAGCTATTGATAAATACACAAGACACAGAACATTTATATTGCCCTTTTCTCCTAGCGGACTCTAAGCGCCAGAGCTGTAGCCACTAGAGCACGCTCTATAGGCAGTAGCAGTGTTAAAGAGAGTCTGAAGCGAGAATAAAACTCGCTTCAGCTCTTATATTCAGCAGGGGCATGTGTGCCCCTGCTAAAAAACGCCGCTGTTCCGCGGCTGAACGGGGGTCCCTTACCTCCCAAATCCCCTCCGTGGTGCCCGGGGATCTCTTCCTGGTGAGGCAGGGCTAATGGCCGCAGCCCTGCCTCTCAGCGCGTCTCTGTCAGCGTGTATCTCCGCCTCTCGCCCGCCCCTCTGTCTTCCTTCACTGAGAGGGGTGGGGAGAGGGGGCGGTGCGCCGCTGATAGACGCGCTGTGAGGCAGGGCTGCAGCCGTTAGCCCTGCCTCCAGCAGCAGCAAAATCTACAACCAAGTTGGTCATAGATTTTGCAAGGGGGGATTTTGCGTTCAGCGTGGGATAGCGGCGTTTTAGCAGGGGCACACATGCCCCTGCTATATATAAGCTCTGAAGCGAGATTTATTCTCGCTTCAGAGTCTCTTTAAGGAGTCTTGCCTAAGGTCTCCTCACTATATAGGTGCAGGCTTAATAAACAGGAGGAGCCGAGATTTAAACCCTTGTTTTCCGTTGTCAGTGTCTCCACTCGTCAGTTTTTCTGCATGAGTTATGATGGTTTTGCATTGCAGTTTTTCTGTATGTGAAAAGACATTAAATGTGAACTAGCCCATTGATTAACATTGGTTGCAGTTTTCCTGTGCAGAAAATGCACAAATAAAACCTGACGAGTGGAGACAGGCCCGCAGGGCTCATTCACATTAGAGCTCATTTGATGCGTTTTAACGCAAAGTCAATACTTTGCGTTAACAAGGCAAAATGAAAGTCCATAGACTTTCATTTTACCTTTCACATCTGATTCTGTTTTATGGTGCATTGCGGTTTGACGCGTTCTCCCGTCGCAGGAATTAGAACTACTGCCGCTAATCAGCGACGCACCGCAACATCCCAACGACACGCCCCAGGCCATTCAATGCGTGCAGGAGATCGGCTCCTGCATGCGTTTCCTGATGTGAAAGAAGCCTTAGCCAGTATGCTGTCCATCACAGAAGGCCGAGTGCTGGACAGCGCCAGTTACATAAAGTATCCACATGTAGCCATGTTTGGATTTGATATATAAGTGTCATGTTATCTGGGCAGTTGTCTGATTTGTAGCAATAGTTTTGAGAAAAGAAAGCAAACTGTTTTTTGTGAAAAAGTACGGACCATTGAGAAACCATTCAGAAGCCTGGCGGATATTTGTGCAGGTCCTCACTGCTGTCTGAAAGTTATTCAGCTCTGGAGAATAGTGAAATATAGGTGTAGATGGCAGGCGGCATGCAGTGTCATTTCTGTACACCAGACACTTTCACTCTGCTCCTGTTGAATACTCCCAACACCCATTGCAATGCATGGGCCATGTTTCCTCTTCTAGCGCATACCTGGTTTTCTGTGTGCATTTTTCCACTCATAATGAAACCCAAGAAAGTCCTGCATGTAATGGGAACTAGGTCCAGATTATAGATGATTTAGATTACAGTATAGTCCTTGCTCCACGCATGGAGCCTTCAAACCCTCATCTGCTCACTGCTGTCCCTGCAGTCTGCTGCTGTTTGTCACCTCAAGCAGCTCCTGGCTAAGGAGGCTAGGAGGGTGCCAAGTAGATGGCTGTTGCCTGGTTACCCAAAGCACTGATTATAGCCTAAACCTTCCAAGTGACGGAGTATTTAGCAGGGCCAGAGTGGAGCTGGGCAGCAGCACAGGAGACGAGTGGCTGATGCACAGAAAGGAGGCTTCTCTGCAGATTCTACATGTGAACCATAGAAGGAGCTGTAGTGTTGTCTTCAGATTCAGCACTGCATAATAACGGTATCATTGGTGAGGAGGGGACTTTTAAACACATTTTGAAAACATATCGGATTTGTTATTTAAGATTTTTTAAACAAATCTGTGCTAATATTCATACTATGCCAAATGAGAGTGCTGTGTGGACCTATTGCCCTCTCCTGCACCATTTTGAAAAATGAGGCTGCTATTGGCCCCAACAGGTCCTGTTACATACCAAGCTGTGGAATTGCCAAGACTGACGCCTCATCCCCCACCCAGTCATACTCTAACCTCTGTATTATCCCCCACCCAGTCATACTCCAACCTCTGTATTATCCCCCACCCAGTCATACTTCAACCTCTGTATTATCCCCCACCCAGTCATACTCCAACCTCTGTATTATCCCCCACCCAGTCATGCTCCAACCTCTGTATTATCCCCCACCCAGTCATGCTCCAACCTCTGTATTATCCCCCACCCAGTCATACTCCAACCTCTGTATTATCCCCACCCAGTCATACTCCAACCTCTGTATTATCCCCCACCCAGTCATACTCCAACCTCTGTATTATCCCCCACCCAGTCCTGCTCCAACCTCTGTATTATCCCCCACCCAGTCCTGCTCCAACCTCTGTATTATCCCCCACCCAGTCATACTCCAACCTCTGTATTATCCCCCACCCAGTCATACTTCAACCTCTGTATTATCCCCCACCCAGTCATACTCCAACCTCTGTATTATCCCCCACCCAGTCATACTCCAACCTCTGTATTATCCCCCACCCAGTCATACTCCAACCTCTGTATTATCCCCCACCCAGTCATACTCCAACCTCTGTATTATCCCCCACCCAGTCATACTCCAACCTCTGTATTATCCCCCACCCAGTCATACTCCAACCTCTGTATTATCCCCCACCCAGTCATGCTCCAACCTCTGTATTATCCCCCACCCAGTCATACTCTAACCTCTGTATTATCCCCCACCCAGTCATGCTCCAACCTCTGTATTATCCCCCACCCAGTCATACTCTAACCTCTGTATTATCCCCCACCCAGTCATGCTCCAACCTCTGTATTATCCCCCACCCAGTCATGCTCCAACCTCTGTATTATCCCCCACCCAGTCATACTCCAACCTCTGTATTATCCCCCACCCAGTCATGCTCCAACCTCTGTATTATCCCCCACCCAGTCATACTCCAACCTCTGTATTATCCCCCACCCAGTCATGCTCCAACCTCTGTATTATCCCCCACCCAGTCATACTCCAACCTCTGTATTATCCCCCACCCAGTCATACTCCAACCTCTGTATTATCCCCCACCCAGTCATACTCCAACCTCTGTATTATCCCCCACCCAGTCATGCTCCAACCTCTGTATTATCCCCCACCCAGTCATACTCCAACCTCTGTATTGGCAGTGGAGGCCAGCTTCAGCTGTATGGGGCATGGTTTGTCACTGCAGACCGACTTCCATAGCTGGAAGCTGAGGTGCAGCAGGATCTGTCAGTGCTTTCCGCCACCTCACTATAAGACACACCAGGGGTTCTGGATGTGCAGCCTTGCTATCAAGGGCATAAAGAGATGATTTGCATATTCAGGAGTGATGCACCATGGGAAACACCGCTCACTTACAGCTGAATTATCGCAAATACCTTCTGTTTTAAAGTGGAACTGTTGTGAAAATAACATAATGAATATAATTGCTTATTTTTTACAATATTCATGTCAGTGTTTTCCCACTGTACATTGTACAATCTTTTATCACCTTAATTTACATTCTAGAATGTATCATCAGTGGTGACACCTTAAGCTTTGCCAGGTGATTTGTACGAATTGTTCGTTACTGAGAGTTCTATGCACAGAGGGAGATGCTGGTTGCTTGGCAGCTGAAAAAGTTTCCACAATGCAACAAGTTTCACAGACCGCAAACTAGTGATGGGTCGTTCGCGAACGAGCCGGCTCTAAGAACCGGCTCTTTGCTGCGAACGAAAAGAGTCGGTTCTCAGTTTTGAAAGAGCCGATGCCTCAGCAGCCCCACACAGCTCTGATTTGCTGTGTAATAAAGGGCGCTGAGGCATGCTGGGAGATGTAGTCCTCCTCTTGCAGCTTGTAGGAGTGTATGGGGCGGAGAAGAGCAGTAGCAGGAGGGATTGCCCCAGTCAGAGAAGAAGTCTGGAGTTGTCATGGAGACGGGGGCGGGGCTTTTACTCCGATTCTGAGTGGTGTCTAGTGATATTTAATGAAGAGCCGATTCAGAGGCGTAAGAACCGGCTCTTTAATGGGAGCGGATTCAGAAGAGTCGATTCTCCGAGAAGAGCCGGAATTCCCATCACTACCGCAAACTGTCAGGTCCATGGTCATGACATCACACTGTGGGAGAGGTTTCACCACAATATCAGCTGTACAGAATCCCCCCCCCCCAATCCCCCCCCCCCCCCCCCCCCCCTCGATGATCTGTTTGAGAAAAGGTTAAGATTTCTGGTGGGAAAGGGGGTATCCATTACTGATTGGAATGAAGTTCATTGTCTTTAACAAGGCAAAATTACACCAAGCATTTCGCTTTTTGGTCTCTTTAAGCCCTTTATACTTGCCAGGTGCTTCTGGGTCACCATGAGCTGTCTGGTTATCCTGTATGTAACAACTCATAGAGAATAATGGACTCTGTGTGTTAAGATGAGGGATTTCTAGGGCTCTGATTTGCTGTTATAGTTTCCTGCTTTAGCTGACACAGGAAACAGGAAGGGCAAATGGTCTTGACCAGCAGAGCCTTATAAATCTTTCACTTGAGCAAACTGCTCACATGCTCATTCTGCACACAAAAAATACCTCATGTGGTCTTCCGTAAATATTAGCTCAGGTAGCAGTGTAGAGATAGATTAGTAAGGTTGACCATTTGATATCCGCACATGTGTTTCCCAATGTTCCGGCCCAACTAGGCAGTACCTGGCCTCTCTACCCTTCCATCGCAATGTATAGCTATGCTTGGCTGAGCAGAGCCTGCCTGCCTGTAGCTGAATTGC